>NW_016812332.1:7773796-7827869 GCF_001698545.2 Rhinopithecus bieti | reverse complement strand
CCTGCCTCAGCCTCCCTAGTAGCTGGGACTACAGGCGCCCGCCACCACGCCCAGCTAATTTTTTGTATTTTTAATAGAGACGGGGTTTCACCGTGGTCTCGATCTCCTGACCTTGTGATCCACCTGCCTCGGCCTCCCAAAGTGCTGGGATTACAGGCGTGAGCCACCGCGCCTGGCCACATATATATTTTTTAGTTCCATAACATTTTATTTGAATAAAGATTCTTTGTAAAAGGTATAGAGTAGAATATGTAGTATACTACTATGTATAAAATGGAAGGGATAAATTACACTAATTTTATTGCATAGACATACATAAATTCTAGAATGGTACAAAAACTTACAGAAATAGTTACTATGAAGATGGGGAAATAATTGGGTATAGGAGCCACAGCAATTAATGCATTTTTTAAAGATTAACATATAAATGTATTACCTAGTTTTAAACTATATATTCAATTTTTTAAAAATACAAAGAACTTAAAAATACATATGTAATATAGCTAGGAACACTCTGACAAGGAGGAGCATGAGAGAGAACCAGTCTAACAGACATTTAGATATATTATAAAGTTTTGAAGATTAAAATGGTGTGTTAATAGTGAGAGAATAGAGAGGTATATCAAGAAAACGAGTAGATATTCCAGAAATAGACAAATACATATGCGGATTAAGTACATGTTAAAGTAAGCATCTAAAATCAACTGGAGACAAGATGAACTATTTAGTAAGTGGTATTAGGAGAATAGAAAAGATATCTAAAATAATTTATTTGGATTAATGTCACAATGCTTATTAGGATGTATTTCAAGTAGGTAAAATATTTAAATGTAAGTAATAAACTATAGAAGTGCTAGGAGAAAACATGGGTGGGATAATTAACGTGGAGGGAAAAGAAATTTCAGAATTGGACTCAAAGCAAAGGACGTGAAAGATTGTTAAATAAGAGAGAGAGAAAAAAATGTACCAAAAGTCAAAGGACAAGTAAGCTGAGGAGAAATATTTACCTCTCTTACCACAGACTGTACTAATCTCTTTAACAGAAAAAAATAAAAAATAAAAAAAAAAATCTGAAAATCAATAAGGAAAGCCCCCAAAATACAATGGAAAGCAAAAGAGAAAAGATTTTGAAAATAGAGCTCACCATGGAGGAAATGAAAACTGGTTCACATACACAAGGAGATACTCCAAGTCATTTATGGTAAGAGAAAAGTAAATTAAAACAATTACTTCAGCAAATTTTCTGGAGTTTCACGATACTCTGAAGGAGTATCTATAGGGAGATAGGCACTCATATATGCTACTGAGAATGTAAATTTGTGTAATCTTTATGGTGGGTAAATTGACAAAATATATTAAAACTATGCACCCACATTCTTTGGCCTAGTACTTTTACTCCTTTCTGTGAATTTACACTGGAATTATACTTACGTCTGTGCAAAATTGCAAATATATAAGGTAATTTATTCCAGCATTGCTTATATTAGGTTGAGTTATATAAAATTGACATTGATGTGAATCAAAAATGGTTGAATGTTGGCAGTTTCATATGATTCAGCCTGTAATAGCAAAAGATTGAAGAAATCCATTAACAGAATGAGGTTCAAAGAAATTTGTTGTATCAAGGTAAAATAATAGCCTGAAAATAAGATAGTCTGTATATACATCTATAAAATGATTGCCAAAACACGCTGTCATGCGGATAAAAACAGAAGACAACCACACGATTTTTAATAATAGAGATTATATCATGTATTTAATGTAAAATGAGGGAAACTAATAATATATGTTGTATTTAATTGCACAAGCATAAAGAAACCCTAATATTTACAATAGTGGCTAGCTTTTGGAGGTAGGTGGGCCTGGGCTTCTGCATATGGTTATAACTTTTGGAGGTGAGATTCACATGGAACTGTAAAATGTATGGCCATCATCAGGAAAGGCAACCGTGTGGATAGAGCCAAGAGTTCAATGGGAAAGGGAATTTGCGCATTGTGTATGTTTTAATATGATTGGATATTTGAACTACAAAAATGGTCTACCTATTCACAGATAAAATATATCCAGTATTTATTGTACACAACAGTTTTTTCATGTTATCTGTGGGCCAGAAGATTTTTCCTTATTCCTATAAGGCGGTAATCTCATAACAGTATTAATACAGTATTCTGATGTAGAGTTATTTTATAGGTGTTATGAATCTTTAATGGGTTCGAATAAAAATATGTTTAGTAAGTATTTAACTTTTAAAAAATGTTTCTGGTAGACTGCTTTGGTGTAATGATAGAAGGATTTGGAGTCTCAGCTCTGCCACATATGTACTTCCTTTGTGGGCTTTAGATAGCCAACACTTCTCAACCTCCATTTTTCTTAGTTGCAAAAGTAGATTAATAGTTAAAACCACCAGTAAATAAAATTTCTTTGTTAAATGTTTTGCATATCAAAATTTTTACAAAGTCAACATTTTGAAAAGTTCATTTTGAAGTATAAGTATTCATAATAATAGACGTTATTGGGTTTTGCTATGTAGACAAATTGTCCAAAAGAGTTGTGCTATGTGAACTACCATATGTATACAAAATAGAATCTCACAGATCCACAGGGAATTAGTCAATGGGAAGAAAATAGCGTAAATATGGGTGTTACAAAATGCATAATGAGCCACAGTACACTCCGGGCTGGGGCAGATCTTCTACTTGTGTATTCACCACCACCACCAATTATACCACAAGAGAAGCTATTACTTATTAAGTCCCAAATATTTGTTAGAGTCTGCGTGGCACATTGTACTTATTCTATCCCGCTTAACTGTTATAAAAACCCTGTGAAATAAGTATTACTATTTCTATTGTACCGTTGCCTAATAGTGAATAACCAATTAAATGTGTAAACAGGTGATTTAAAGACAGGTCTTTTTGATCCCAAATCTCAAATCCTTATTAATATTCCACTTTGTTTCAGACTTTAGTGGACATTAAAATATAGTAGAAATGCAGATTTCTGGACTTTGCCCCAGAGATTCTGCTTTGCTTGGTCTGTACTGTACCATCTTTCCCAGTGGCTCTAATGCTGTTGGACAGTAGTTACTGAAAGTAATACCATGCTATCCCCACTCCTCTTGGCCTTCTATAGCAAATAATTTGTAAGTAGCTCTGGTTGACAAGTCACTGTGTTTTCAGGAAAGATGGCAACCACGGAGTCATAATTTCTTTACTCTTCGCTTTTGGGCTCTGGGTGTTCAATGTCAGCCTCTCAGTTGATGATGTGGAGGAGAGAAGGGGTTGTAGAATCCACCTTCTTTGTTGGAATGGAGGCAGAGAGGTTAGAAATAATCTGGGCAATCTGGGTTCTAAATTCATCCTGGAGATTGAACTTCAGGTCTGCAATAGGGTGTTACAATGTGTAGCTTCAAAGAAACACGGTTTGGATAATTAGCCAGGTTTGCAAACAACTGGGATAAATGCTTTCAAGCATTTTTTTTTCTTTCTGTTACATGATTAAGTGCCACATGGCAAATGTTTCCCAATTCAATGCTGTTTTACTAGGATAACCATTTCTTCATATTCTCAATAAGTACTTTTTGAATCCTTGTTTGTACAGACACAGAGAAAAGTGCATGGATGGCTGCAAATCTGGATCAGGCATATGGAAGATGAGGCATAGCCACCAATGCTGTGAACCATTTAGTAGAAAATTTGCTGGGAACCAAGATGCAGTGAGGATGGGTGCTGTAAGAAATTAGAAGAAGAAGGAGATCAGTGAAAGGATCAGGAAAACATTCACAGAGAAAATATTTGACCTAAATCTTGCAAGTTGGATATGATTTTAACAAGCCAATCTAACATGGAAAGTAACACCAGGCTAAAACACTGCACGAACATATGTAATAAATATGTTGAGATTTGGCCAAAAATGGTTTTGAATAAAGATAATAAATTAATGAATTTCTATATATAAATGCCACATATAAAAATACAATTAAATAAAATAATTTATACCATAATCAACTTAATACTAGTAAACACTGTAAATTAGACCTTCTAAAGAATCTAGAAATATAAGAATAAACAAGGTCCTACCCATATACAGGTCATTGTCTAATAGAATGCAATGTAGGAACTTCTATATAGTAGAGGCATTTGTCAACTACCTGGGACTGTTTTCAAAATTGTATTCCACAATGTATATATACTTTAAAACATAATGCTATCCACAACACATATATATAATTTTATCAATTTAAATAATAATAATCACAATAATAAAACCTGTTTTCTATACAACACAGGGTGCCTGGAAATGGGTCTGGGAATTGTTTACATGTAATTTAAAAAATTGCCTGTGGTCAATAAGTATGGGAATTGTTGGTTTAAACACATTCAGTCAACTATTTTTTCTGTGTGACTTTCCAGAGCCATTAATATTCTAAATGAATCATGCAACATTTCTCCACCTTCCTTCAACAAGGTCTCCTTTTACTTCTTTAATATTATTGCTGATTCTGTCAAGCACCTATTAAACATCTTGAGCATTAATGTTCTGTTGAACACAGATTGGGAAGCTAAGTACTGGAAAACACAGCAAAGGAGTCAGTCAAGATATTCTTCGGGAAAGAGGAAAGAGTTATTTCATGGAAAGCCTTTAGCTTTTTTCTATGAAAACTAAGGAAAATTAAAGGGAGGTAAGTTAGACTGTAAATAGCGATTGTAATAATAGTATACAATTTTATTTTATTCAGAAGTTCTATATTATTTAATAATGTCATACATTGCATTTATTAAATAAAAATGAGTCTGGTTCCTGTGAAATATAATTTCTTTATATTCTAACTACGTTTCAGAAAGAGTAAAAAAAGAAGTCTATTTGCTGTGTGGTCACGTAGTTCCTACTGTCAAAATGCGAGCATTTATTTCTCCAGAAAGCAGTATGTCAAGAAGTCCTGAAATAATCTGTGCAACAAACCTCTATGACACAAGTTTACCTATGTAACAAACCTATACATGTGCTCCTGAACTTAAAAATAAAAGTTAAAAAGTAGAAGCATTGCACTGCAGATATATATTAAGTTTTCAAAAAATGTATGTACCCATTATGAAAAGTAAAGGGTCTTAAATATGGAAAATAAGAAACTCCTGTAGTCCTAATATTTATTTTGAAACTTTTCCCTGTAGATGAGTGTCCTCAAATCTTTCTAAACTACCAAGTTAAAGGGAGACTATACTAAAAGTACTTTAAAAAATTTAATTAGATTATTCTTTCATTATTTATTAAATGGCAGCACAGATACAGTATTTTCAAAAAGTTTTTTTTAAGTCCATACAGATGAAAATATTCATGGAACTGTTCTTTAATCACTATAGGAATTTCCTCCCTCCTGGCACCCTTAGTTACGTACACATTGTCATTTATGGTTGGAGTTAATTTTTGTCCCCATGAAATGGCTAACTAAGGTGTGAAAACATATATAAGCTAAGGGTTCTCTACTTACTATGTAGCTAAGGAGGTTGATATGCAAGAAAAATATTGCATTAATGACATATGGTCCAGATAAAGGAGTTTCTGAAATGGGTATTAATATCGCCAACTAAAATAAAGTAAACTTGAATATTAAAAAAAACAGGCCATTTTGAAAATGAAGTGATCAAGAAACTGAGGCTAATTTCCTTTTAAGTCAGAGGATACTAGGATTGTGCAGCTTTTCTGAGCAGATTTTATTGAAGGCCAGAGAAATGAGGGTATCGTCCTAAGGTTGTACAACATGTTTTTGAAAGCCAGAACACAAATGCAAACTCCCTGTCCACTACTTTTTCTATTACATATATTCTCTCATCTTTTCTGATTTTCTAGTTTTAGATAGTTTATCAAATTGTGTTCTCTAAATTCTCTTTAGGGCTATGTTGTACCAAAGGCTGAGTTGCTGTCATTTTCTTATGCTGCCGATCAAAAGATAATAAAAACAAAATAGTCAGTATTTAGCAGTATTGGTTGTATCAGTATGTGAGGGTAGAATAGTATAATATATTCATGGCCATGGTTTTCTCTAATGGTAGCACATATCCAAGTCAAAAATAGTTTGCTCCTACCTTGACTGTTATAAAGTAAGTCATTATTTTAAAATAATTATGAATGCATTATAGCTTTCCTTTAAATTCTGTTAATTTTGATGCTTTTAAAATCAGCGACATAAATAATGTCTTAATACTTGAACTCTGGCTCATCTATCCAACTGCATCATTGACATCTCTACTTGAATGTTCAATAGCTATCACAAAATTAACATGTCCAAAACCTAAATCTTCATCAACCTGTCATTCTCCCAATGTCCCATACTTTACTAAATGATTCTACCATTCAACCAGTTGCTCAGACCCAAAACCTTGGAGTCATCTGTGATTATTTTCTTTCTCTTTTACCCCACATCCAAACTGTCAGTAAGTTCTGTTGACTCTATTGTCAGAAATTATTCAGAATCTAACTGACATCTTATCATCTTTATCATTATCCTCCTTGTTCAGGCAGGAGCCATTACTGTCCATACTAGCGCAGCAGCATGCTAACTGGGCCCTTTGCTTCTGCTCTTTCACTGCTGTAACTTTTATCCACATGTTAGATAGTCTGAACCTTGGAAAACTAAAACTGAATTATTACATTCCTCTTTTTAAACACCTTCCCAGCACACTCAGAATAAAATCCAAATTGCAAATTCTTTTCTTGATCTATAATATCCCATAAGATCTCAAGCCCTTTGTGTCTGTTCTCATCTCGCTTTCTCTGTGCTCACTCACTTCGAGCCACAGTAGTGATCTGGCTGGATTTTGATCCTATAAGGCATACTACTACCTCAAGTCCTTTGCCTTTGCTCTTTCCTCCGCCTGTAGTTGTAGCACTTTTTCCTTTACTTTATTCTGTTCTTTTTTCAAATAGCTCTAATTAAAAAATAATTTTCCTGACCACCTTACCTGAAATAATACTATCTTCTGTCCCTAACCACTTACCCTGTTTTATTTTTCTTTATCACTTAACATCATAATATATGTTATATTGCCTATTATCTGGCTCCTTTACTTTTGTCTAGAGCAGTACATAATTGCAATTGTTGACTTTTCTACTGCAAGTTTCTAGTACATGCATGAGTCATGGGTGACATCTAGTAAGTATTTGTTAATAACTTGTAAATGTGAACAAAACTAGACACATACAAACAAGGGACTGTAGTTCTAATTCCTGTAAAGAACATTCGACTGAATCAAGGTGATCACAAAAGTCTTCCCTGAGAAGAGCATCTCTATACCTAGATCTAAGGGGACAGGGCAGTGAGCTAAGTGAAGTGAAGAACAGGAATCTTCTGAGTAGTGCAGGGTCATGCCAAATATAAGAGCCTAAGGCAACAAGGCCAGTGTGACTGCAGCAGAGAGATCAAGAGCATTCATGAGCAGAAGAGTGTTACTCACTGAGGGATAGACAGGTAAGTAGGAGCTGGATCATGCAAAGCTTTGTTATGTGTGATAATCATGCTGTTTTATTGTAACAACAATAGGAAGTCTTTTTGATGCTTTCTGTAGGGCATTGTCATGAAAATATATATATTTTAAGGTGCATATGACCACAGTGTGAAGTATGAAATTTTAAACAGTGAGTGGAAATCAACTAATTCAGTGGTGACAGAAATCGATGAGGAAAAAGTTATCAATAATTTACCAAGGGGAAGGTAGTGAGAGCTGTTCATCTTAGTTCTGGGAAATACAGGGGTCCATTGTTTGTTGAAAATTTAAAAAGAATAATATAACCAATTAAAAGTCAATCACTTTTTTTTTTTACTATCGGAAAGTGCCAGTAATTCTAAACAATGTTAATGAGTAAATTAGTCTGTTAACTTGGTATGCCCTGGAAATAATAGATGATCATAGTTTGGACCAAAGATTCAGTCATTTTTTCATTCAAAAATATGTTTAACTACCATCTATGTGACAGGTCCTATTGTAGACATGGGAATGCAGCAGTAAAAAAAAAAAAAAAAAAATTCTTTCCTGCAAGGAGCCTATATTTTTGCACAGGGAAGACAGACAATATTAAATACATGTTTAGCATCTCCACTGGTGGTAATTTTTCTTAAGATGCCCAAGAGGAAATTTTAATTAAGCAGTTGGCTATAAGCTCCAAGTGCTCAGAAGCAATAGCTGGGCTAAAGACATACTTTTTATGTCATCTGTTGGTAGGTAGCTGTGATAATCATGCATGTAAAAAAAAAAAAAAAGAAGAAGAAGCTTAAGAAAGAGCTTTGGAAAGGAGTGTGCAGCCGAGAGGGGAGTCTAAACCCTAGCATGTAGGAGATGCTCCAACATTTAATATTCAGGCATAGAAAGATGAGCTTGCAAAGAAGATAGAGAAGGAGCAGATAATTAGACATAAGAGCATATAAAGGACTGATGTAGTCATTATAAAATAATTAAAAGATCAATAGCTCCAAGAAACGTGGCCATAGTTCCAGTGCTTTAAGGGCGTGTTGCTTCTCACTTGGAAAATTTTGAAATTACCCCTATTAAACATTTACATTTTTCCACTAGAAAGATGAAGATGACTCTGGGATAGATAAGTTAATCTTTCCAAGACACTCATTTCCACATCACTCTCTTGCCAAAATATCTTTCAGTGGCATCTTTCTCATGGAATCAATTAGAAGTTCAAAGTTCTGACACTCAAAATGCCCCATGATTTGGTCTAAACTTCTGTTTCCAACTGTGACTTCTACTTACCCCTTACATGAACCTTCTATTCTGGATCATCTAATTCTTGTTATTTCTGTTCTAGAAATTCTTCCCATTTTTTCTCTTGGAATCATGAGGATATTTTTTCAAAACTCTAATATGATCAAGGATGAAGGCTGTTAATTATGTGTTTGTGTCTACCACAACATCTAGCTCACATTTCTATTTGTTCAGTATTAAATAGATATTTATTGAGTGCATGTTTCATGTCAGGTACTGGAAAGAGCCAAACAAACAGCTACTGGCTGAACCACTATAGTTCTTCTCTGTAAAGTGCCAGATGGCCGGGGGCAGTGGGTCACGCATGTAGTCTTAACACTTTGGGAGGCTGAGGCAGGTGGATCATTTGAGATCAGGAGTTAGAGACCAGTCTGGCCAACATGGTGAAATCCATCTCTACTAAAAATACAAAAAAAAATTTAACCAGGAGTGGTGGCAGTTGCCTTTAATCCCAGCTGCTAGGGAGGCTGAGGCAGGAGAATTGCTTGAATCCAGGAAGTGGAAGTTGCAGTGAGCTGAGATTGCACCATTGCATTCCAGCCTGGGTGACAGAGCGAGACTCCATCTCAAAATAAATAAATAAATAAATAAATAAATAAATAAATAAATAAATAAAATGAACAAAAAATAATAGTAAAATAAAGTGCCAGAATGAGCCTATGTTATAGCAGAGAGCTCTGGTGTTCAAGGTGGTGGACAATGATAGAGATGATCCCTAAGCTTATTTGTCTAATTTCATGCTTTTCTTGTTACTTACATAGCTCAGGTTAGTTTTAACAGTATCACTGTTTTAAAGAAAAGAACAATTCCTCTTTTCCTTTTAAAATGATGAAACCTTAATATTTAAAAACCTCTCTGTGCAAGTTGTTGGTATGAAATATCACAACATCATGTCTGATAGTTCAATTTAAATATTAATGAAAACCTTAAGCTTTATCTGGAACAGTTAATTTGGAATTTCAATTCATATTCACATCTTGTGCAAAAAGAGAAGAGAGAGAAGAAGGGGGAGGATGTGTGTTTTAAAGGATTTGTGAATAAGATTCCCCAACAGACACACTGTTTGCAGACAAAGCAGCACAGATGTTACTTGTCTGTCACAAGGAACGCCAGCCTGTAATGAGGCTCACCTGACTTGGTGTGCGTGTGTATGTGTGTGTTTGTGTGTGAGCATGAACATGTGTATGACAAAGCTAACCTACTGAAAAGCCAAATAGCAAATGCTTGCAAATCTGCCATATTCATACCATATTGCATAGGAGAACACAGTAAAGACAGAGAGAGCAAGAAAATGAGGCTCAAGTCTGAAATCCCGTTTAAAATGGGGAGAAGCAAGTGTGTCTTTCAGATGATCTAAAATCTGTGAATTTATTTTCTGATTGATAAAGCCCTCCAAAGTTTAATTCTATGCATATAATTGTAAACATTCATAAAGTGAAATTGTATATAATAAGTAAAAAAATTCATAGGCAAATGGCCATTTAGCAAATGTATTTCTGTGTCCCTGTGGATCCAGACATAGAAACAGCCTACTGCTCTTCAATCTTTTTATGAATGCCTCCAAGAAAGCATTCTTGAATTTGGTTCATTGTGTTGTATGAACGGTGATTGATCTTGTCAGGCGAAAGTCAACCACACTTAGCCCCTTGCAAAGCAAACAGCACGGGCAATATCTTAGTCAAGTTCTCTTTGCTGCTGCTTCAGCTGTCAAAGTCACTGGTGCAATGCAGCATTCAAGGTAATTTCCATTTAGTGGTGAAAGCTGTTTTCTTCCATTTCTTGGCTTCTTTGTCTTTTCACTTGCCCCCTATCCATCTAATACCATTCCCGTGTCATTGGCACACTTACATTTACCTCACCTCGCTGATTTCTCCCCACCTGCGTGACATGCCTAGAGCCCCAGTGCTGCTGATGCATTATCCATCCAGGGCTTTGTTATGTGGTGACATTCCAGAGCAGAGCTCAGCCAATGGGTATCTGCCAGTGCACAGGAACTCTCCTTTCTGGCAATTATTCAGTTTGATTACACATGATAATAAGCTATTAAGAGGCACTCATGCACGGCCCTTTATTTACCAACAGTGGAAATCTCCCCGTTTGCTTCCACTGTGTAAGAAACTAATTGTAGTGAAGTAAACAAAAGGGAAGAGCAGTCACCTGTGGTGGGAACAGTGCTACAGGGTAGTGAGTTTAAGTTTCCCAAATAACAAAGGTGTCAACAGATCAGTCACATCAATATTCAAAACTATCATGTAGATAGAGCAACTGGAAAATAAGTATATCCAGTGTGCATGATCCCATAATCTAGTTTTCAGAAACGCTATTCCTGGTAGAAGGGGACGGTTTATATATATATCACACCTTGTGAACAAAATGCATATTAGGATATTGAAGAATGCTTGCACAAAGCAAGTTACCTGTAACAAACACTTTAACAAGTATCGAAAATTCCATATTTCCATTAATAATCCATAGACTTCTGCTTTATTAATTCGGTTACAAGTGTATTTTCTGTGTCAATATTTACAGCAAATAATGCTTTGCATAGAATTTCCTACTATTAACATTTTCACTCTAGAAAGAGTGCCAATGTGGACTGATGTGGGAAGTGCATATAAGTACCAGTTGTTTCTGGGTCTCTTTCCACTGGTAAATTTAAACAAGTAGTTTAAATTCCAAGTGGAATCATTTTTCTGAGCAGAAAGCTGTCTTTAACAAGATACCCTAAATTCTCTCAAAAGTAGTCACCTTAAATAATTACAGACATCCACTATAGAGAATTCTCTCTTGTCCCTGATGCCCTTTTTTTTCCTTCTATCTGCAATCCTATCACCCCTACCCTCTACACAGGCATTTTGGAGCCTGGAAGAAGAAAAAGGAAATTAATTTGTTTATCAGGTAGGCTTGAAAAATAAGTGATTTTCCGTTGAGGGTCTCTTTCCCTCCTTTCATTGCATTGAATTTAGTGTCCTTCCTTCCGAACTTTTTCCTCCACTTGTTAATGCATTGCCTCCTCCCAGAGCAGCATCAATAAGGAGACCTAGAGATCCTGTTTTGCATTTGTTTACCCTCAGCCACAACTGGGAATATGATTCCTAGCAGCATACAATGAAATCTTGCTATTCTAGGGGGAAAACAAGAAGATGAAAACTGTGATGCTTATGGAGTTCACTGCAACAAGACTAGGTTGAGCCCATGTGAATATAAGCTTCACCTATGTATGTATTTATAAACTATTCTCTGTATGTCCATATGGGAAATTGGTTGAATTACATGCATAGTCCATGCACTGTATGGAGGGAAATCTGTGAGAATAACAATACTAATTTTTTTTTTTTTACACACTCACAAGTATATGTAGGTACTAAGTTCGTGTATCTATTTTCTAAGTACGTTTTCCAGTAATTCATCTAAGAAAGTCAGCAGGTGAGATAAATATTTAGATATAAATAAAACTAGCTCTTAGAAGCACATTTAGCTCCCTGGAAAAAAGATCTCTAAACACATCGAGTATATTCTCTAAGTAAGGCCTTCATCAAATCACAACTACAGTTGGGTGGATACAAAAAGATTGGTATCTAATTGGTAATTACAGAATGTTGGAGGTGCCTACGTGAAATTTTTAGTCTGAACTGCCCAACTCCACAAACAAATACGTGAAATATCTAAACATTTCTCAGAGAACTAGAGTTAAATTGCTATTATTTTGGAAATGCAAACATTATTAACCTAGCAAATCTTTTCTGAGAACCTATGAAACATTAAAATATGAGTATTGCAAAATTTGATACTTGGAAATCTTCTTGGAAAGTAGAGACAGATCCAAAATTACTGTGATGTTTGCAATTTCTAACATGATATAAAAATATTACCACTTATTGTTTAATTCCTTCTAAACCAAGATAAAGAAGATACCCCATTGTCTAAATTCCTCCCATCCCAATATTGTGAAATTACGTGTCCATAAATGTCATTCACAGTGGACACATGGGCAGAATTTCTTGTCTCTGAATGTTATGTTGTTTTTTTTTTTTTATTTTTTAAATGTATTATTATTATTATTATTATTATTATTATTATTATTATTTTGAGACGGAGTCTTGCTTTGTCACCTAGGCTGGAGTGCAGTGGCACTATCTCGGCCCACTGCAAACTCCACCTCCTGGGTTCAAGCAATTCTCCTGCCTCAGCCTCCCTAGTAGCTGGGACTACAGACATGCATCACCACACCTGGCTAATTTGTGTATTTTTAGTAGAGACAGAGTTTCACTGTGTTGGCCAGGCTGGTCTCAAACTCGTGACCTCAGTTGATTCACCTGCCTCGGCCTCTCAAAGTGCTGAGATTACAGGCTTGAGCCACCGTGCCCAGCCTGAATGTTGCGTTTTATTATTAGAAATGACCCCAATTTATTTTAAAATACTTTTTACAATTAAATATTCCAAAAGTAGCTTTAAAATGAAATTAACAGCTTTATTTCAAAAAAATATAAGTTCATAAATTCTATCTTGTGTAAAATTCACAGAAACAAATCAACCCAGACAGTCTCCAAGTATTTTAAGAAATACACAAATATTCAGAGACAAAAATCTGCATATCTGAACATCAAACAGTGTTTTTGTTTGTGTTTGTTAGGTGAACTCCAATTTCCTTCATTTCTGACCAAGAGAACATTCTACTAAGTTTCATTACAAATGGAAATTTCCCCTGATGGCATCGTTTAATAAAGACTAACTGTCATCCTTCAATCTAAGAGAATATTAAATCACACTTTCTGTGTCCTAAAACATAGACAATCTCTTCAAATTGCAAAGTTCTCACAATATAATGGAAATTTTAACTTGTTTGGCTTTGTAGGCTATTCATAGATTCCTAGGTAAGTAATCAGAGAAAATATTCTTTTATGGTTTTGCACATACATCATTTCAGCAGTGTCGCTGGCTCTAAAGCAATTAAAACTGGGGGAGAAGAGTGAGTTTAACAATGTCCAAAAGCAATTGGTATTGGTATTGGTATCAGCTTGTCTATTACAATGACCACTCTATTAATATTCTTCTGTGGTGAAGACATCTAGCATTGTGAGAAATGGGATTATTACCAGTTATAGAAATTCCAAGAAAACCTTGGAAAGTAGATTTTTTCTACTTTATTCCTTGGTAGTTTCTGTTATAACACTTTCTTCATTGAAATAAGATTCAATCATGACTGCCGGGCTGATTTAAAAACATATCCTATGAATTCCCAGGCAATTCCTTATCCTAATAATGTCCTCTCCCTGTTGGTCCACTTGACATAGCTTACTCATCTTTCAAGAAGACCCAGCTCTTTGTGGTCTGTTGTATAAAACTGCTGTCTTAGAATGCCGTTTAGCCCTTTCACTAATTAGGCTCCCACAGATCTTTGTCCAGGTTCTGGGAGAGCCATGGCTCTGTTGCATAAGAACAATTTGTCTTCCAGTCTGTGTTCCTGACTGGAAAATGAGCTTCATAAGGGCAAGGATTATACCTATTTCTGCCGCATAACCTCAAGCCATATCTGACATAAAATAAAGTGCCCCCAGGGGGATAGACACGTGTCCTCGGGAAGTTTCTATTTAAATGTACCCAACAACAAAAAATGTATGATCATATTTCCTTCTCATTGTCTTTAAGCTTTTTTTGATGTTTGTCTATTTTGTCTGGAGGGCTGTAGTGTATTCCAGGGAGGTTTAGAATAAATTGCAAGCACCTGAAGGACAGGGAACTTGCTTGATTTGTTTCTTTTTAGAGCCTCCAAATACAAGTGGTTTTTGCAGTGAACAGTGAGTGTTTAATCAACACTCCAACACTCATTGCTCATCTTTAAATTAGGTCATAATGTCAACTGAAAATAATATTGTCTTGTCAATTATAAGTGTTAAAACACAAAAAAGATTCTCTTTATAAGTAAATTCAGTCTGATATTAGGAAACAATTGAAGTTTATTTTTAAATGCTTTTGCAGTGATAAGCTGCAATTAAAGCAAATCAAATACATACACTAACAAAAGCAAAGACATTCATTGTCTCTTTGTTGTCTTCAAGGAATTCACTTATTCATTCATAAGTTCATTAATTTATTTCCTCATTCCTTTAGTGATAATTAATTATTACTATTTGAAATTATTTTGTATACATAATAATTGTATATATTTAGGGTATGTGAAATTTTCATACAAGCATACAACATGTAATGATCAAATTAGGGTTGTTGGGATATTCATCACCTCAAGCATTTATTATTTATAGGAGACCTATTGTGGAGGCACAGTTCTAGTTTTCATGCGGTTTGCAGTGTAATGATGAAGACAGACATTAAAGGGATGAATAGACAAATGATAATAAAAATACAAATACAAAAAGTGCTGATTGCTACTGCAGAAAGTATAAGGGAACTCTCATCTTTCAGCAATGGAGGAGAACTGAGAGACTGGTGTAGAACAAGGAAGAAGTCATTGAGGAAGTGTCACAGAAGCTGAATCCAGAGGCAGGAAGAGAGCTTGCCAGTCAAAGGGCTCAAGGGAAGGAAGAGAAAATGGTGAGGCAATGTTCTAATGCATGAATGTCATTTTTATGTAGCACAAGGGCAAGGTGGGTGGGTGATGTATGTGCAAAACCATAAAAGAATATTTTCTCTGATTACTTACCTAGGAATCTATGAATAGCCTACAAAGCCAAACAAGTTAAAAATGGAGAGATAAGGAAGTGTAAATTGAGGATATATAGAGATAGGAGTCAAAGGAAAATGCTTAATGAAGCATTCATGAAGTTTTTAGTTTTTTAAATCAACATCTATATTATTAGTATTCTGAAAATATTTCAGGCAAGTACAAAATCCTAATTTTGATCTCAAATAACTTTACATTTATTGTAATTATTCAACCCTTTATTTATATGGACTGCTAATAATTTATTTTTCAGGGGTTATAAACATTTGTGACTAATTAAGAAGGCCTGGCTCTCATGAATGGCAAGAGGTCAGTGCATACAGTGAAAGCTTAAAGGGATGGAGCCTGAGCTAAATTGTGGCTACTCTCAGTGTATCAAATTTCCAGACAAAAACCATGTCTTAGAAGAGGATAATTCAAAATCTACAGGCAAGTGGTGTTGGAAAACTTACCCTATTAGAAGGATTGTACAGTTGGGTTCAGAAAATAGGAGCTCTCAGTATAAACTCCTGAAATTAACTTCTCTACGTAGATCACATAAATGACAAGCTGCTATCTTTTGCCATAGTGAAATGCAAAGCCTTTGTGTATCAACGAAGTCTAAAGCAAGGTATATCACTATGGCAACCATAACTCTAATCTCAAGCCAGAAAATGGACATTTTATTATGTGCAGAATTTTATTGAGATGGCAGTCTCCAGCAGTTCCCCAAGGTCTGGTATTAAAGACAGGATAGGAGTAAGTCAGAAGTCACTATATGTTGTTTATCAGATTGTTATGTTGGTTGTTAAAAGCAACATCTGTTACAGCTCATTTCCTCTACTTTATTCAGAGATGGTTATCTGTCTGACAAGCATAGTTTTGGCATTATAGGAAACTAGTTAGTTACTGACAAATGTTTTCTCATGATTTTGACTTTCTGTGTTATCCTGAATTAATTGTAGGTGATTCTGTAAGATTTCTAGGCATTATCAATGTTATTTATGAACACTTCAGGTAAAAGTAATACCAAATTTTCATCTGTTGATGTTTGCCTAATTATTTGTTCATAAATAACAAACCATAGGAGACTTAACATACCTGGAATCTAGTTTGTGGCACATCTCCATTGCATATTAATGCATTCACTCTGTTTGATTATTAATATAGAAATAATCAACATAAATTGATATTTGTGAGTGATGTTACTAAAAACCTTGTGGGGAAAAAATTACAGAATTGAATAGCTATGTTGCTGATTATGTAGCCTTCTGAAGAAATTAACTTTTTTCCCACATCTTTTGTTAAATACAAACAAAATTTTACAAAAAATCAATTTTCACTTGGAATTAATGATATGCACGCATCAAGAGACTCACAGAAAAGTATATTGTTTTAAATCTTTCTTATTAGAAAATTTCAGATTATTTTTTCTTGTGTAGCTTCTAAGTTAAATAAAAGACTACTTATACATTCATGAAAACTAGTCTTTCATTATGAAAAACCTGAAAATACTGGTCAAACATATTGAACAACAAATGAGGATATTAACAACTTTTATATTAAGAATTTAAACAGTTTTGCTTCTTATTTCACATATACGTAGACATAAATAATCTTAAATATCAATGATTTATTTTCTCAACACCTCTGTTAGAGGAATAAAGAAAATAATATGAGCAACTTAATTCTGAGGAAAAGGCAGAGGAAGAGAAATCACTTTCAAATATTTTTTTCATGAGTAGAAGTTCCTCCTTTTATTTACATTCAATTTGCACTTGATTCCTCATTAACATATGCCCTTATTCATCTTTTCATTAGCAGGGAATCATAGCAACCTAGGAAGAGACAGAAAGACATTGTAAGTTTTCTTACACAATAGATTGGAGGACAGAGTTGTCTTGTTTGTATAACTTTAGCCTTTTTTTATATTACTGAGGAGTCATAGAGCACTCTCACAGAGATCAACCCTGAATTAATGACGTTGGGATGATGAATGAGCAATTCATCTAAAGCTTCCTTTGGATAGGCAAACAGTCTTAGACGTGTGTGAACTACTCTCCAGGCAGCTGGGGAATAGGTCAAGTCAATGCCATTCTTTCCCTCAAAGTACTTTCTGTTCTAGGCATGGGGTTCTTTCAAGGCAGCAAGAAGTATCACATAGATGACTCAGCGTCATGCACAGGTGCTGGTTGGATTCAGTTCTTGGACCTGGGATCATAGCCTATTCAGATTATCTGTGAGATGTTAAAGAATTCCTGTCCAGCATCAAAAACAAAGCAAGCATTCTCTCTTTTTTACAGTTGGTTTTCCATGATACTTTTAAAGTGCAAATTCTCTGTTTTCCTAAAATTAATAGCTAAATCACTGCCTTAGATTTTGACTTATTAACTGTATTTTTTATTTTGTGACATTACTGAACTATCTTACATAAGCTTGACTGTCCTCATCTATAAAAATGAAGACCAGATAATCTAAGTCACAGTGATATTTCCAGAGTTAAAAAGATAACACGTGAAAATTATTGCAAAATCTTTGGGACATAGACAGTTAGTACTCTTCCAAATACATAAATCAGAAATTTAGCTCTCCTGAGTATTTTGTTTTTATCTTCAACTGTTACTGGTAGATAAATTATTAAAGATTAAAAATGTAAAATTGTGACTTAACTAAAATGTCTATATGAAAAATTAGAACTCCATTAAAGAGTTTTAGATTAAAGATTTTATGATCTGCATCGACAATTTCCTAATTCTATTATATTTTATGACCCTGCTTTAGACCAGTGAAGGATGTACATCTTCACAAGAGTACAGCAGAAGTTGGACAAGTCAGAGGCTAAGTACCATCTCTGATTCTTTAACATCAGGTCACTCACTTGTTGAAACCTCTCTTTGTCCTTGTGGAGTTAATTAGATTTCCCTTATTTCCTTTGAGTTATTAAATATAAATAATAATTGTAAATTGAAGAAGTACTTCCAGATCCCTTCATGGTGATGGATAATCATTCAGAGTATAAACCAAGTGTTTAGCCATTTGTAAAGTCATAGTGCATTTTAGAAATAAGTAGAAAAAAATGAAAACAAATGCTCTCATGAGATAAAAGTTGGAATGTATTTTGTATCTTAAATGATTATTTTTTATTCTTTTCATTATTTTTGTATAGTTAGACATTTAATATAACCAAACTTATGTAACATGAGGCAGAGTGTGGTCTGAAATATTTATTTCAAAGTTATTTTGAAAAAAATAATAGAGCCAGAAATACCATTTTGAGGTAGGGGGAATCCCTTAACTACTATTATTATATAAGCTTAATGCTTCCTAAAATTCTACTGTATCAGAACACCCAGAGTAAATTAGTGCTCTCTTATTGGGAGCTTGGGGTCTTGTA
Organism: Rhinopithecus bieti; assembly: GCF_001698545.2. NCBI lineage: Eukaryota > Metazoa > Chordata > Mammalia > Primates > Cercopithecidae > Rhinopithecus > Rhinopithecus bieti. Next base: position 7,809,049 of record NW_016812332.1, on the reverse strand, counting down.
CAACTAAATGAATTTTAATATCATCTAAAAATATCTCATTGTAATAAAGAAGTCAAGATCACAATTTTAGTCAGCAGCATCATTCTAAGATCTGGCAAATGTTACCCAAATTGAAGGAGCCAATAATATGCATTTTTATCAAAATATCACAAACTTATATTGCAAGGAACTGTCGAAACAAATCTTACATCCATATTCTAGTGGCTGCTACCCCAAATGTACTTATAAATCAAATTCTATTCCTTTTTTCTAATTTTGTTGTAAGCATTAATTGTTAAGTTATTGTCAAATTGACTATGGTCATGAAATTCTGAATCTTCGGGAAGATATTCTGGTACTTTACCAAGCTTTGCAATGAAACAAATCCTCTTCCTAATTTCCAGGAATACATCATTGTTTTTATTTCTTCTCTTGTTTCTGAGTACTCAGGTTCTGAGTACAACATATTTTGGGGGAAAACTTTAGCGTGCCCACTATGACTTACTTTAAGGTTGGTGTAGGGTGAAATCTGATTGTAATTTAATCACTTCAACTTTTCTTAAAATACAAAGGCCAAGAAAAGGATAGTTGAGAAAATAAATATTACAAAAATAGCTTTTCATGGTGACCTTTTGCAAGATCTTGCTAAATTTCAACTGTCAAGGAAGAACTAGTCAATAAAATGAATATACTATTAACTGACTATTTCATTAATGTTTAAGTTACTATCTCAGCAACTTTTACTTCTTTATTCGTTTGACATATATTCACTAAGCATTGTAAGATGTGCATATTTAGCCAAATGTTGTAAAATTAGAAGTAACTATTAATTTTAGAGAGGGCGGATAAAGTTATATTAAAACTTAGGGATATTTTATATAAATAATTCCAATCAAAATCAAAACAACTGGTGACAACACAAGAGTCCGGAGAAAAGGGAAAGGGATTTCTGAAGAAAAGCCAATTGAGGATGTGCCAGATAAGTAAGACTTTGAGAGAATGAGCATGGTTTGTATAGCTAGAAGAGAAAGATCATTCTAAAAAAAATGAATAACATAAGTCAAAGCCTGAGAACAAGAAAGAGTGTGTTGTATTTAAGTGAGAGTCAGGGAACCATGATGGTCTTGATAAAATATGTATAGCAGTGTGAAATAGGGTTAGATGGAGTTTTGAAAGCCAGGCTAAGGTTTTAAAATTCATACAACAAGGACTAAAGACTTGGGGAACTTTTAGGAGAAACCTTATTCTGCCGATGCTAGGAAAATTGGTTCAATGTTTCTGAAAATTTTAAATGCTTTGACTCAAAATTGCCACTTTTAGGAATTCATCCTAGGGGAAAATATCTGAAGTGATTTAAAATGAGTGCTCTACAATATTATTGACAATATTGAGAAACTGAATTTCAATTAAATATCCAAAAATAGTGATACAGTTAAATGAATTAGAATACATCCTGGACCATGAAATGCTCATGAAACCTTATGTTTTAGAAGATTATTTATCACATAAAGTTTAATACTCTTTAGAAAATTAGACTGAAAGCAGATACTTGTACTATTAAAAATATTAATTCTGGGCCAGGAGCGGTGGCTCAATTCTGTAATCCCAGCACTTTGGCAGGCCAAGACGGGCGGATCACGAGGTCAGGAGATCGAGACCATCCTGGCTAACACGGTGAAACCCCGTCTCTACTAAAAAATACAAAAAACTAGCCTGGCAAAGTGGCGGGCACCTGTAGTCCCAGTTACTCGGGAGGTTGAGGCAGGAGAATGGTGTAAACCCGGGAGGCGGAGATTGCAATGAGCTAAGATCGCGCCACTGCACTCCAGCCTGGGCGACAGAGCGAGACTCTGTCTCAAAAATAAAATAAAATAAAATAAAATAAAATAAAATAAAATAAAATAAAATAAAATAAAAATAATAATAATAATTCTGGTTATCACTTGATGAGGGATATTTGGGGTGATTCATTTATTTGTTCTTTTCTGGATTTATAAACTTTATACATAGGGTATATATTGTTTTCTAGCACACGGGTTTTTGTTCACAAAATAAATAACCATGAAACAATTTTCCACAGGATATTGTCATAAAGAGCTCTATATTTTAGGAAGGCCACCCAGTGAGCGTATAGAGTTGAGATGAAGGGAAGCAGGAGCCATATATTATAGAACTTATATTGAGAAGATATTGGAACTCAAGGAAGAGGTGGGTGAAGGAAATGTGATTGGGATTTGGTTTTTAGATGGACATAGGTGTGAAGGAAAAGACTGTCAAAATTTCGAGCCTACAAATTTGTTTGTAATAAAAGTCAGTTTTTTGAGTGATAAAAACGATAATGATTTTAGTATTGAATTGCTAAATTTTAAGATGATGACAGGTGCCCAAAATATGGAGGTGGAGCTTATGTGAAAAAATAAAAAGCAGAAGCTACAGTATGCATTTAAGTATCATCAAGTACTATGTTAAGCTATTAGAGATGATCAGTTACATAATGAAAAGAATGGATTGCAGAAAGAACAAATGCCAAAACCTGAGCCTTGGAGAATCATTTAAGTCCAGAAATTAAGGATAATAAACAGCAAATAACCCAATGGGAAATGGTTAATTGGCAGTGGGTGGAAGAGAAGAGTAATTCTCAACAGAGAATTAGTAAGCAGAGAAAGAGTAAGGCAACATTTCAAGGTGACAATTGTTAGTATTGTCAATTATTGTGATGTTTTGAAAAACATGTGGCAAAAAAGTCATTGAAATAGAATATTAAAAGGTGATGAACATGGGAGAAGCTCAGGTACTTCCCTGGTAATTGCAGAGTTCAAGCTGGATTAAACACTACTGTTTAAAATTGGGGTGCAACACTGAGAAGCCGTGAATATTTGGAAACTGACTTATACTACCGACCTACAGTCTATGTGCACAATGGTTTTTCAGGAAAATAACTGAGATATAATCAAGAATTTCACAAAGCATTCTGGAAAAAACAAAAAACAAAAATACTCCAGTTCTATGGGACATTACTAGTGTGAGGGTTACATAAACGATGTATTCTGGAATAAATGACTTTGAGAAACTGAGTTATATAAAGTTGAGAAAATTTCTTCTTTAAAGAAAGACTTTATGTGATGTTAATTATTTTATATACACTGTAGATTTCAGATAATAAGCTTTGGAACAAAGTGATTCCTAAAATTAATTGTGGCTAGAACTCAGTTTTTCAGGCAATATCTCTCAGACTAGTTTTCTGTTAACTGGACACTGGGAAATGATAGACTACTGTTGTGAGAAGCTTGGCCTTCCCCCTCACCCCAAGGACTTCCTATCCTATGGTTTCAGGTTTTATCTATGCTTAGAACAATGGAGATGCTAATTTACTGTTCATTGTAGGATATCCTCTTCATCTCTCTTCAGACTTTTTATTTGCTATCACTTGGTAAAACATTCTTCAGAAGAGATACCTGTAGTCAACATAAGACTGGACAGATGCCATCCTTTTCTTCAAAAATAACACATGACTTTTAATCTTTTACTATATTGAGCATTTCAGTGCTTTTCTTGTAGAATAGCTGTAATTCCACTATAGTACATAGTTTAACAATAATGTAAGAAAATTATTTTTAATACTGAGATATTGACCTGATATTTAATATTTCCTTTCTTTTATGCATAAGCATGAGCTATTTTTTCAGCCATACACCTGAGTTGAATTACCCTTTTCCTCTTTCTCTACTTACTGACTTTCATTCCTTAAGCATCATTTTATCAAAAAGACCTCTATGATTTCTAAGCTGAAAATTCCTAAATACTTTGTGCCTACTGTTACCGAGTAATTTACCACTCTGCATTGTAGTCTTTTCCATTGAATGTGTTTTGAACAACTAACTGCAGCATCTAACGTTTAGTTATTGCTTAATAATTGGTAATGAATGAGTGAATAACTGAATGCAGTCTTCTATATATTTATGAATTCTGAGAATCCATATAAAATGTTTAATTACAAGAGGTTTTAAAGCTGAAATGACTTGGTAATACAATATGTATTTTTTATTTCTTGACCAATTTCTCTGGAATTTTCTCTACACTAAAAACTGTTCTAAAATACAAGGATTTTATTTAAAGCTACAACTTACAAATATGAAACAAGGAATGCTTCGCAGTATCTCATCTCCCTTCCCTTTTTTTCCTAATTATCTTTCATTTCTTCATTCTTTAAAATGAACAGATGGGCTGTTCCAAAGTTTTTACAAATCTACTTGCTGAACATTCTTACAGACTAAGCAATAATTGAAAATGAAATCCACCAGTTGTTTTACTGCTCTACCATCAACTGGAGCAGTAAAATGAATTCCATGAGGGAATTGTTACCACTAGAAAATGTGATAATGCCATTTTCCATTTCCATTTACTTTCATAAGTGATAATAGAGAATTTCTTCTTGTTTTACTCCTATCTTTTTCTGCATATAACGATGATTTCAAATTATTTCAGCTGCAGGAACTTTCTTTAAAAATTATCTTCTGTATGTTTCTAGTTACACAGAAGTAGAAGCCCATTGTGAAGGGTCGACTCCCACCTTCTTATCTTAAGCCTTTGGAGTGGCCTTTGGGATATATCCATGGAAAACCGTTGCAAAAACACTGGGCTGAAAGCTTTGCCTTTCCCTAATGAGTGCCATTATAGTTGACGTTTTAAGCCAAAGTTTACCTTCCTATGGCAAGACTTATGATGCTTCACAGTTACAGCCAATTTGTTAATACTAAAACAATTAAATTATGTAATTTTTAAAGTCATTTGATGCAGTGAAAGCTTGGTATCATATTGTGGCTTGCTTACTTGTTTTCCAGAAGAACTATAAACTGTGTTTTGCTCTGAAAATAACTATAAAGATTTAGAAAATAAAAGAGGAGATGTCTAAATAATTTGGAGGATTAATACAAATGCAACATAAAGGAATATACCTCTAGGCTAGTAATCCGAATTCTTGACAGAACAATAACAACCAAACTTGTCAGCTCCTGACAGCTCTTTGATAGAAGATAGAAAATGTGGTAGGACTTCCCATCTAGTTCACATTATGCAGGTGTCCACATTTTTAAAAAAAAATCATAATTGGCACTAATTAAGAGCATTGCTGGCAGCTTCAGCAAAAAGGCCAGACACTGAGTGGGCAGGAAGATCTGTTTGGCCTCTAAGCCCCCGAGTTCCCGGCAGGTCACTGCTGAATTGAATTAACAAAGCTACTCTTACACTTTAATTCTGTGGAAAGAGAAAGTCAATTTTCTGGTGCCAGCAAAATAAGCAATTCCAGTGTGTTTATTCCTATACATTTATTAAATACATTGAAAGGCCCAATCTCAGGATCATCTTTGATAATATGAATGGCTGCAAATATTTTCTATCTTGTTTGTCCCCTATAAGAAGGCAAAGTAGCAGGATCACTAGCACAAGTTCTGCAGTTAACATTCACCACCATTGACAGGAAACATAATTAAGTGTGTGATGAACTTGCACCAACCAATAACCATGAATTTTGCTTTTAGGACTTGTTGCAAGTTCCTATTTTATGGCCTTTGTGTTTCAATGTAATGTGTTAGTAGTTTTTGCTACCAGATCCATCTGTGATTTTAATTTTGTTTGCACATGAAAATAAAGTTGGCAATACAACTTATTGCCTTGGGATTTCCATACTGAATAGTATTTTTTAATATTATTTTAGTGATGATAACATTGTAAGCGTAAAAGAGTCTCCTTGGCTGGTAAGAATAAGGATGTGTCCGTGTAAGCCGATCAATGTGAAAAAGGTGCTCGAGGTTGGTTTTCAGTCAATGTATTTACAAATTATTCAGTCTTACAGACCCACATTCAGTTTTACATTCAGATACAGTCTTGGGTTGGGGGTGGGAGGAAAATAAAACTCTGAAGTGGGGTACCTAATCATATGAAGGTTTTCAATTTTGTTAGGAATAATAGAGAAGCAATATTGAGAGAGCTGTGGGGTTAATGAACACGGATGTGGCTTTCATGTGCAAATTTCTTTTGATTAGATGAAACAACAATTCCCAGAGTTGGGACTGGTGTCCACACACTCGGGCCTGCATCTGCATGTAAATGGCTTCATTAGAGGCCAAATCTGTGTGCATAGATGAACTGTGTAAGGCACTCAGAGAGTCTCTGCTTCATGAGTCCCACTTTCTTGCTGTGTCTTTTTCCCGTTCAGAAAATTAGTGATAAATTTTCCTTTTTGCCAAAGCTTTTGAAAAAAAGGGATAGGAAGCAGTGAACTGTTAACATATTTGTCCTCTTTTTCTTATTCTTACAACTTGCCGATTGAAAACATAACTTTTTCTACTTCCAAGTAAAATTGAACTTTCTCAACTTTATCTTGCAATTATTGAGGTTAGTGTTCTGTGGTTTACCATTTATTAAATGCTGACAGAAGAATGGTCCTCGTGTCAATCAAGGGCATCACTGAACATACAAAGAACTTGGCTGTCGGCTCATTCTACCTTGGTTGAATCAGACCTCTGAAATTCCCTGGCCTTTTTATGATTGAAGGCTACTAAGGAGAACAGTCTTTTCTTTGAGAGAAAAGAATAAAATATATTCTCAATATGTGCTTAATGACATCCTGAGCATCATTTTAGTTTGAGATATTTTTGGGAAATTTTTATCCATAATCAATTTGTTTATTAATTGAACTGGCTTGCTATCAGCTGTAGCCTACTTATTTTAGATGGATCATAGAGGTGCTAACTTTGCGGACAGTAAAGTAACAATACTTATATTGTATAATAGAGATCTGATGTTATGTTATTTCTGCTCTCCTATTTTAGAAATGCAGTTTTAACTTTGTTATTTACAAACTATAAAATGCATACATGGATAGTAGCATCATATGCATTCTTTTGTATCTGGCTTTTTTTTCTCTCAGTTTAATGTTTTAAAGATTCATTCACATCACTGTATTACTAACTTGCATCTTCTTATTGCTGAGTAATATTCCTATAAATATACCCCAATTTTCTTATCCATTTACTTATTGATATTCTTTTGGGCTGTTTCCAGATTTTGGCTGTTATGAATAAAGCTACTATGAAAATCGTGTATAAATCTTTGGATTTATGTTCTCATTTACTTTGAGAGAATACCTGAAGCTGTAGTTGCTCATTTATATGATAAGGATATGCTAACTTTATTAGAAACTCTCAAGCTATTTTCTAACGTGTCTGTATCATTTTGCATTCTCACTAACAACATATGAGATTTCCAGTTGTTTCACATCCTAGCCAACATTTAATATTGACAATCTTTTAAATTTTAGCCCTTCTAATGGGCTACATTTGCATTTCTTTGGGGATTAATAATATTGAGCATCTGTTCCTGTGTACACTGGCCTCTTGTGCATTTTGTTTTATGAAGTCCTGTTCACAATTTTGCCCGTTTTAAATATTTTTGTCTTGTTGAAACATAAGATTTCTTTATATATTTGGATACATGCTCAATTTTAGAGAGATTTCTTGCGAATACTTTCTCCTAGTCAATGTTATGTCTTTACAGTCTTCTAGTAGTGTCATTCAAAAAGAATTTTAAAAAATAGATGAAGCTCAATTTGTTCATTGTTTCTCTTATGTTTTGCTTTTATTAACTCTCTAAGAATTATTTGCCTTCTCCAAAGTCACTTATTTTCCCCTCAAAGTATTATAGTCTTAGCTTCTATATTTAGGTCTAAATCCATTTGAAGTGTGTGGTGTGAGGTAAGATTTAAATGTTTTTCTTTATAGATATTTAGCTATCTCTGCACCATTTATTTTTTTAAAACACTATCTTTTTACTATATTATTGCTTTCAGACATTATCAAAAATCACATAAATATCTTGGGAGGTTTATTTTTGAAGTTTTCCTTCTATTCCATTAATCTCTCTCTTTAAGCAACTAGCATATTGTCTGCATTATTGTACCTTTAGAATAATCTTGAAATCAATTGGTATAATTCTTTCATATTTTTTCTTCTTTTACAAAACTTATCATTATTTCTTATTTTTTACATTATCATATTAATTTTAGAGTGGCTTATTACTTTCTATTTTAAAAACTGCTTAAATTTTGATTGGAATTGAGTATAGTCTAGGGGTCTATTTTGAGAAAACAAATATTTTGACATTATTGAATATTCTGATTCATCAACAATTATCTGGATTCTTAATTTTTTCTTGGTATTTCATAGTTTTCAGTATATGTGTCTTAGAAAATGTGAATTTCCCATAAATATGTTTTTGTAGATGCTATGTTATATGTTCTTGTTTTAATTTTGATTTCCACTTTTTTTCAGAGTATAGAAGCATAAATAATTTTTGCATATTGACCTTGTATTCTGCAAACTGGATAAACTTATTTATTAGTTTTCTAATGATATTTTTTACTCTTAAACCAACCTTATATACTTAAAATAAACTGCAGGACACAATCTTTTTATACATTTCTGGTTTGGCTTTTCTAGTATTTTGTGAAGACTTTTTACACGTATGTTTATGAGGGTATTGGTGGGCAGTTTTATTTTATTGTAATGTCTTTGCATGGTTTTCATATCAGTGTAATGTTTTCTTTATAAAATTAACTGAATAATATTTCCTCCTAAATTTTCTGGTAGAATGTGTAAACAACTAGCATTCTTTCTTAAATGTTTGATGAAACCCATTAGTAAAGAACATCTTTTTTTTTGTATTTTCTTTGGTGGGATGCATTTTAACTAAAAACTCATTTTCGATTAATAGATTCTATAAAAACTACTGCAAATTATCAATTTCTTTCCCTGAAAAGTGACAGTATGGATGTCTTTTTAGGGAAATTAATTCACTTCATCTAAGTTTTCAAAATAACGACATGTAGATTTTTTTCCATATCTTCTATCTGTTTTAACATTTGTAAAGTTTATATATTTTATTCCTAATAGTACTAATTTGTCTTCTCTCTCTCCTCTCATTCTTGATACTGTACCAAGAAATTACCAATTACTAGTGCTTATGAAAAGGTTTCATTGCATTTTCCATTCTTTGTTCTAGTTTCTATGGTATTATGTGTTTCTCTCGTTATCTTTAGATCGTTTCTTAACTTTGTTCACGACCATGGTTGCTAGCTTTCCTCCCTTTCTTGGTTTATTCATATACAAAAACTCTACTACCTTGGATCTAGTACTTTTTTCCCCCTACTTTAAAGGCATTTAAATTAAAATTGAAAATTTTCTTATACATTACTTTAGCATCATCCTATGCATTTTGATATATTTGCATTTGCATTTTCAGTTGGAACAAAGTATTTTCTAATTTCATTTATAACATCTCCTTTGAAGTGTTGGTTATTTAAATTTGCTTTTAAATTTCCAAATACTTTTAGTTTTTTAAATATATTTCTGTTATTGACATCTGATTTAATTTCATTTAAGTCAGAAAATATACTCTTACAATTTAAATCTTTAAAAAATTTATTGAGACTTGTTTTATGGTCAAACATATCTTTGTAAATGTTTCATGTGCTGTTGAAATGAACATGTATTCTGATGATGATGGTGGTGTATTCCATGTCAATTAGATCAAGTTGGTTGACAGTGCTGTTCAGGTCTTCCATATTATTATTTATTTTCTCTCAGTAGTGTTGAAATCTCTACCTACAATGTGGATTGCATTTCTCCTTTCAGTTCTTTCATATTTTGCTTTAAATATTTTGAAGATTTATTGCTGGGCGCTTATACACTTATAGCTGTTAGATTCTTTTAAGCTATCTATTTCTTTGTATTAGAAATTGGTTTCTCAAAGAAAGCAAATAGCTTTTGCTTCTTTTTTAATCCAGTATGTCAATATATCCGCTTTATTTGGGGTGCTTAGATCATTTACATTTACTATTATTAGCAAATGTGTTTGGGTTCATATCCACCATCAAGTTAATTTAATTTTTTTCTCATCTGTTGTTTTTCTGCCTTTTTTTCCCATAAATTGAGGATATTTTAATTATTCCAATCTGATTAGTTTATTTATCATATCTGGTAAATAACATGGTTTGTTTTATTTTACTAGGAGTTGTTCTACATTTTAAAATACGTATCTTTAATTTATCAGTCTGCTCTCAACTGATATCATACCACCTTACATATAAGAACAATTTCTGTTTTAAATTTACTCAGGTGAATTGACAACCACATAAGCAAAGTTTAATATAAGTCAAGATGTAGGTTTTGTGTGACACATTGTGAATAAATTTGATTTGAAATCCACATCTTGGCCAATTGGTCCTGGTTGATTTTTCACAGAAAAGCCATTATTGGCATCCTAAAGATCTAGACTTGTCAAGGAACATAAGGCAATTAGACAGAAAGGGTGGGGACATGTGGGCTGTGTCTTATATATCCATGTATCTACAAGACATAGCACAAAATCCGGTCAGGTATACCTGGAGTTCTAAAAATATATTTGATTGAAAGATAAATAAGTGAATTTAAGGATGACTAGCACAAGCTGGAGAAAAAAACCCGAAGCTCTTCTATACCATTCAATTGCCTAGAATGCTTTTGCTACAACTACCTGGGAAGAAGCATCAGACTTATTCTAATTTTATTTAAATACAATTTAATATATCTGAACATTTTTTTGTGGGGAGGGAGGCTCAATTTGTTAGGTAAAGGATTTTATTTTATTTTCTAATAAAACTATCAAATGTACTCCTTTGAACTGAGATATTTATTCTACTCCTATGCTTCTGGAAAGCATCACGTACTTGAAAAATTTCTGAAGACTTGGTAATTCAGAGTGGCCTCTTTCTTCATGTTTCTCCCCTTGTTCATGAGGACCATGGAAAGTTATGGCTAAGCAATTGTTACACCTTTTACTCTTTAATGGAAAGCAAGTGGGAAATAACATGTTTCCAAGACATGTTTTGGTTATTTTTCCCAAATCGTGATTTAAGACATTGTTTCTGAAACATATGGTCCTTAGTTATTTTTATCATTAGGAGACAAAAGATGACATATTTATTATTCCACATATCTAAATAACTTTGTTTCATATTCATTTTTTCTCTCTAACAAGGACAAAACATCTGGATTCACCCAAGTTCTTTAAAGATAATATGTTCGGGCTGGGTTCGGGGGCTCATGCCTGTAAACTTAGCACTTTGGAAGGTTTGATGGGAGGATCACTTGAGTTCAGGAGTTTGGTGCCAGGCTGGGCAACACAGCAAGACCCTAACTCTACAAGAAATTAAAACAAAAAAATTAGCTGAGCATGATGGCACATGCCTATAGACCCAGCTACTCAGGAGGCTGAGGCAGGAGGATCTTTGAAGTCCAGGAGTTTGAGACTGCAGCGAGCTATGATCACACCACTGTACTGAGCCTGAATGACAGAGTAAGACTCTATCTCTAAAATGAATACATAAATAAATAAAATACAATATATTTGTATCAATTTCTTACTTTTTAATTAAATAATTGTGCATAAATTAGTACTATTACTTTTTTCAGTTTTAAAATTGAATTTCCATAAAAGTAAGTTCTTATTAATATTCTAAGAAGTCAACTTAACCCTTAGAAATCCGTTCTTTTCAATGTCTCATTGATGGCTGCATTCGACACTATTTTAGAGATTTTATTTGCTCCAGAGGAGTTCTTTTGATGAAAGAAATGAAGTCATGTGGGAATATTCCTCCTCTCTATGAATGTAAGCTGTGTGGATCCTTTCAGAACTGTAGGTCTCAGTGAGTCATCACTTGAGAGGCAGGTAAGCTTTCTTCTGCACCTTCATCAAAACATTAATTTCATTTCATGTGCTTATCAAAAATTCAAATCTTTTATATTGTTTGACTTTCATGTCTCATAATTCAGTAAATCATTCTCTTTATGAAAAACCTGTAATTAGCAAGGTCCTAGTGAGATAAAAGGATGTAGAACCACTTCATGCTTAACCTGAGTAGGGGAGCAGCAACACAAATATAGAGAATGCAATGATTTTCATAAGAGCTTTGAGGGCAGAAGAGAAAGCTTTTGAATTATAGTTGAGCCTAATACTAATGATGAGCAGGATTTTTGATGGACACTTTCAATAGAAATGACAGTTTAGACGGAAAGGGCAGAGTGAATACAAGCATGCTGATTAGAAATATAGCCCATATCCTAGGAATGACCAGTAGTGTTGTTTATGTCGGTGACACTGAGTGCAGAGAAACAGAGATTAGGGATGAAAAGATACAATCACGAAATACTGGTTTTTAGAGGGTGACTTCAAAATTAGCTGGTCTGATCTAATTTTATAAATGAAGAAAAGGAGGAGTATAATTGTTTGGAGTCTAGGGCATGGCTCAGATTTTCTTGAATTCCATTTTGTCTCTTCAAAGTGTGCTGTCTATGTGTCATATTCCAGAGGGCCCTAATCACATTATCACATTTTCATGTGTTCACATTTGATTTGGTAAAAAAAAAAAAAAGAAAGAAAAGAAAAAAAGAAAAGTGGTCATTACTGAAGATTTTTGAGGAGAGAAGAGAAGTAACATGATCAGAGTCACACTTAGAAAGATTTCTCTGACAGCTCTCTGGAAGATGGATTAGAGAGGAGAGAGTCTGAAGGATGGGAAATAAGTTACAATTAGATTTAACAGCCCAGAAGAGTAATAAGAGTCTACACTATAATGATGACAACAGTAACAAGAAAGAGGAGATGGGGAAAAATGTATACACACACACACACACACACACACACAGTCTATCTATATGTTACATATATAACATATATATAGTTATATATATGTAATATATGTAAAACATATATAGAGAGAGTTATATATAAAACATAGATATAGATGTAGATATATCTAAGGGTAAAAGTGGCTGGATTTATTATCTAACTGAATATGGGATTCCAGAGTGAAGGAAAAGTGATCTTTGACCTGGAAGTTTGGAGTCACGGTAATTTAGAGTAAGTCAGCGTTATTCACAGAAAGAGGCCAATTCACTGAGCTAAGAAGAATCAGGCACACACACACACTCAATGCAGACACAAAATCATTATGAAAAGTTTTATTTCTTCTATGAGAAAAGCATTTTCTACAGAGCTGGATCACCTAGATGGGCTAGAAATTGTGATATGGAGACAATTCTGGAATCGTCATGCCAGAGGGCTGGGTTATATGACCAAGCATGCTCTCTCTCCCGGGGTATACTACAGGACAAAAGGAATGAGTAAAAAAGAAACTAAGATAGATTCACATAGCTGAACTATAATTATTTAATGAATAGAACCAAAAGAGATCATACTGCCCAACCCCACATTTTTATATATTGGGAAGCCACGTATAGATAATATTATGTAAAAAGAAAGTGTTTGACTAGCTGGGTCTATAGGATGAAAAACTTTGCAGTAGAATTTGTGTATCCTGACTCTCAGTTCAGTTATCTTTCCATTGCTTTTAGGATTTTGGCTGCAAACACATCAAAGGCAAAACTGTGAAGAAAATTATAGAAAATTTAAAACTACATGGAAGGTGTAATAGGATTGGAAAATTATGTTAGATACTTGTGAGCTAAGTTCTCAAGTGACATTGTGAGACATGCAACCCTCCTTTCCTCTGGCTTAACCAATTACTTCCATTCATTCATTCTAGTAGCCACTAGATATTTTTATGAAACTTCTAATTCTATCCTAATTAAAAGGGGTGAAAATAAGTCACTACCATATTCAAAGCAGCTTGTATGTTCTCCCCATGCTTCTGAACTGGGGGACTGTAACATTTACAAAAGGCTGGTTTTGCAGTAAGGCTTTTCATGTTCTAGTTATATGACCTTAGGCAAGTAACTTGACTCTTCTGGTCTTATTTTCTTCAACTATAAAATTGATATGGTAATAATAAAATCAAATTATAAGGTTGCTTTTAAGACTAAAATGAGTAATAGATATAAAGCACTTAGAAGACTACCTGGCGTAAAATAAATGTTCATTATTTTCCCCAGAGTTAGAAAGTGTTCTGAACTTGAACAAAGCATTACTCTCCCCTCACGGTGATCTATGAGCTATTTATAGCTTCATGTATTGTACATTTTCTTCATGAAACCTTTTTACCACTTCGATGTCCCACCTTTGATCATTTTCTTGCTTATAGCCAAGAATACCTGATAGAAAACAGGTGCAAACGAGAGAGCATACAACCACATTTTGTCATAAAACTTCCATTCCTTTTAAAGCTTTGCAAATAACTGATCAAGGAAGCAGTACAAATTGAGTATATTCCATATGCATCTCGTTGTTTATCAGTATAATTGTTGGTATATATCACTCAGTATAATTAAGACATATTAAAAACATCTTTTCTGTTTCTTCTCTTGGACTTTGGAGGCCAGAAAATTGAGACCTGAGAAAATATACGGTATGTCGAATTATGTTGAGATCTGGATGTCTGATATAATTGTAAGAAGAAGTGGAGAGGTAGACCTGTTCTGAGATTCATAATCCAGACTCTGCACTGGATGAGGACTGATGCTTCTTGTGTGACCTCCCAAGTATTTATTTATATAACACCTATTGAATGAAGACGTGTGAAGATGTAAGGATGAAAGAAAGTTTCCTCCCTTTAAGGGTCTCCATTCACTATATATAATGCTATATTTCCATTTAAGCCTGGATGTAATTGAAATCTAATTCAATATTACTCCGGCAAAAATGAGAAAAAGAAGGGTAGTTTAATGGCGGATTAATTCTGTAGGGGAAGCAAACTAGTCAGTTATTTTGTATGTGTTCTTGTGTTCCTTGGAAAGAGCAGTGAGCAGTTAATTAGTATGCAGACCCCGTGTTCTCTAGCGGTATCTTGATTATAGCTAAAGAAGAATAATCTTTGGCAAAGAGTGTTTATAAATTATTTTAAAAAATCAAACATAAAATTTTAAAAAGTGAACTTTCTGGTTCCTGAAAAAGGCTTATGGAGACACAGTGGCAGAGCCAGGTGGATTATTCACCTTGATTTTCAAAATCAGTATTTTAATGGAGGGCTAATTACATAGAAGAGAAGAAATGATGGTATGTAAGAAAAACAAATTGTACAGATAAAAGCTCTTTTTGTGTGTGGCGGGGAGGAGATGTACATATTTTGGAGGTAGATTTAGACAGAACTAGAATTTCCATGTATTTTGGCGTTGGGCAGCAGAGCAGCTGAAGTCTCAGTAAAACACACATACACACACAGATGTGCACACACAGGCACACACTCACAGAAGCATGCCTCACAGCATTCCTGTTTTTTTAAAAAAACTATTAAAACATCCCTGTGTTTCCCTCTATTGTCCTTCTTGGACCTCTTTCTTCCTTTTTTATCCGCCTTCCTCCCTTCCTTTCTTTTTCCCATTTAGGCTAGAAACGACTCTTTCTCTATTGAAAAACCTTCACAACTGCGGTCATTCCACATGCAACTCAGTGCATTTGTTTCAGACCATCTGCTGCCCTCTTGTGGCCATACAATCCACCTACCTGTGCCCCAACTCTAAGCCCCCGATGGTTTTAGTTGAAATGTTTTTTCTCAGATGAAACGGACATCTCAAATTATAAATAAGCTATTTTTAACGTCATATATTACACCATTATTTTCTAATTACACTTCTCTAAAATATGTAAAATCATATAATGTTTGTAATCATATTAAAGACAACATATTCCTATACATTGTGGGGTGATTGTTACATCTTTCAGGGATATTTGAAAGTAATGCGTTTCACTCATTCATGTGGAGCCTTCAGTAAGTATAAGCCACTTTATATTAGTAGATAATGTTCTAACATAGAATGAGTCATGACTCACCATGTAGTAAAATTATACCATGGTAAAACTTCTCTAAGAAAGGTATCAGGTAATGATAATTCTTGATGAAAACGATTTGTTTCAAGCATGTCTCATATAATACCTGTAATAATTGCAAGAAAGAAATGGTTTCAGTCAGAATTCTTAAATACATCTTTTATAGATTTGGGAAATATGTTTTTCTAACAGATTCTCAATTTCAGTACCAAGTATACATAAACTAATACATTTATCTCTAAAGTCATTACGCTTCAATTTATAGTCTTCCTTTTTTACGTCACGATTCCAGCGTTTCTTTTTTGGCCACAAGAATAAAGCCAAAGTTAAAGCAAGGATAAAAAGAATCATTTTATTAATGTTGACATGCATGTCCCTGATATTCCTTATTGCACGGCTTTTTATTTTCAGTTTCTCATTACCATTTTAAATTAAGGACAAAGATATTTAACTTATTCAATATAATGCTTTAATAAAAACCAAAGACCGAATTCCGAGTAGCACCATATACTCAGCTACTCTGAATGTTCAGCAAAGCTGACAATTCCATTTCAGGGGAACCTTTTTGTTTTCTTTATTTGGGCTGTGGCTTAAAGACTATATTAGGTAATTCAAATGTTTCTATTACAATAATTCCTAATCAAAATATTCAAGGAGATGGAGGTAAAAGAAACAGAGATTAAATGTTAAAGTCCTGGTACTACTGGAGTGTTAATGTTTGAGGCATTGTCACACTGGCACAGGTTGTGGTTAGGGCCCAGCAAAGAAGAACATTAAATCATTTTAGAAAATTATTTCATGCTTTATATTTAAAACAAAATCAAATGTTATTTTTAAATAACAAAGAAGAACATCAAATCATTTTAGAAAATTATTTCATGCTTTATATTTAACACAAAATCAAAATCAAAATGTTATTTTTATGTTAAATAGATGATTTATCTATTGGAAAAGTCAGAAATCTGTTGTAATTACTAATACCTAATGGTTTAGCTGGTTATGGTTTGAATTAAAATGTATGGGACATGTATATTCTTTATCATATTTAGGGACACTAAAGGTCCTAAAACAGCTCTTAGCATCATCAAACCATATGATTAAACTGATTCTTTGGAGACAGAAAGTACAGACTAATGATTAAATGAGAAGCATATGGGCAATTGAAAATATTTCTAAGCTGATGACTGTGATGTTTCCTTAAACATGAATCACTGATTATTGATCACTGAACATGACTCTTTACCAAAAATAAATGCCCTTTCTATATGTTCCTTACTATCCTCATGTCTGGAATAGAAAATAGAATTGTGATAGAATCTGAAAGTATCATTATTTAATTGATACCTGAATAAACCTAAATTTTCTTCTTCTTCAGGACTGAATGAAGAAGGAGGATATTTTTCACCTGGATTAAACTTATTTAACTATTCAATGACAGTTTTAAGCTCTCTTGTGACCACTTGTGTTTACTATCTGAAAACAATCTAACCTGGATGATAGAGCCAAAGGCAGTGGTCCTAAGTTGTTTTGGAGATGATTAGCCTGTATAGTATATGCAAACTTATCCTATTGTTTAAACAAAATGAATCTTAGATAACTATTTCTTTCCAAAATATCGTCTTAGTTTATTACTTTAGCATTCAGTTTCACTAACTGAACCTAGATTCATGAACAACCTAAAAGAGAATATTTTCTTTGCAATATTTGTCTTGTAGAAACTAATAAACAAACAAAACTACTTTTTCTTGCTGTTGTTAAGCAGGGGAAATTCTGGCTTGCCACTCCATTCTCCTCTCAATAGTCACCCTCAGTTCAAATATGCACATGTTTCAAGAAAAGGCCAGCTTCGTATTTGAAAAATGAACTGTGGATACTTTTCTCCACTATAAAGAAAAGATATTCTTACCGTTTTTCCTCAGAGTTTTATGGGACAAGAAAACAAGCAATTAAAGAACAATCACATGTGTAAAGTGGCATGTTGTATGAGTTGCCGCATGGGCTAAGCAAGAAACTAAATCATTGAAAGTTAGAACATGGCTAAATTGCAAGTCTAGAGAACATTCTCACACTGAGTAATGCTTGTTTATAACATTTATAAAATAAGAATGGGGGCCTGGACTGCATTTCAAATTTAATGTGATTATTTAGAAATAAAAAGTTTAAATTATAAATTGTATGAAATCCCTCAAACGCAAATATTTTAAAATTGCAGTATTGGAGGGTACAGATGCTGCAAATCAGAAAGAACATGTCTCAAAGGCAAGATTTTTTCAAATCAATTTAGATTGATTGAAAATAATTCTAGTAAAAGTATTGGACACATTTATTATTTAGTATGCATCAGAGCTTAGCTATTTAAAAATTATTAAGCACAGCATTTATTGAATAATATTGTTATTTTTATGTTAAATAGATTTTTTTTTCTCTGAATGAACCATGCCTTATCTGAAAGATTTAGCTGTAACTTTGCTATGTTAAGAAAACCAACATGATCATATCCCTGCCTTTCTCCCTTTTCCCATTTCTTTCTTCCTTCTTCTCTCCCTGTCTCCATTCCTTCCTTCCCTTCTCTCCTTTCTTGCCTTGTCTCATCCCACCTCTCTTTTCCTTTCTTTTTTCTCACCCATGAAATGGCCATGTGCACAAGCCTGATGGATGCCTCGTTCTGTGAATGAACTGGCGATGTTGATCTACAGCTGTATACGGGCCACATCTTTCTTCTAAAGCAGCAAGGCACACATTTAAACTCAAATCTCAGAGATTGCAGTACCTAGATTGCAGTACAAATTGGTATGACCAACCAGACCCAGCAACCATCGATCTTCATTCTTCCTGCCACCGTGGAAACTGAAACCTTTTGTAGCAAGAGGTAACTAAAATTCTGTGGTCGGGTTGCAATAAAGGGAAGCAACAGCTTTAAGACTGGACTGAAATATCTGACAGCTCTCTGAAACAAAACAAAAATAAAATGTACCCAGGTTTCAGTTACGCTCTATTTGGTTTCTTTTCTTGTTAAATAAGTGCTGGCATATAACTCATTAGACACCTTGTGGGCCACCCCGCAAAGATGTGGGCAGTTCAATTTAGAGTAAGTGGGAGGTGTATAATTCCGAGTTTGCACTTCTGGATAAATCAGGCTTCAGCATGAGATTTTTGCCATATACTTCAGATAATCTTATTTCCCTAGCTGCTGGCTCAAATTTGAATTTAAACAGAAATACAAGCAATACATAGAGGGGGAAAGTTTTCCAATAACAATTTCCATTAATAATGAAAAGTCGTTTTAGGAAGTAAACACCTCTTAGAACTTGTTTTCCTGATTCATTCCTTCAGTTTGGAGTAGACAGGAAGACTGTCCTTATCTAGGAGGTTGAAGACAGATCATCTGTTTGGTCTGTTCTCAAGTGGTTCTAAAACCTTTTTACATAGTCTTGGAGACATGTTTAACTGTTTGTCAGAGAATGTGCTTTTACTAGAAAGAGCTTCAGCAGATTCTCTCTTCTTGGTGTCTAGTGATTTCTGCCCAACCCTTGGCCTTTCCTGGGAAAGTTTGTACTCAAATGGGATGATCACATGTCTCCAAGTGTAGCTTGACCTAAGTCTGTTAAATGGGTAGACAGGGCATTAGAAGTGGTTGCAGATGTTTCTTCTATCAGAAAAGTGTATATTAAAACCAAAACAACAGTAAAAAATACAAGACAAAAGCAAGCAAACAAATAAACAGAAAACTAGAGTATCTCTTATTTGAGAAATATCTCTTCTCCCTCAAGATGATTAGAATTCTGAGGCATATAGTTTCCACAATTAACAAAGTGAGGTTTACTATTAGGCCTCAACAGACAAAATAACACCATAACACACTGCTCTTTGCCGACTATATGGCCAAAGATTTACAAATGAATAACTAATTCACTCAGTGCTAATTATGGTATGATGATACTAGCATTTTCATTCACAGCTGTTGCTAGTTTTGGTAGACTATTTGCAAAAAAATGAGAGAAGTTCTCTTACATGAAAGAATCCCCCCCTTACTATGTAACTTTGCAAATCCCCTCATCAACAGATGGAGTATCGTTGTCCTTCTCTTTAACCCGGGCTGGCCTTGTGACTTTCTTTGACCAACAGAGTGTGGAGGAAGCAATTCTTGACCCAGGCATAAAGATACTTTTAGGTCTGCATATAAAATCATGAGAAGTTTTCTTGCTCTTCTTCTGCCCTTGTCTGTGGTGGAGAATGACCTGTCATTGCTATTTGAGATCACAAGTCATTACCTTCCTGAGGAATGGAGTCTGTTATTAAATTTACTCTCATCTTTCTGATTTAGATTTCTCCTAATACTGATTTCTCCTAATCTTCCCTCAGAAAGACTGATTTCTACTGCTTGATTCTAGGCACAGCTTACTTTCAGAAAACACATTTTGACCAAACTCTTCATAAACTGTGTACATAAACAGGCAAGGGTGGGGTAAGTAAATCAAACAAGGCATTACCTTGGATGCAATATTTAAGGGGCACCAAAAACGCAAAAATCAAGAGACATAATAGTTTAGTGCAGTGTTATAAAAAGTCAAAATCAATGCAAAAGTCCATAATGAACACATTATCAGAAATTTAAACAAAGACATGATCAGTATGGAACCATGTAACATGGATTTGGGCTAAATATATCTAAGTTAAATTCTTTATTTTGACAGTTTTTACTTGTGAGGTGTCAGAAAATTTATTTATATTCTCCAAATCTCTGTTTTGTCATTTGTATAATGGAACTATTATTTTCAGTGGGTCATTTAAAAGAGTAAATAAAATAAGGCATAAAGTACTTAGCTTGTTCTTACCACGTATTACTACCCAGTGTTAATGATTTGTCACTCTTTATTCTATGTGTGTATGTTTTCCTTTTGAAGTTTATCATTTATTCAACAAATATATTTGCGTTCTCATCAATCATTTAATTGGTCTCAGCAAACACAAGCATAGGCCTTGACAATCCAGGAGGTTACATTTCCATAGGTAAGATAGACATTAATCAGTTGATCACAACACACGTTTTAAAATACAATTTAGATAACTAAATCATACAGGGATTGAACTTAATCAGACAATGCTTCCTTGTGTAAGTACAAGGCTTTGGTGTGTGTATTAATAATTAGGTGAATCCAGAGAAAGATAACATTATTGAATAGAGAAAGCATAGTTCTTTGTAAAAAAATGAATAAAAAGAGTGTTTGAGGAGAGGTCAATGATGACAATTGTTCTAAAAATGTCCATTGGATTTTGTGACATAGAGGTCATTGATCACCTTAAAGAGTGCTGTGACCCCAGGTTTGGCTTAAATGAAGAAAAGGGGGAAATAACAAATGAACTCATGAAGTAGCAGTACTTCTATTAATGAACATTTTCCCCGCAAGGTACCAGGCAAACATAGGATAGGGAAAAGAGGAAGGTTTTTTCTGTTTTTCAATTGTTTCCTGATAGAAAAGCCTTGACTGTGGTTAAATATCAAAATAGGAAGTTTCCATTTCAGAGGGAAGAATTAAATATACAATCAAGAAAAGGAGTAATCACATCAATCTAGTGCCCCTGAAAGTAGAAGAGAAAGAGTTTCAAACCATCATTTATAGATAGATGGAGAGGCAGTAGATCATCAATTATGAGGCAGAGAAGGATAAGAGAGGTATAAATATAGGTGATTTGCATGTTGTGTAGTAGAGAGACAAGAACAAAATATCACATTTAAAATTGGAGATGTCCTTTTCTCACTATGATTACCCTGTGATAGTGTAGTGTAATGAGCTCAGTTTCATCCCCAAGTGCAAGTATGGATCTTCTGTCTATCACTCTATGAAATGACTAGGGACTTCCTTTGGTCCTATGAGTTGTGCTGTGTGGCTCTGGGAAAAGGACTCTCCATGAAGTTGTCATGGTAGCAAAAATGAAAAAAAAAAAAAAAAAAACTTGGCATTGGTACTTGTATTATTTTTTTGTTGCTGCTCTAACAAATTACCATAATGTAATGGCTTAAACAACACAAATGTATTATGTTACTGTTCTGTGGATTAGAAGTCTAAAACAGATCTCACCCTGTGTTGGGGCTGCGTTCCTTTCTGGAGGAGTGCAGGGAAGACTTGGTTTCCTTGCCTTTTCCTGGTTTTCACAGGCCGTCTGCTTTTGGGGGCTTATGATTCCCTTCTTCTTTCTTCAAAACCAGCAACATCAGCCTGAGTTCTTCTTGCACTGCCATCGCTAGATCCTCTAATTCTTTCATTCACTTTAAGGAACTCATAGGATTATTTTGGGCCTATTTGGGTAATCCAGTATAACCTGCCTATTTTAAGGTCAGCTGGTGAGCAAATTCAATTCTTTCTGCAACCTTAATTTCTCTTTTCTATGTAACATAATTTATTCACAGGTTTTGAGGATTAATATATGAACATCCTTGTGGAGGGCCTTATCTTACCTACTGCAGTAATGTAGTAGTAGATTGACTGAGATTAAGGCTCAGACTCTGCAATATTGCCTTAGAGAAGGTTCTTGATGAAGAGTGCTCAGGAGCCCTAAACTCTTATCTAATATTTGTGAGAAATAAATGGCACCAAATGAAGCTTCCTTTGGAATACTCATGCAGAATTCCTGACTAGTCATCTTCTAAATCCACTCTTCTAACTTAAGGTCCTAATCTTCTCTTCCACTACTTTAGAACTTCTAGAGCCTCTATTTTACTCTATGAGAACTACAATTCTGTGGTTATCTCCATATATTGCAAATTAGACTAAATGGTCGTCTAAATATTTGGAAAAAGTTTTTTCTTTTGTTTTGTTTTGTTTTGTTTTGTTTGTTTGTTTGTTTTTCATGAAACCAAGGAAGGCACTGTCTCTTCAAATCCATTACCCTGGGTCTCCATACGTGTAAAGGAATGATTAGGGGTAAAACATTGGCATTCTGATTCTGTCCTGCTGAGGTCACCATTCTTTATGTAACTTTTAACACAGCAAGACAGACCAACAAAGAAAAATGACAAAAAACCAAGTGTAGTTTGATGGATCTGTTAAGGATTTTTCTTTTGTTTATTGTTTATGACATTCACGTATTTTGTATTAGTCAGCTCATGCTGCCAGAACAAAATACCATAGATTTGGTGGCTTTACAGGAATTTGTTTTTCACAGTTCTGCAGATTGAGAAGTCCAAGTTTAAGGTGTGGCCTGATTAGGTTCCTTCCTGAGGGCTTCCTGCCTGACTTGCCAGCAGTGACCTTCTTAGTGTGTCTTAATGTGGTGAAGAAATTCTTTCTTACTTAGGTTTTTATTTTATTCAGGCCTTCAATGAATGGGATGATGCCCACTCACATTGGAAAGGGCTATCTGCTTCACCCACTCTACTGATTCAAACGTTAATCTCATCCACAAACACTCTCATAGACACACCCAGAAATAATGTTTAACCAAATATTTGGGCACCCTGTGGCCCAGTCAAGCTGACATACAAAATTAACCATCACACATACAACCCTTATCAACTTGGCACCAATACACTTTTCCTTAAACCTTACTTAATCTTCAAGTAAGGACAATAATATGGTCATAAAACCACTAAACATGATACAACTACACTGTGTACAACTGAAAATGCACTGATACCTTCCCTAGAAAAGGAAGTAAAGTCCTTGAGTGATTTTTACTCTTCTTCTTTATATCTCATAACTAAAACACTATGATGCAAATCAACAAAGCTTAAATACTATGGTATAAAGTCCATGTGTCTTATACTACATATGGGAATAAGAAAGAGAAGAAAACAAAGCTATTTACATACACACATACATATGTAAAACAAAATATGGAGAAAGTATACATAAAAATTATAGTTCTCATTTACATAGCTGATCATATGGTTGTAGCTGGTATTTATAACATTCTTCCTCTACTACATATTGTTTTGTGCTTTCTTTTTGAGTCAGAGTCTCACTCTATCGCCCATGCCGGAGTGCAACAGTGTGATCTCGGCTCACTGCAATGTCTGCCTCCTGGGTTCAAGCAATTCTCCTGACTCAGCCTCCCTGAGTAGCTGGGATTACAGGCATGTGCCACCATGTCTGGCTAATTTTTGTATTTTTCTTTATTTTTTGCACAGGCTGGTCACAAGCTCCTGACCTTAAGTGATCTGCCCACCCTGACCTCCCAAAGTGCTGGGATTACAGGCCTCTACTACATAATCTTTATTCCCTTTGTCTTTGGCAAACATCTCAGCGGGTAATGGTTCTTTACCTGGTAGAATGATTCAAACCTTCACAACTGAAGGATCTCAGCCATTAGTAGTTCTGCCTGGAGTCCATTGTTTTAGTTTTCCATTGGCTTGAATCACAGGAAATGGTAATACTGAGATACCCTAAGGGATTCCCTGTATTACAGACATAGATTTATTTAATTTTATAGTGGCATAGCAGTCCAATTTCCCCTTAGCAGTTGGGATCAATTAGCCCATCCAGCAGTGTAATTCCCTTCTTTGTTGTTGATTCAGAGGCACGAGGATTCTAAAGGGGCCAGTCAGCAGTTCTAACTTCCAGTTCAATGGATCATTGTTTCCCCTAGGGAAGAAATTCTTCCTCTGGAATGAAGACCTCTCAGACAGCAGAGCATAAACTTATAGGAACAAGAAGCAAACATTTTGCTAGAGGGTCACCAGGGGTGATAGAGAGTGATGTCACTCCCATTTCCATCCCTTGATTTTTGAATCTACGAATTTGGGGTATGGGAAAAACAGTATTATATGTTGGATATTGATCCGTAGCATATGAAACCTACAGGAGAACTTTGCAGCAGCTGTGCAAGGTATTGCCTCCTAGATGGCACTATCACTGAGTCTTCAGAAGGCCATTCCACTATTCTATTAAACTAGTTGCATCAGGATGGAGGAGAACATGGTAAGGACAGTGATTCCATAAGGATGGGCCCATTGCCACACTTCTTTTGCTGTGATATGAGTTCCTTGATCAGAAGTAATGCTCAGTGGTATAGCAGGATGGTGGATAAGGCATTCTATAAGTCTGTGATTGGTATTTTTGTCATATTTGTGTGTCGTGTTGGCAAACCCATATCCACAGTGTCTATTTCTATAAGAAGAAAATGCTATGTCTTCCATAATGGAAATGATCCCAAGTAGCTGGTTGATCTCCCCCAGGGAATGGTGCCATATCATAGACTCAGTGTTGGCTTCTGCTGCTGGAAAATTGGGCACTCAGAAGTGGGTGTAGCTAGGTCAGTCTTGATGAGTGGAAGTCCATGTTTCTAAGCCCATGTATAACCTCCTTTCCTGCTACCGTGGTTAGTCTGGTCATTAGCTCATCAGAAATTGACGGGGTGGCTGGGGAAAAAGGCTGATTGGTATCCACAGAAGGTGTCATTCTATTCACTAGATTTTTAAAATCCTCCCCTGCTTAGGTCACCACTTGGTAAGCATCGAAATGGGACATAAATATCATCGTATTTCTTGTACATTCTGAGAGGTCTGTCCACATCTTTCTCACAAATATCCTTGCCACCAACTTTTGAATCATGTTATTTCCAAGTCCCTGACTGTATACCAGTAACGTGCCTGGCCATTTCTTCTTTCACGAAAAGATGTAATGCTGGAAGTTCTGCCCACTAAGAGGATTTCCCTTCCCCACTGTTCTTCAGAGATGTTCCAGGAAGAGATGTTGTGTTACAGCTGTCCATTTTCAGGCAGTGCTTGCATATTGTGCAGAACCATCTATCAACCAGGCCCCAGTCTTCTCTTCTTCTGCCAATAGTCGTAGGGACTCTCCATGAGACCACAGGTGCAGGATGGGAGAGAGAAGGTAGTGTAGCCGGAGTGGGAAGCATGGGCATTTGGGCTAGTTCTTCGTATAACTTGATATGGGTACTTGTGTCTTCAGAGCCTGCTCAGGCCTGATTGTGTACATAGCACTTCCATTTGATGATGGAGTTCTGTTGTGCATGCCTCACTTTTTGGCTTAGTGGGTTGGATAACACCCTGTTCATCATGGGCAACTCAGGTCCCTGGTAACTTGCTGGCATTTGGTTAAGCACTCAGTGTCAACTGAGGCCTAGCATCTGGCCAAGAACTGTTTCTCAGAAGAAAAGTAGTTATCTGCAGAGGATGGCAGAACTTTGCTCCAAACTGCTAAGTGATTTATGTTTAGGGGCCTGCTAAAGGTGGCAAATGGCATCCCTGTCTGCCACTGACACTCCCAACAGTTGAATCTGCTGGATTATATAGCCCAATTGGCAGAGCAGATTGCATAGCAGCCTGGACCTGTTGCAGAGCCTTTTCTATTTCTGAACCACATGCGAAACTAGCAGCTTTTGAGGTCACTCAGTTAATGAGTCAGAGTAACTAAGAAATATGTTACCAATTCTTTACCCAACTAAAGAGTAAGTTGCCTCCAAAATGCAAGTAGTCCCACTAGGCACCGTGCCTCTCTTTTGTTTGTTAGCGGGTCATATGCAACAACTTATTTTTCACCTTAGATGGGTAACTTGACAAGCCTTATACTACTGAACCACTAGAAATTTCGCTGAGGTAGAAGGCTCTTGACTTTTTGTCAGATGTGTTTTCCACCTTCTGACACACATATGTGTTATTAATAAGTCTAGAATTGGTGCTACTTTGTGCTCACTTGGTTCTGTCAGCATAATGTCATCAATGGAATGGACCAGTGTGATATCTTGCAAAAGTTAAAGGAGATACAAAATCCCTGAGAACGAAACCATCACATTATATTAATATAAACATTTTTTTTTGAAATATTACAGATATCAGGAAGCTATTCAAGGTCATGTTCAGGCTAAAGCTGCCTGGCTTTAAATGCCAAAGACTAATTATAAGTAATTTATGCAAGGCTGTATGCTAAAACCTACAATTCTCTTCCAGGAAACAAAACCATTGGCAAATACTCCAAACCCTTGTGGAGTGTTAGACTAAATTATCCTTACAAATCTTTCACACAGCATGGTGAAGGGGAAGGGGCATTTGCTTATCTACCTATTAAGCCATGGGACTTGGAAGAATGTTCCCTACATCCTGTAATGCAGGACAGGAGGTTTGACATACTTTAATTTTAAATTAAAGAGATTCTTTTAAAATAGAGGATATGTAAGGGAAAGCAGTTAGAATTGAGAATAGGCCATAAAGATGAGCTGTTGGCTTCCGGATGCAACATCTGGAGACTGTTAGCACTCAGGATTTGTATAGATCTCTGTTTAGAATTTGGAAAACAAACATGGCCCACAGAAATCTTGGATGGGATTGTTCTCCAAGGCAGAAAGACAAAGTTAGCTTATGTCTCTAGCATAATAAATATTAATTTATGTTACAGAAAAAAATAATCACTCATTCATTCATAAAGCATTTGTGAGGTTCCTACTCTGATTCAGGTTTTGTGCAAGTGTCAGAGATTGAAAAACAAAGACTGAAACATGCCTTGAAACATTAAGAACTTGAGAGAATCACTGTGGAAATGTAAAACATCATCGTAGTGAGATATTTTCTGATGAAGTTTAAAACAAGAGGAAACACCTCCCAGGCAGATAAGTGGGGATGGGATAGTGGTGGTGGAGGAGATAATTCCAAACAGGGTGACCACTAGCATAGAAAAAGGCAAATGGAGTGCAACACAGTAAATGTGCAAGGAATTATAACATGAGTGAAGCACAAGATTCAAGCAGAATTAGAGACAGTAAGTACTGAAGATGAAAAGGTAGCAGGGACCGGCACTGGAGGATATTCTACAGCTGTGACAGAGTTTATAATTGTGGTTATTTGTGCATCAAATTTACAACTTTAATTTAGACACACATTGTGCATGATTGTTTGCTTTGACATATTCTTTAAATAAACCAATTTTTAAAAATTGTATGATTTTATTTTAAAAATCTTATATTAGTCTCTTAAATAGAAAATTGGCATCATTTTCTATAAATTATAAGTGAAAGGTAACTTCTCAAACTTCAAAAAAATGTTATTAAGGGAGAATCAGAGGCAATTATCTGTCAATTATAGATTTATGATTATAGAGGTCATTCACTGAATTGGCCCAAGGTAGTAAAAGAAATCCAATACTGTAGACAAGATACGAAGGTCAATTTTTGGTATGATACCTTTGCAATGCCAGTGTTTGGGCACATAGAAAAAAGTTCATAAATAATGTTAGTGCTGGGCCATATTTAGCTCAGGCCATATCAACCTGCAGGTGAGAGTTGACACTCCAAGAGTAAATGGCTGTAAATGTTTGTGAGGTTCTTAGCCAATAAGCAGATTAGCAGTAGGTTAGACTAGGTAATAACCATTACCAGAAAAAGACTAAGGATATTGTTTTTTTCTTTTTTGATTTCCTTTCCTCCTCATTTTCCTCTTTCTCCGTCTCTTATGTTATGATTCAACTATGACAAAAATTGTTTTTCATCACTCATGTACATAAAAACATTTTTTTTCTTGGTGCCATGCCCTCCTAATGGCAAATTTCGAATCCATGGTGATATATATGTGTGTATATATATGTATGTATATCTATCTATATATATATGTATATCTTTTTTTTTTTTTCATTTTTTTCTTTCTTGGTGTTCCAATGTCTGTGACTGGACTTTGACTTGACTCTTTAAAGGTTAGGCTGTTACTGAGTTGCCTAACCTTACCTCCATGCTAAAACAGCCATGCACGTGCAACTTTGCTATGATCTGGATGTTCATATTCTCCCAAAATTCATGTATTGAAATCCTAACTCCCCCAGGTGATAGTATGAGGAAGTGGAGACTTTGGGAATAATTAGGTTATGAGACTGAAACCCACATAAGTGGGATTAGTGCCCTTATGAAAGAGACTCCAGAGAGCTGCCTCTCCCATTGCGACATGTGAGGACACAGTGAGAAGTCACCAGGAAACAGGATTTTGCTGGACATTGATTCTGATCTTGGACTTCCCAGTCTCTAGAACTGTGAGAAATGAATTTCTGTTGTTGTACTTCACTTGTGGTATTTTGTTATTGCAGCCTGAATGAACTAAAACATGATTCTATCCTATGGGTTCCCGAAGGAACTGCCATATATAATCCTTGAAATGACCTTTGCTCCTTTGCCTTGGTATGACATTTATGTTACATTTCCTTAATACTTCACTCCCTCTGATTCATAAACTCATAGATGAAATACATTTTAAAGCATTGTGTTAATATGATAGCATAGTAGTGTAAAAGGTATTTTATAGATTAGCAAAGAATATTTAAATAGTGACTTACAACAGGCAGTATCTTTACTGTTCTGATGAAATCTAACATTAACACTAAGTTTTAAGTGAATTTCAGAACAAATGTGTGAGAATTCATGTTCTGGTCTTTCAGTCTGTGTTGACAGGGAATTTTAGCCCAATTTGATACTCATCTAAGGCGTAAGATTTTTCCTTCTAACAAAGACAGGAGTTAGTGGGTGTGCTGGATTTGCTTGTGATAACCATCACCAACATGGAACTCACAACAAAACAATGGCAATGAAGTGAAAGCTTGCTAGATTGAGAAGCACATTTTAGGGGATGAATGTACCAGGCTAAATTCAAGACTGACAGAGACTGTAGAAGCAGTATTGTCCAGCAGTCCAAAGGCCTTACAGCATGGTAGGCATGCAGTACACAACAGCACATAATAAAACACAGACAACTTTCACAACAATAGAGACCTTCATGCTGGTGGGATTAGCCAATTGAAAATGAAACAGTATACAAACTCTCCTACACACTATATCCCTTCTACACCCTGCCCTGTTTTAATTTTGAATTAGACTTGTCATCATTTATAGGTTACATGGTCATTCCTTCAAAGTCTTTTCATCATTGGAATATTTTTCCCTCACATTCTAAGGTACTCTTTCCAAAGTGTAACAATGACACCTTCTTTGGTGTTTCTCCTGGAGTATCTGGCCCAGTGCCTTGCACACATGCTGTGCCCAATAAATTATGGTGGCTGGTTAACTTAAGAGTCATTTTATTGTGAATTATTAAAAGTCTCACAAAACACATTAAGTAGGGATGCTGATTTGAGGGACTTAGACTGACAATAGCCAAAGCCTGTCACAATCACTGTGCTAATAAAAAAAGGAGATGCAGGAATAAATTGGGAAAAATAATTTACCTTTGTGATGAATTAACACAGTTTTATGAAAGAGACATGAAATGTTGATGCTGTTTCTTTTGAAATGTGATTAGTTAGAAGTACTGGAGTTGGTCAATAAATCAGTTTTGAACAACTAGAAATGACCACAAAAATTTGGGACATAAATTAAAGATATTTGTTGTTGAAAAATATTAGTTCTGAGATAATGGTTAATTATTTGATTCAGGATTTTAAAACTATTTTTATTCTGGGATTAGTTGATGCATTTAGCATAACATGATTTTGAATCCAAGAAATGATACTGTCATATGATATCAAAAGTGGAAATGTAAGTTCAGAAATAAAAATGTAGGGGAATGTCCATAGGCAGGAGATCCGTAGGTTAGTTTCAAATCTTTTGTTAAGTTCTGTGAATCACTTTCTGTCTGAAGGGTTAGGATATATCTGTAATTTAATAATTATGAAATATTTGTTAAGTTCCAAGTTTATTCTAGGCAATTTTTGAGGCAAGTAGCTGTCAACTTAAAATATGTTTTGGACACAAAAATGCCTTTCCATCTCTAGATTTTGTTACCTATTACTAAGATTTTTAATATTTTAACCTGCTAAATCCACATTTCAAACAAAATTCAACGAGGATTACAGCATATAAACCAAATCTATGAAGCAAGCAGGGAGAGAGGGCTTGGTCTCCATCTGTTTGACAACTCTCACAGCCCCCGCTCCACACATCCTCCTTCACTACTTCCAAATAACTTTACAGTTCAGTCAATTACCATTTAATTTGAACTTGACTTACCTAGACCACTATTAGTAGATATTAGTTTAACAGAGGGAAAATTGTAAATAAAGTAGATGTAATATGTAAACACATACATCATTCACTTGTTCCAGATCTATCACTGATTTCATACTTTGACTATATCTAAATTATCTGCTTTTCCTGTTCTTCAAGGTGGTCTTTAATTCAGCCCTGCTTTCCATGGGTTAATTAAATTTCCTACAATGCTGAGATGTTTATAGTGGTTTCCTCCTGTCCTATGAAGTTCATACTGATTTCTGCCACAATAAATTTGATTAGATGAACCGATTGTTTCTTGAGTGTCATCTTTCTTTCTTTTTTCCTCTAAATGTAGTTCCATTCTTGACTTATGTTTTTAACCCCATTGCTTGTTAAACTCGGTGAATTAAGCACTATATTATATATTGCTTTGCACTACTTGCCTTTGTAATTCTCTTGATTGCTATGTATAATCCACATGAAAAATTCCTTAATTTTTCCTATTTTTTAAACAAACAGATCTAAAAAATTAAAAAAACACAGAAACCTTCAGAAACCTTTACACTTGCCAGGCGTAACATAGTCCTCAAGATCTGGTGGTATCTTCATTTTGAATAATGTTGGTTTTCAAAAAGTGTTCAACTGGCCCACAATAAATGGTGGTGGCTGGCTAACTTAAAAGCCATTTTATTGTGAAGTACTGTGCCATGGATTATAAAAATCTATGCTTCAACTCTGTTCACGTTCAATTTTACCTTCAGTGCCATATTCTTTTTTGTGTGTGTGAGATGCAGTCTCGTTCTATCACCCAGGCTGGAGTGCAGTGGCACCATCTTGGCCCACTGCAACCCCTGCTTTCCGAGTTCAAGTGATTCTCTTGCCTCAGCCTCCCGAGCAGCGGGGACTACAGGCATGTGCCTCCACACGAGGCTAATTTTTGTGTTTTTAGTAGAGACAGGGTTTTGTCATGTTGGCCAGGCTGATCTCAAACTCCTGACCTCAGGTGATCCACCTGCCTTGACCTCCCAAAGTGCTGGGATTACAAGTATGAGCCACCGCACCCAGTCCCAGTGCCATGTTCTTTGCCTGGAGTATGGGCTAAGATATTGAGTCCTTAAGTCTATAAAGATACTCAAACTTCTTTTACCCTTTGCACATATTGTGTCCAATTTTAGAGAAAACTGTGTCTACAATTTGTGGTGTCAAAGGCATAGATTTGATGGAAAAGAGTGTTAATATCCACAAGAGTGAGCTTTGCTGTCTGGGTCCTAAGAAAGAGAATTTTTAAGTGTCTCTAGTGCTCTCAAATAAGAAAGACAGCAAATGGGACAATTTGCAGTTAGAAGATCTGAAAAAGATAGTGGAGACCTTAAGAACTGGGAGCTGGTGAGGGCAAAGCAAATGTCTAGGTCCCTACACACCAGTAGGGTTTTAGCTCCAGAAAAAGAGTTTGAATCCAAAGCAATGGTGAGACCAGAAGCCCATATATTTGGACTAGGAAACAGAGCACAGATGTAAAAGGGAACACAAATCTAGAGGTAAAAAGGAATCCAGAACCCAGACCAGGATCTTTGATGCTCAGTTTATAATGAAATAACTAATTTAAATCACCAGTACCAATGTCTTTTTCTACAGTTTCTGCATAATAATCAGAGCTTCTCTGAACATCTACTAAGCACGTGATAATTGATGACATGTTTGCATTTTTAAATCTTAAATTAAACCAGCCAGTATTATTTTAAAGTTTGTCTTTTAAGAAGATATTTGTATTTTCATCTTAAACATCAAAAATTACATTATTATTTTATTTCTTCTTCTACAGAGCAATTTTTTTCATTCTCTATGTTTAACAAATGGTATAGATTATAATTGCAGCATACTTTTTATCCATGACAGCCTACGTTCTGAATGCAATAGAATAAAATCCTATAGGCAATATCGTAAATTTAGTTTTTTATATATAAGTACCATAGATGTTAAAATAAGTCTAAAAAGCTTTGAAAATGGATGTGCCACTTGTTAAATTTTTTGATAAAGAAATTTTGAGAGCACATGAACACAGGGAGGGGAACATCACACACTGGGGCCTGTTGGGGGCTGGGGGAGGGATAGCATTAGGAGAAATACCTAGTGTAAATGATGAGTTGATGGATGCAGCAAACCAACATGGCACACGTATACCTATGTAACAAACTTGCACGTTGTGCACATGTACCCCGGAACTTAAAGTATAAGTAAAACTTTTTTTTTTTTTTTGAGACAAGGTCTCACTTTGTCACCCAGGCTGGAGTACAGTGGTATAAACATGGCTAACTGCAGCCTCTGTTTCCCATGCCCAGCTAACTTTTTTTTTCTTTTTCCTGTAGACACAAGGTTTTGTCATGTTGCCCAGGCTGGTATCAAACTTCTGGGCTCAAGGAATCCTCATCTTGGCCTCTCAAAGCACTGGAAGTACAGGTGTGAACCACCATGCCCAGTAAAAGAAAGTTTAGGTATTCAGGAGACAATAATTCAATAGCAAATTAAGTTATATTTTTAAATTTCCTAGGGTCTTATTTATTTTGAAAAACATGATTTATTACTGACAATGCATCTTATGTAGATAAGTAATAATAAAGTAACTTTTTTCAAAGAGCAGCAGAACTTTTATTTCTGAACAAAGTTTGAAGTATTATGGTGGAAGCGCAGTTAAGAAATCAGTTACTAATGATGCTCATGTCATGGCAATTTTATTTCAGATCAATACTATGCAAGTATAGATAAAATTTGTTCTGTAACACTAAGAGATGTTCTAGATCCATGGGTGACCATCTAAGGGTTACCGTGCTCACAAACCCTGGAGAAAGCCCATACTGTACATACAAAGATACAACAAACTGTTTGCAGAGCCCTTTAAAATGTACAGTGCACTTTCATTGTGTCCTTGGATCAGAACTTCATAAAATTCTGAAGGAACGCATTATCATACTTGCTACAGCAATAGAGAAAATGAGGCTCAGCAATTTATTTAATTGATTTATTTCAAGTCATACTGAATTGCGGATCCTATGCTCAGGCTCTGGGTTTCAACTCCCAAGCATTATTTTTTTTTTCTCTCACAATAGCCTGCATCCATATCCCATGCAGCAAAATGTTGTAGAGGTGAGGTTAACTGTTATGGAAGAGAATGCCAACAATATTCTAGGCTCTTAAATATATTATCTGACCAACTTCAATTTTTGGGGTTCTCTATTTGTACTGACAGAACATAATTTGTGCTGACCATAGTAGGTAACTAATTATTAACTAACTAGATGATTTTTTGTGTGTGTGTATATGTGTTATATTCTGAGCATTCCTAGATCCTGGAAATATATGCATGATACAAATGAAATTTGTACAGCATTGAAAACTAGGATGTTAAATATGAGAAAAGGTTACATGTATAAATCTAAGAAGTCAGCATTGCAATAATCCTTAGGTGGTGTGTGCATCACAGGACTTGAAAGAAAGCATGAGGAGGATTCCTGGGGTTATGATTACATAGAGATTGTCAGTATTTGAAATCCCATCAAAATGCATGCGTTTTCTGAATGTATGTTACGGTGCAATAAAAATTTAAAAATTCACTGTTTATTATTTTGAAAAGAAATAGGTTATAAACACTGTATTATGCATATTTGTTGGTTGGTTATTTAATATTTTAATATATTTAAAATGCCTATATCCCTTCCAAGTGACATACACACACATACACACAGAAAAGAGCAAAATATAACGAAAGCATTGTACATAATATCACAAAGACTTAGAAGTGTTTTGGAGGGAAGATAGAACTATAATCATAGACAAACCGAAAACTAAATGCCAAGAAAATTAATGTTAGATAACAAATTCTTATGTTGAGTTACAAATACTAATTCAAGGGACAAGACTAAACTCCTAATCTGAAACATGACATAAAACATTCTAAAAAAATGTCTTGAATGTTGTAATGGATGCAGTTGTTTTATACCTCTGAGGATGATTTAAAATTCATTCACATCTGGTTGAGATATTATCTATCATATATAGGAAACTTAAGCCAAAAATGCCTTACTTACCAAAAAAACACCCTTTTTGACCATTTTAAAACCAATGTGAAAAGTCAAGGTCTCAAGAACATTGTGCTCAGAAATTAGATAGCTTGATGGCATTTATTGAAAACAAATTATAAGCAGATAGGAAAAGAAATGGCTTTGAGTATTGAAGGCTGATCCTGTTAAGGAATGTACACACACACACATACACACACACACACACACACACACACATTAGGTGGGCAAAAGTTTTATTAATTGTAGTAATGATTCAAGATTTGACATTATAAATTTAATGTCTATGTTCCTAACAACAAAACTGCCTTGCCTGTAGATTAGTTTTGACGTAAATGTGATACTTGGAGTAAGATTTTAACACGTGTGATGTAACACAGAGCATTTTATTTTACTTAAGAATCAGTGTATTCACAGAAGGTATTGTAAGCATAAAGCAAAACCTTGTGCATTTACAAAAAAAAAA
>NW_016812332.1:7721905-7773429 GCF_001698545.2 Rhinopithecus bieti | reverse complement strand
AAAACATATTAAAACTGTTTAAAATTAAAGTTAAGTTGTGATTATTTTATTGCCGTTAGATGGACAATGAGTGCAAAATACCTGAGTTCTTCCAAATACTGGCATCCAGGGTCACTACACGGCAGATTCTTTTGGTTCACTATCAAGAAACTGATAGTGTTTGGATCTTATTTCAATTTCCATGTTTTCTGATGACTAGTTATTAAAAAAGTGATACTTATTACTCATCTTAAGTGGTTAAAAACAGAAGAAACTGGCTTCAGGTGTAGGAGAACTCTGTACTAGCTTCTCGAGTTTTTTATAAATGTAAAACTGTTCTAAAACAAAGTCTGTTATAAAAAAGTGATTGCAAAACACACATCTGATAAAAGACTGGTATCCAAAATGCACATAAAACTCAACAAAAGGGAAGAAACCTCTTAAGTTTTAAAAAAGGCAAAAGATCTAAACATACATCTTACCAAAGAAGATATACAGATGGCAAGGCCTGGAGTGGTGGCTCATTTCTGAAATCCTAGCACTTTGGGAAGCTGAGGTGGGAAGATCACATGAGCCCAGGAGTTTGAGACCAACATGGGCAACATAGTAAGATCTCATCTTTACAAAGAATAAATTATTAGCTGGGTATAGTGGTGCGGGTGTTGTCCCAGCTATTTGGGAGGCTAAGCTGGGAGGATTGCTTGAGCCTGGGAGGTTGAGGCTGCAGCGAGACATTATTGTGCTACTGCACTACAGCCTGGGCAACAGAGCAAAATATTGTCTCAAAAAAAAAAAAAAAAAAAAAGAAGAAGAAGAAGAAGAAGAAGATATACAGATGGCAAATAAGCATAAATGAGCATAGAAATAAGCATTATTTTTCATCAGGTATTTGCAAATTAACACAACAACAGGATACCACTACAAACTGAAATGACTAAAATTTAAAAATCATCACTATTAATGCTAACAAGGATGTGGAACAAGAACTTTTATTTCTAACAGAAACTCACAATGGTGCAGCTTATTGGTATTAAACTAAGTGAGTTGGAAACTTATGGCCACATCAAATCCTGCACACAAGTGAGTATAACAGCTTTATTCATAGTTGTCAAAATTTGGAATCAACCAACATGTCCTTCAATAGTGAATGAATTTTAAAACTATGGTACATTCATACAATGAAATATTCTTCAGCAATGAAAATAAATAAAGCCACAAAAGATATGAGTGTTCTTAAGTGCATATTCCTAGGTGAAGGAAGACAATCTGAAATGGCTACTGTGTGAGTCCTACTACATGTGGTATTTTGGAAAAGGTAAAACCATGGAGTCAGTAAGAAGATCAGGGTTTGCCAGGAGTTCCTAGGGAAGGAGGGATGAGTAGATGGAGCACAGCGGATTTTGAGGGCAGTGAAAGTATTTTCTCTGATGCTACAATGATAGATACATTTCATTACACCTTTGTACAAACACGGAGTGCATGACACAAAGAGCAAGCCCTAACATAAACTGTGGATTTTAGTTAATAATAATGCATCAATATTGACTCATCAATTGTAACAGTGTATCACACCAATGCAAGATGTTGATAATAGAAGAAACTGTGTCTGTGTTTGGAGGGGAGGGAGTATATGGGAATTCTCTGCACTTTTTGCTCAATTTATCTATAACCTTAAAGCTTCTCTAAAAATATATTATTTTTTTAAAATAATTAATTATCAGTAAGTTCTTTTGTTCCTCACTATCAATATCCTCTTCAAATATAATTGAAATCACATTTGCAAAGTGAACCAATTCTCTGGGAACTATTATGAAGTATTAAGTAGAAACTTTGGCTGGATGTATTAAATAAAGGCATAAAGACATAAAATATGAATTGCTAAAGACAATACCCTAAGTTTTGAAGATTTTTTTTTTTTTTTTTTTTTTTTTGAGATGGAGTTTTGCTCTGTCGCCCAGGCTGGAGTGCAGTGGCACGATCTCAGCTCACCGCAAGCTCCGCCCCCCAGGTTCACACCATTCTCCTGCCTCAGCCTCCCGAGTAGCTGGGACTACAGGCACCCACCACGCCTGGCTAATTTTTTGTATTTTTTATTACAGATGGGTTTTCACCATGTTAGCCAGGATGGTCTCGATCTTCTGACCTCATGATCCACCCGCCTCGGCCTCCCAAAATGCTGGGATTATAGACATGAGCCACCACGCCCAGCCTTGAAGAAGTTTTTTAATTAACAAAAGTTAAAGAAATGTCATTTCTCTTTTTGATTGAATCTCTTAATCATTGATTTCAGGGAAGATTCATATTNCACGATCTCAGCTCACCGCAAGCTCCGCCCCCCAGGTTCACACCATTCTCCTGCCTCAGCCTCCCGAGTAGCTGGGACTACAGGCACCCACCACCACTCCTGGCTAATTTTTTGTATTTTTTATTACAGATGGGTTTTCACCATGTTAGCCAGGATGGTCTCGATCTTCTGACCTCATGATCCACCCGCCTCGGCCTCCCAAAATGCTGGGATTATAGACATGAGCCACCACGCCCAGCCTTGAAGAAGTTTTTTAATTAACAAAAGTTAAAGAAATGTCATTTCTCTTTTTGATTGAATCTCTTAATCATTGATTTCAGGGAAGATTCATATTGACTTATGATTCATGTTAACCTTGTATGAAGGAGAAGAGAGCTTTGTTATTTATCTAGAAATCATGCATCATATATTATTGATATTTTTATGCTTAGCTGATGATACTGATGATGCTGATGATACTATTTGTACTAGCCATTTAATTATAATCTTGGGCCTGGAAACATGCTTAGTTCCCTCTGACACCTTCCTATTGCCAACATTCCTAATCAGAAATTTCATACATAGTGATAAAGTCATATGGTCCAATTTTTATTATGTTATATAAAGATTATTCCAACATGAAAAACATAAGAATGCTTTATATTTTAATAATATATGGGAAGAACAAAACACCCAGCTGACAAATGTAAATGAACATACATAGATATTTTTATAAAAGGACAATTTACTGTCTTGAAAGTTTTCCAAAGCTTGAGTGTGTGATGTAGAACATACGGATGTAAGAAATTTAGAATAATAAAAATGCATTGAAGCTTACAATTTTCCAGTATAGGTTTCATAGAAAAAGCAATTGTTGAGCAAGAGCAGCACATAGAAATCGTAATTATGCAAAATAAAGTTAAAAACAAAATAGTAATCATGGTACTAGTAGCTACCACTCACTATTCAGTTTTCATTTGCTAAGCCCTTTACACACTTTTTTCTTTTTTTAATTCTCTTACAACCTTATGGAGCAGATAATAACTGTTGTCTTGTCTTACAGATGAGTACATAGGCAAGAAGCTATGTTACAGGCACAGGCAAGAGGTTAAATTATCTGCTCAAGATGTACAGCTATTGAGTGATGATATCAGAATTAATACTAAAGAGAGTCCTAAGTGGTGTGCTGTCAGAGAGGAGGGGTTGAACCATTCCAGAGAGTACATGAAAAGAGCATATAGAAAAGAGCTTACAATTTTAATTAAGTGCATACAAAGGAACTGAGTATATTCCTGGTTGAGGGTAGAGAGAGATTTTTTTTTTTCGAGGAAGAGTAAGTCTAACTTAAATGAACATTAGAAGGCAATGTTGGCATCTGAAAGCTAATATTTCTTCTTAGGCCCCATTAACCTGTTAAGAATATGTACAGTAAACCCTCACTTAACATCATCAATAGGTTCTTGAAAACTGTGACTTTAAGCCAAATGACATATCAGATAACCATCTTTTTCCCATCAATGTTATAATCAAACAACATTAAATGAAATGATGTTATTTGAGGACAAGCTGTATGTCATTTTGCTTAAAGTCAGTTTCCAAGAGCCTATCAATGATGTTTAGTGAGGACTTACTGTACTGTATTTTCCTTTTCTGTTAGCTCTTAAGGATGAAGCAAATGAAAAGAAACATAGACAGGAATTGTTAGAAACCTTTCCAAACTCTTCCCCTTCCCTCATAGACTGCTTCCACATATCTATACCAAACTCTTCCAAATCTACATTCAAATGCATTTTCTCATGGAAAGTAAGAAGCATTGATTCTTATTTCCTTGTATGACATCATTTCTTCTGACATGTTTTGAGTTATCTAGGAACGGCAGGGGTTCCCAACACAGGAGTCCCCAACTGTAGGGCCACTGAGTGATACCTGTCCAAGGACTGTTAGGAACCAGGCCGCACGGTGGGAGGTGAACGGCCTGCAAGCAAGCGTTATGGCCTGAGCTCTGCCTCCTGTCAGATCAGCAGAGGCATTAGATTCTCATATGAGCACCAACCCTATTATGAACTGCGCATGTGAGGGATCTAGGATGTACACTCCTTAGGGAATCTAATGCCTGTTGATCTGAGGTGGAACAGTTTCATGCCAAAATCATCACCCCACCATAGACCTCCCCCCGACCCCAACATTTCTCCCCTCATCCCATCCATAAAAAAAATTGTCTTCCACGAAACTGGTCCCTGGTGCCAAAAAGTTTGGGGACTGCTGAGGAAGGGCACACATGCACAAATACCTAGTGCACTGGAGTCATACCATAGGAGTACAGTAAGTTAACATTTATTGAATACTTAGAATCTGCTACAATGTCTAAGAGATTTTTACATGGACAGTCTCATTTAATTTTATTATCTCTTATTCTTGTCATTTAATATGTGAAGTAAATAAAACATAAAACACTTTAATCTCTTGAGGAAGTCACACAAGTAGTAAGTAGAACTAGGATGCAAATTTAGGTAGCTTACCTCAAGAATTCACATGCTTAACTTTTTTTTTTTTTTTTTTTTTTGCCTCTTATATTCCACTTGTCTGCAAAAGCTTGCTCCATTATGCCTGCCAGTGCTGAATCAGTTAAACCTGTGTTATCAAGTCACCTAACTATGAATGTAGAAGAAAAAGCTTAGGAGGGAACCTGCATTAGTTTTATCGATCTGCTTTTGCAGAATTGAAAACAAAAAGCCATCTTGAAGTACATCAATAGAATTATGGTTTCCCTTGTGAGAATTTACTGTGTTGTCGTTCTGATTTGTTCTCTTCTAAAGAAGGAGCACAGAAAAAATTATTAGGTGCTAAAATAGGCTGGCCCTGATGAATTACCAACACCTCCACATATCTTTCTAGGGTTTTGCTTCCCTCAACTCATGCTAACATTACTCATGCTGCACTTTAACAAATTATAAAAGGTTTATTCAGATTTACTTTTTTTTTTTTTTTAGATTGAGGCAATAAGACATCAAAGCATCATACAAATTACAAGTCGTTAAGTGAGGTTCTAGGATTAGCATGTATTTTAGAGTATAACTTTTCTTTATTTCTTCTCTGCCTTGAATCCATATCTGTTCATGAGACTGTTGACTATGATCTATTATGCATCCTAGTTAGGCAGTGATGGTATTGAGACTCAGATGGTGAAATACTACTGCTTTTGGGGAAGACTTTCTGGATGTAAAATATACATATGTGTATAACACATTACATATATGTGATTTAAGTATATATTATACATACATGCAATGTATGCTATACATGTTTGTGTGTATGTGTATATATATGTGTGTGTGTATATATATATACATGCACACAGATAGACACACACCCATAAACACACATGAGAGAGATATTTCAGAGCCTAATGCAATGCTTGCTGCAAGTCAAATGTCTTTGCACAGATCAGTTTTAGTGCTTTTTCTCTGAGAAATGTGTTTAGGAAAGGTAGCAATTCAAATTCCCACACGTTTAAGTCAGTCTGATCCTCTCTAAAATGTACCTTTCTCTAAACAGTTTGAAGAAGAATTAGCCCCTATCCAAAAACAAAACAAAACAAACAAGGTTGTATC
This sequence comes from Rhinopithecus bieti, assembly GCF_001698545.2. NCBI lineage: Eukaryota > Metazoa > Chordata > Mammalia > Primates > Cercopithecidae > Rhinopithecus > Rhinopithecus bieti. The sequence continues at coordinate 7,767,555 of NW_016812332.1, read as the reverse complement.
CTAAATGTTTTCTTCTGCCATCATCTGTTCTGTCAAGGGCACTTTGCCACTTTGTTAGTTTGTCCTGTGAAAGAAAATTAGAAAACTTGTTTGCAGGCACAGTTTGCTGACTCCTAAGTCACTTGGCTTCAATGGTCAAGCTCCTTACATGCCCTGTACACACCTTGCCCAGCTCTCACTGCTATTTTGGAGCATTATTTTTGCTAGATTCTGGAAGTCATCATTTCCACCAGGAACAAAATATCAGGCCGAGGGGACAATGCAGCCACTGACTGAGGACTTCAGATATTCGAGGTCCTTGTTCTGACTTGATGGATCTTAATATGCCAAAGAGAAATGGAAGAAGCATCATTGCTTAATTGGAAAATATTGAGAGACATGAGCCTTTGAAAATTTTGTATCACATAATTTCTTTAAAGTTCTGATTCTTTATTTGAAATATATTTATTCCTTGATGTCAAGTCAACCACTCCATTTTAAGCCTTAGAATAGAACTGAAAAATTGGTCCTTGCTTTACTTTTACTTTATTCAAAACAGACTCATTGAATACGGTCAGAGAGTAGTTTTGAGAAGAGGCTATGAAACTGCAAGTCTTTCCAAGTTGACCTTTCTGGTGAAGCAGTGATCTAATGTCACTGGATAAGAGTAAAACAGTTTATGTTTTGTGCTTTTAAAATGGGTTATGAACGACGTGAATTTGACTTTATTAAATTAACTTTTCTTTTTTAACAAACACCATCTGTTTAAGCTTGGCAAGTCTTCCACAGAAAAAAATTTAAAAAATATATATATCCTGAAATAGAAAAGAGAGTATAACTTTTTCCTTCATAATTGACCCGGGGAATTTACTAAGGTTAGGTTATGCTGGTTCAGAAATAGCTTGTAAGTTTGCAGAACTAATTTAGCTATTTAGTATAAAAGTTTGTAAAGATTTAGAAACTTTATTTGGAAAGTCATTCCATGCCCATTATCTTATTTAATTTTCCCAACAAAGGTGAAATATTAATGACTTTAGCATTCTATCCTCCCACTTTTAGACTAGCAAATAGAGGAAGAGATGTTGCAGCTTTTTTTTTTTAAAGATGATATAGGGAGCAATGATAGAGGTGAGTCTTAAATTCAAATTTTCTGGCTACCAATTCCATATTATCTCCATTCTACTACAGTTCCTAGGCAAGTGAAAATGACATGAGCTTTTCTGTACACCATAAAGATATGACCTTTAGTGACCTGGAATGTAGAGTTGGATTAAGAAGTATTAGCTGCTTCACAACCAAGATCTGTGCAGCACTTTCTGCACTCCACTAAGGAACAGGTAGAAATGGTGAAGGGATAATGGCTGAGCAAGCTGCTCTCAAATAGAAATTTGCTGAGACTACGTGATGGAAATAGTCCAACCATTTTGAAATGTTTTGACCAGTAGCCTGGATAATAACAAACGCAAAAGAGTCAGCAAATGTAAAATCTACAGCTGCTCAGGATTTTGATGAGATGACTTCTTTCAGCATCATCAATTATTGGGGATGATCAGACTCCACTTCTGAGAGAAATGATGCTGAAACTAAATGAAATTAGGAGCAGTCAAAAGGGCAGTTCAGATGAAAGGAACAATCCGTGGTGCTATCATAATCTTGATGACTGCTTGCTTGATGTATTTTACTTTGTAAACAGTATAAAGTAATCGTTGATGGCTTTGCCTGAGGTGCTTATGACAACAAAGTTATACCTGGCTAGAGTTCAATATTGCCAACATGGAGTTTTTGTCTCTGGGTCCAAAAAAATCTGATGGAGATACAGGGAGAACGAGCCTCACAGTGATCCTGTACCTGTCTGTGATACATACTGGAAATCTGATTGGGATAGGACTAAAAAACTCAAAGATCTATTGTCACCCAAACTGGCATTGTGCTGATTCCCAATAAAGTATTTTCAAATTAAAGCTGTTCCCATATTTGATGTTAAACGTTTAATTTGCCATTCTGAGTGCTGCTTCTGGAAGAATTGAAACATGATGTACAGAAGGTCCTGGGTTCCCAGGACATGAAGCATTCACGTCTTGGATTTTTATCTGAGTCTGCTGAATATTCACAGCTAGCTCTGTTCCTAATTCTCTAGAGCGTTCATAAAGTAATCTCTCTTTAAGTCCTTTGCTCCTCTTTCTAAATTCCTGAATGAGCAACATAGAGCCCTGTAATAGTATCTAAAATAGCCCAAGAGGAAGTAAAATGGTTTATGTGGGTACAATCTCAGCTTCAAGGACAAAAGTATATTAATTAATAGGAACATATTTCAAAGTTCACTTCTAAAGCTTGCCATTTCATTACTGTCTTGGCCAAAGTACAAAATGATGATGGTCTTTATTATTTAACTACAATGAAACGGCCATAAAATGTTACTGATATTGAGAAAAAAGAGTAGATTAGCCTGTATTTTTTCCATCAGCTCCTTTGAAAGACAAAGTACTACCATTTCTTCCTTTTTGCTGTCCATTCTCTGGTTCTTTTTTCTCTATTCCCATTCCTCCTCCTTTTACCTCTTTACTCCATCCCCTAATCATTCTATCTCCTCCTCTAGTTTCAGCTCTCTGGACTTTCCTTTATTCTTTATATCTTTGTAATACTCACTATGTAGGATCTAGAAAATGAGATTTCATGTTTTTAAATAATTATGATATAAACCGGGTAATCTCAAAAGAAAAGCACAGAGAGAATGCAATGGATGTTCAGAGATAAGAGAGAAGTCCATTTTAGCTTAGTGGTGGGGAAAGGAAAGGTCAGTATAAGTCTGATGGATGCAGATTCTTTAAATTGAGAGTTAGAGTAAGGGTAAGATTTGGCCATGTGGGCACATTAGGACAGAGGAATTGCATGCACATAGGCATGAAGTGGAAAAAAGTTTCAATGGTAACAATTAAGTTTGTTCACTCAAGTATAAAATAAATGGAAAGAATGGGCAATTAAAATATAAGGTAGGACACAAACAATCAGATCAGGGTTTAAAATCCAGCATGGAGTAATTTGAAATTTATTCATTAGGTAAGAGAATCTTGATTTTTCTTGAGAAGATCTGTTTTGTGTCTCATGAAGATTAACATGGCAGTGATGTTTGGGATGGTTTGAAGGTGGCTTCTGTAATAGTAATTTATTTATTTATTTATTTATTTATTTATTTACTTACTTACTTACTTATTTATTTTTGAGACTTAGTCTCGTGCTGTTGCCCAGGCTAGAGTGCAGTGGCACGATCTTGGCTCACTGCAACCTCAGCTTCCCGTGTTCAAGCAATTCTCCTCCCTCAGCCTCCCGAGTAGCTGGGATTACAGCGCCTGCCACCATGCCCAGTTAATTTTTGTATTTTTGGCAGAGACAGAGTTTCACCATGCTGTCCAGGCTGGTCTCAAACTCTGGACCTCAAATGATTTGCCCACCTTGGCCTCCAAAGTGCTGAGATTATAGGTGTGAGCCACCACACCTGGCCTGTAACAATTATTAACATGGTTTGGCTCTGTGGCCCCACCTAAATCTCATCTTGAGCTGTACTCCTGTAATACCCATGTGTGTGGGAGGGACCCCTCTACAAGTGGGAGATAATTGAATCACGGAGGCATTTTCCCCCATATTGGTCTCGTGGTTAGCAGTAAGTCTCACGAGATCTGATGTTTCTGTTTTTGCCTCTTCCTCATTCATTCTTTGACTGCTGCCATCCATGTAAGATGGGACTTGCTCCTCCTTGCCTTTTGCCATGATTGTGAGGCTTCCCCAGCCATGTGGAACCGTGAGTCCAATTAAACATCTTTCTTTTGTAAATTGCCCAGTATCAGGTATGTCTTTATCAGCAGTGTGAATACGGACGAATACAGTTATTGGTAAGTTAATGAAGTACTCTTTTACATTTATGACATTGCATTTTGAGATTCCTGAGAAATAGTTTCAGTAATAAATATCAGCACACTGAGGTTTATTAGTGAGTGCTCTGGAAACTGTACCCGTGGAAGGAAAGTGAAGAAAATACAATTAGATGGAAAGAGAAATCTTAAACAAAAGAAAAAAAACTCAGCTGATCCTAATGGGAGCTCCAAATCTGGTATAGCACTTCAGAATTGGGACAGTCCTTGAATATGAGCTACCCCAGGAAGGGGCCATGGCCTTAGACAAGGTGACTCTTCAGTGGCGATAACTCCTAAAATAGCTTGACAGTTGAGTGCTGTCTAGCAATAATACTTCCTGTAGCCAAAGCAGTACTTCCTGTAGTCTTGCTGGGAAATTTGAAAAACACATCATGGTATCCACTACAATGTTTCTTTTATCTCAACGTTTAAGATATGTCCCAATATGGCCTTGACTGCTTCTCTCTCAGAGCACTTATCACACTCTATTGTTATTATAGAATTGCCTTATCTTTGTAACTAGAAAGTAATCTTTGTGTGGGCCAGAATTTTATCCTACTCATTTTTGTCTTAATAGCATCTGGGACCGTAGGAAATAGGTGTTCAACAGACAATTTTGAATAAAATATATATTTTTAAAAATTTGCTTTAATAAAATCTAACTTTCTCCAAATTTAGAATGATAGATCAAGTGTTTGTAAAATAGTAAAACTATGTAATGATGCTATTTCTCAAATCAACCATGAGTGTTTCAAATAAAATACAGTGGAAATTTTTCCTTACACAATGACTGATAGATTCCAACCCTTCTGTTTTGTCTGCATTCATTTGGGGCATGTGATAGGAGCAAATAGAAAATATCTGATTCAAAAACTGATGGCCAATGCAGTTTTTTTATGAATTAAAACTCTTGTCCTGTTATAAAAGCTATCTTTCCATTTTAACCTTTTTAGGGGAAGTCTTGGTTTAATCAGGTTGTCCTGAATGCACGCTTGTGTCTCTCATGTGTTCCCTAATCTCTGATACTAGTATTATTTTGTAAAGTTACTAACCATTATTGCCAATGCATATGCATTTTTGTGAGACACTGCTAAATATTTAAGCATATTGAATAAATCTTCCATGTGTAAGGAGAGACCAATGCTGGGAATTATTTGAAGATACAAACGAAAAGAAGATATAATGATGTACTCTAAAATTTACTGTAGTCTTATAACACTTTACAAAGTCTAATAAACTCCAGAATAAATATAAAGCAATGTACAATGAGTATTGAGTAATGCTGAATAATTAAGGAATAAGAAGCATTAAAAGAATGTAAGGATAGTTTGTGTAGAATATGTGTGATATTTTAAATATGACCTCAAAATTCTTTAACTCTACCTGCAAAGAGAGATGAGGCCTATGCCTTCTCTCCTTGAGGCTGGGTGGCTTATGACTGCCTTGACCTAAGAGGGTACAGCTGATGTGACCACCAAGTGACACAGGAGGCTCAGTCAGAAAAGGTCATGCCACTTCCACCTGGTTCCTTTGGAACACCAGCTCTGTGAAAGTTCACTTTCAGGGTATTCTCTATCAGAACCCAGACACTATGCTGTAAGGAGCCCAAGTGGTACGTATAGGGCATGTTACAGTGCTCTGTTCAACAGCCTCAACTGAGCCACACTTAAATGTGGAAGATGCCTCGGAAGTGATTCCTCTAGAACAGCTGTTAAAGCCCTGGATCATCTGAGTCACAGACATTGTGAAGCAAAGGAGCCAATCCTGTTGTGTACTTTTGTACCCACTGATCTGACCCACTGATTTAGTAAGTTATGCTTGTTGTTTTCTGCCACAAAGCTTGGAGTACTTTGTTGAGCAGTAAAGATGAAGATTAAAAGGGCTTTTTGAAAAATTGTATTTAAAAAATTCTTAACTCTCATTGTATTATTATTATACTTTAAGTTCTAGGGTACACGTACACAACGTGCAGGTTTGTTATGTGTGTATACATGTGCCATGTTGGTGTGCTGCACCCATTAACTCGTCATTAACATTAGATATATCTCCTAATGCTATCCCTCCCCGCTCCCCTCACCCCATGACAGACCCTGGTGTGTGATGTCCTCCACCCTGTGTTCAATTCCCATCTATGAGTGTATTGGTATATATATATTTTAACTGACCTTGTTGAAGTTCCTGAGAGAGAGAAAGCCACGGAGAGAGAATGATGGGATTTCGCAGCTGCATCCATGTCCCTACAAAGGACCTGAACTCATAACATTTATTATTTTAATGGACTAGAAAAAAAAACAAAAAACAATAAGATAAAATACCATAAGGAGGAGTGATATAAAAATGTGAGCCACATATTATAATTTCCATAAATCCAAGTCTATCATATGAGACACATTGGGTTGGTTCCAAGATCATATATGAGCTAAATTATATAAGAACAGTGCCACAATAAACAATAACAGATGTGCATAAGATTATAGTAAAAACTTTTTATAGCTGCATGATTTATAATCCTTTGGGCATATACCCAGTAATGGAGGATGGCCTGGGTTCCAAATTGGTATTCCAGTTCATATCCTTGGGAATCGCCAGCACTGTCATTCCACAATGTTTGAAACTAGTTTACAGTCCCACCAGCCATGTAAGAGTGTTCCTATTTCTCCACATCCTCTCCAGCACCTGTTGTTTCCTGACTTTTTAATGATCGCCATTTTAACTGGCATGAGATGGTATCTCTTTGTGGTTTTGATTTGCATTTCTCTGATGGCCAGTGATGATGGGCATTTTTTTCACGTGTCTGTTGGCTGCATAAATGTCTTCTATTGGAAAGTGTCTGTTCATACCCTTTGCCGACTTTTTGATGGAGTTGTTTGATTTTTTCTTGTAAATTTGTTTAAGTTCTTTGTAGATTCTGGATATTAGCCTTTTGTCAGATGAGTAGATTGTATTCTTAAACTATTTAAGTTGCTTTAACTAGTCTGGAAATGTCATACATTTTTAATTTCTGTTGTTCAGAGGAGAAAGTGACTATAATAGGGTAAGCTACTCAGGCACAGTTTTCTCATACTAGTAGACAACAGAGGTGTCAGTTTTTATAATTAATTAAAAATGTAATGACATATTTTAGGAACCTCTGCGTGTCAGATATCATGTTATCTGCATTATATGAATTATTCATTTATTTTCAATAAATTCAATTCACCTAAATTCTTTAAGGTAGAAATCACCATTATATTTTATACATGAATATAATGAGGTTTAAATATTACATGAGCAATTGGCCCAAGGACAATCATTCTTTCCATTCAAAGAAAGTTGGGAAATGAATCTAGGTTGAGTTAATACTAAAATCCATATTCTTAACTGCAATGAACTGGGGTTTTCATTCTTGAGATAGAGTAGAAAAATTTACAAGGGGAAAATAGTATCAAATTGTTTTTGGTATAGTAGTTTCCTCTTCTCTATGGAAAATAATGAGTGTATCATAATATTGTAGTACCTTTTTACACAGTAATACAAAACTTGGTGCAAAAGATTCTGGCTTAGTCTCTCTACAGTATTTAGAGTAAGAGGAGAGTATTGAGTTACTATATGTGCTGCATATAGTCCAGAAGACAATCTGAAAATAATTCACTCAAGCGGTTGCTCTTGAAAATAAAGATTTTCTCATCAAGTAAAATGAATTATTGTCCTCTCCCATTGCACTAAAACTCTAATATGACAGTAACCAGAAAGCTGAAAACTCATTTCAAGTAGGTCCTGTTCTGTGGCTCTGGCCCCACAGATTGATTTTATATGCAGGTTTAGCACTCGGAAGCTGCCAAAAGCCATCAGTGCAATAGCCCATTCAGAGGAAAACAAAATTTGAAAAGAGGTCAGCCAGCAAGGACATGCTGTAAAAGGCAAAGGATAGATATGAAAAGATCTGCTGGTCCAAGCTCTCAATCTGGACATTTACAATATTGTAGAATAGAAGAGAAGACAGGTGAAAGGCTAATATTGTGTTGAAACATATGAAATAATGATCAGTTGCTCATTAAATCTTGTGTATTTCCATGAGAGTGGGACTAAAGACAACTAGCTGAAATTATTTCATTTCAAGTAAGAAATCCCATTTAGTGTGGATGTTGAGTCTGGGAACTAAATACATATGAGAAATGATGAAACCCCATGATAATTTGAAAATAGCCCTCTTTTAGAGATGGCTTGAGTCTGTGGGGTAGCGGGGAGCAGTAGATGATTGAGAGTTATGTCAGGATAATTTTAACACCTTTGTCGATGTAAAGGTGTTAAAAGTTATGGTATTTAAGTGTTCAAGAATAATGAAGTACATATGTATTGAGAGAATGTTGCGATCTTAACTTGGAATCTAACAGGGTGTTTACAACATGATTTATTAAATACAGCATTCTTGGGTAGCTTTATATTTCCTGACTAACATAGCTTCTCAAGGTAACTCAGCATGTAGCTTCAGAAAAGATCCTTTGGATTTACAGAATCTGCTATGAGATAAACATCGAATTAGATGCAAGATTTGGAAAGAAAATGGGAATTTGAATACATATTATTTCCACTTTTACTTCCATCAACCAGAGGAGTTTCCCCTAACATTGTTGGTTTTATTTAACAAGTCATCAGTAATAGCTTTGAGAAGAGATAATTCAATGTAACTGAAGCTCATAACGACAGTGGACTTGACAGTATGTAACTGTGCTGAGTGCTGGTGTACTGGTCAGGGTAATGTGATGCTGGAACAGGGACCAATTTCTGTGACAGGTCTGATGTTTCACAATGTGGCATCCTGGTTGTATACCTAAGTGGCATTAGTAAAGGGACTGTAGAACCTCTGATATGGCTTGTATCCCACCGCGCTCTGCAGGCTTCCAGCAAAGCTTGCCAAAGCATGCTGTCTGCACAGAGGTTCAGATGTGCTTAGAGACATAAGTAGTGTGAGCTCTGGAGTAACTCTATTGCAAAGTGGAGTGCAAGTTACAGATTTCCTTTTAGTGATTCCTTGTTTGAATTATTTTACAATATCTTGATGCTAGCCAGTTCAAAATCAGCTTGAAGATCAGTCAGTAAGTTGTTCAACTGTTTGAATCAATATATCATATTAATTGAATAATCACAGTACTTTCTAAAGAAGGTGAACAATATGGATTTTGAGTGGTAAATAATGACTGGTACTGACTTTGAACAATAGACAATACTTTCAAGGTGGTGGTGGGATATTGTAATAGGGAAGCGTCCAGCAAAATATTGAGCTAAGCACATTTCCTTTTTTAATTGCAATTCTAGATCAAGGCAAGAGAAAACCTGACATCAAAGGAACACATTCTAAGAGTGAGTTTATGTGCCTATCTGGATACTGGTAATGGTCCTTTTGAACATTTGACCACAGGTGGAACTGTTTTCTTTCAGAGCTTTCTTAATTTTGGTTTGGCAATGAGCAAAACAAAATATGCTTGCCCAGTGTCTGACAACTCTCAGTTGATAAGTTAAATGATTTCTTGTCTTTGATAATGTTATAAATAATTGGAGTGTTAACCCCTTTTCAACCAAACTGAAGTTACTTTAATGTAACATAACTGACTATGCCCTGTATTGTTAATACAGCTATATTGTAGCATTGAACAAGGAACATATTTTAACACCCTTATAGATTCTCTTTGGGAAGCCTTGAGTTCATAGATATTCCATTTTAAGTGGTTATTTTAATCACCCCTTGTTTGTAGTCAGTGTTTTAGAAATAGAGCTCAATATTTGCTAAAACATTTAAGAGATCATGATTCCCCTTAGTAATCTTTTCTTGTGTGTTAAAACTCTATAGGTAAGACACTTTTCTAAAAAATATTTGCCTGCAATTTCAGTCCTTTTATTTAATTTCCATTGAAAGAGAGAAAATATGTTCACCATTTGTACAAAATCGTATACGCTATCTGAAAAGATAATATACTTTCTTGGCTAAAATGGTGAGTTTGAGGTCTATTTCATAAAATTATTTCTCAACCCATGTACAGTTTTGCTTTCCATATTATTTGTTTTCATACTTTAATTATGAGATCCTTGGCAAAATATATAGTACTTAAAGGACTAATAAATACTGAAGAATGTGTTTGGAAAATATATATTTAAAATTTGTTTTCATGTGCACCCACATTTATATCTGTAGATGAGAAATACTAAAAGACTTGAAGATGACTATATGCTGACTAAGATCATGGTAAAGAAATTCTGATGCAACATGGGGCAAGGGTTCCCAGCTCACGGGTTCACTTACAATTGTACATATTCATTCTCTCTACATATTTCTGTTCATGCCATTCTTCTCTGTAGTGTTCTGGCCATTTTTTTTTTGTTGTTTGTTTTTTTTTTTTTGCCTGACCAATCCCACCCAGACCAATGGACTGCTCTCTAGTTCACTTCTTCCTAGGGTTCTTTTCTAATTCCTAAAGCCTCTATTAAATCTCCCCTCCTCTGCAATTCTTTGTCACACCAGTAAGTCTTTAATAAGCAAGATGTTATCTTAGACTCTTAAGAAGTTTATATGGCATAAATTTCCAAGTAAACTCTTAAACTGTTTGAGATTTAAGACTATATCTAAAAGTTCTCTTGTATATTCACAGCCACTGAGCATAATGTTAAGCACACCTTAATAGATGCTTATAAACCCTTGTTGATTCGGTCACACAAGCAACTGATAACCTGAGTTTCATGGTTAATTTTGCAGTTAAATTTTGTGATACAGAGAACACTACGGTCACTTTGAGTTTCAGAAACTTTTGTCAGAATTCAAGTTCTAGGACTCCTTAAGACCAGATTGAGTTAGGATTTGGAGAATAGATTTTTTCCATTTCAATTTGTTGCTCTAGATTTTAACCAGAAAACAAGCAAGAAAGCCAGCAAATAGACAAATACACACACACACACAAACCTGCTATTTTTTCAGGCTTTCACATTCTAATTCCCACTTGTGGGGAAAAGAAAGAGAGATCAGACTGTTACTGTGTCTATATAGAAAGAAGTAGACATAAGAGACTCCATTTTGTTCTGTATTTGAGATGCTGTTAATCTGTGACCCTACCCCAACCTTGTCCTTGCAAGAGACATGTGCTATGGTGACTCAAGTTTTAAGAGATTTGGGGCTGTGCAGGGTGTGCTTTGTTAAACAAGTGCCTGAAGGCAGCTTGCTGGTTACAAGTCATCACCATTCTCTTAATCTCAAGTACCCAGAGACACATACACTGCGGAAGGTCGGTCGCAGGGACCTCTGCCTAGGAAAGCTAGGTATTGCCCAAAGTTTCTCCCCATGTGATAGTCTGAAATATGGTCTCATGGGAAGGGAAAGACCTAATCGTCTCCCAGCCTGACGCCCGTGAANGATTCTGGCTTAGTCTCTCTACAGTATTTAGAGTAAGAGGAGAGTATTGAGTTACTATATGTGCTGCATATAGTCCAGAAGACAATCTGAAAATAATTCACTCAAGCGGTTGCTCTTGAAAATAAAGATTTTCTCATCAAGTAAAATGAATTATTGTCCTCTCCCATTGCACTAAAACTCTAATATGACAGTAACCAGAAAGCTGAAAAACTCATTTCAAGTAGGTCCTGTTCTGTGGCTCTGGCCCCACAGATTGATTTTATATGCAGGTTTAGCACTCGGAAGCTGCCAAAAGCCATCAGTGCAATAGCCCATTCAGAGGAAAACAAAATTTGAAAAGAGGTCAGCCAGCAAGGACATGCTGTAAAAGGCAAAGGATAGATATGAAAAAGATCTGCTGGTCCAAGCTCTCAATCTGGACATTTACAATATTGTAGAATAGAAGAGAAGACAGGTGAAAGGCTAATATTGTGTTGAAACATATGAAATAATGATCAGTTGCTCATTAAATCTTGTGTATTTCCATGAGAGTGGGACTAAAGACAACTAGCTGAAATTATTTCATTTCAAGTAAGAAATCCCATTTAGTGTGGATGTTGAGTCTGGGAACTAAATACATATGAGAAATGATGAAACCCCATGATAATTTGAAAATAGCCCTCTTTTAGAGATGGCTTGAGTCTGTGGGGTAGCGGGGAGCAGTAGATGATTGAGAGTTATGTCAGGATAATTTTAACACCTTTGTCGATGTAAAGGTGTTAAAAAGTTATGGTATTTAAGTGTTCAAGAATAATGAAGTACATATGTATTGAGAGAATGTTGCGATCTTAACTTGGAATCTAACAGGGTGTTTACAACATGATTTATTAAATACAGCATTCTTGGGTAGCTTTATATTTCCTGACTAACATAGCTTCTCAAGGTAACTCAGCATGTAGCTTCAGAAAAGATCCTTTGGATTTACAGAATCTGCTATGAGATAAACATCGAATTAGATGCAAGATTTGGAAAGAAAATGGGAATTTGAATACATATTATTTCCACTTTTACTTCCATCAACCAGAGGAGTTTCCCCTAACATTGTTGGTTTTATTTAACAAGTCATCAGTAATAGCTTTGAGAAGAGATAATTCAATGTAACTGAAGCTCATAACGACAGTGGACTTGACAGTATGTAACTGTGCTGAGTGCTGGTGTACTGGTCAGGGTAATGTGATGCTGGAACAGGGACCAATTTCTGTGACAGGTCTGATGTTTCACAATGTGGCATCCTGGTTGTATACCTAAGTGGCATTAGTAAAGGGACTGTAGAACCTCTGATATGGCTTGTATCCCACCGCGCTCTGCAGGCTTCCAGCAAAGCTTGCCAAAGCATGCTGTCTGCACAGAGGTTCAGATGTGCTTAGAGACATAAGTAGTGTGAGCTCTGGAGTAACTCTATTGCAAAGTGGAGTGCAAGTTACAGATTTCCTTTTAGTGATTCCTTGTTTGAATTATTTTACAATATCTTGATGCTAGCCAGTTCAAAATCAGCTTGAAGATCAGTCAGTAAGTTGTTCAACTGTTTGAATCAATATATCATATTAATTGAATAATCACAGTACTTTCTAAAGAAGGTGAACAATATGGATTTTGAGTGGTAAATAATGACTGGTACTGACTTTGAACAATAGACAATACTTTCAAGGTGGTGGTGGGATATTGTAATAGGGAAGCGTCCAGCAAAAATATTGAGCTAAGCACATTTCCTTTTTTAATTGCAATTCTAGATCAAGGCAAGAGAAAAACCTGACATCAAAGGAACACATTCTAAGAGTGAGTTTATGTGCCTATCTGGATACTGGTAATGGTCCTTTTGAACATTTGACCACAGGTGGAACTGTTTTCTTTCAGAGCTTTCTTAATTTTGGTTTGGCAATGAGCAAAACAAAAATATGCTTGCCCAGTGTCTGACAACTCTCAGTTGATAAGTTAAATGATTTCTTGTCTTTGATAATGTTATAAATAATTGGAGTGTTAACCCCTTTTCAACCAAACTGAAGTTACTTTAATGTAACATAACTGACTATGCCCTGTATTGTTAATACAGCTATATTGTAGCATTGAACAAGGAACATATTTTTAACACCCTTATAGATTCTCTTTGGGAAGCCTTGAGTTCATAGATATTCCATTTTAAGTGGTTATTTTAATCACCCCTTGTTTGTAGTCAGTGTTTTAGAAATAGAGCTCAATATTTGCTAAAACATTTAAGAGATCATGATTCCCCTTAGTAATCTTTTCTTGTGTGTTAAAACTCTATAGGTAAGACACTTTTCTAAAAAATATTTGCCTGCAATTTCAGTCCTTTTATTTAATTTCCATTGAAAGAGAGAAAAATATGTTCACCATTTGTACAAAATCGTATACGCTATCTGAAAAGATAATATACTTTCTTGGCTAAAAATGGTGAGTTTGAGGTCTATTTCATAAAATTATTTCTCAACCCATGTACAGTTTTGCTTTCCATATTATTTGTTTTCATACTTTAATTATGAGATCCTTGGCAAAATATATAGTACTTAAAGGACTAATAAATACTGAAGAATGTGTTTGGAAAATATATATTTAAAATTTGTTTTCATGTGCACCCACATTTATATCTGTAGATGAGAAATACTAAAAAGACTTGAAGATGACTATATGCTGACTAAGATCATGGTAAAGAAATTCTGATGCAACATGGGGCAAGGGTTCCCAGCTCACGGGTTCACTTACAATTGTACATATTCATTCTCTCTACATATTTCTGTTCATGCCATTCTTCTCTGTAGTGTTCTGGCCATTTTTTTTTTGTTGTTTGTTTTTTTTTTTTTGCCTGACCAATCCCACCCAGACCAATGGACTGCTCTCTAGTTCACTTCTTCCTAGGGTTCTTTTCTAATTCCTAAAGCCTCTATTAAATCTCCCCTCCTCTGCAATTCTTTGTCACACCAGTAAGTCTTTAATAAGCAAGATGTTATCTTAGACTCTTAAGAAGTTTATATGGCATAAATTTCCAAGTAAACTCTTAAACTGTTTGAGATTTAAGACTATATCTAAAAGTTCTCTTGTATATTCACAGCCACTGAGCATAATGTTAAGCACACCTTAATAGATGCTTATAAACCCTTGTTGATTCGGTCACACAAGCAACTGATAACCTGAGTTTCATGGTTAATTTTGCAGTTAAATTTTGTGATACAGAGAACACTACGGTCACTTTGAGTTTCAGAAACTTTTTGTCAGAATTCAAGTTCTAGGACTCCTTAAGACCAGATTGAGTTAGGATTTGGAGAATAGATTTTTTCCATTTCAATTTGTTGCTCTAGATTTTTAACCAGAAAACAAGCAAGAAAGCCAGCAAATAGACAAATACACACACACACACAAACCTGCTATTTTTTCAGGCTTTCACATTCTAATTCCCACTTGTGGGGAAAAGAAAGAGAGATCAGACTGTTACTGTGTCTATATAGAAAGAAGTAGACATAAGAGACTCCATTTTGTTCTGTATTTGAGATGCTGTTAATCTGTGACCCTACCCCCAACCTTGTCCTTGCAAGAGACATGTGCTATGGTGACTCAAGTTTTAAGAGATTTGGGGCTGTGCAGGGTGTGCTTTGTTAAACAAGTGCCTGAAGGCAGCTTGCTGGTTACAAGTCATCACCATTCTCTTAATCTCAAGTACCCAGAGACACATACACTGCGGAAGGTCGGTCGCAGGGACCTCTGCCTAGGAAAGCTAGGTATTGCCCAAAGTTTCTCCCCATGTGATAGTCTGAAATATGGTCTCATGGGAAGGGAAAGACCTAATCGTCTCCCAGCCTGACACCCGTGAAGGATCTGTGCTGGGGAGGACTAGTATAAGAGGAAAGAAGGTCTCTTGGCAGTTAAGATAGAGAAAAGCATCTGTCTCCTGCCCATCCCTGGGCAATGGAACATCTCGGTGTAATACCCGATTGTATGTTCTATTTACTGAGAAAGGAGAAAATTGCCTTAGGACTTAAGGTGGGACATGCTAGCGGCAATACTGCTCTTTATGCACTAAAAAGGTTTATGGAGATGTTTGCATATGCATATCAAGGCACAGCACTTTTCCTTAAACTTATTCATGTCACAGAGATCTTTATTCATTTGTCTTACTACTGACCTTCTCACTATGATGATCCTATTATCCTGCCACTTCTCTTTTTCTAAGATGGTAAAGATAATAATCAGTAAATACTGAGGGAACTCAGAGACCAGTGCGGTGCGGGTCCTCTGTATGCTGAGCGCCGGTCCCCTGGGCCCACTTTTTCTTTCTCTATACTTTGTCTCTGTGTCTCGTTTCTTTTCTCAAGTCTCTCGTTCCACCTAAGGAGAAACGCCCACAGGTATGGAGGGGCAGGCCACCCCTTCACCCACTCAAAAATGTTAGCAGCAAAAAATTTCTAAACAATTCTATAGAATAATTTTTAAAATTCCATTAGTAATCAGCACCTGTGATCTTTGGGAATGATATTCTTTTCAATAAAATGATAAACTTACCCCCATATTCTTTTGTACCTTATAATTGGAAGATTCTAAAGAATCATTATTGCTAGTTTAAAATCCTGGTGCCCAAAGAGTTTTTGTGAAATAATTTGTTTGATTCACTTTTTTGGATTTCAGATAATTGATGTCTGAACAAAGCAGAAGTATTGCTTAAAGTCTGTCTATACAATTTCATAAATACTAGTTTAGAAATTTCTGGAACTTCATATTTTGATGACTGAATGTAAATTTAGAAGGACAGGGCTCTTAGGTTTTGCACTGTTCCATTTCCAGTGCTTAAACAATCCCAAACACAACACAAATATTTGCTTTATGAATGTATTTGTTTAAACTTTTTTGAAATTCCAATGATATTTTAACTTTGTGGTTTTTTTAGGCAAAGGTAGAGCCAGTGAATCTAGAGAGGGAATAACTGAACATCCTCTCCTGTTTCAAGCTGACCCTAAGATAATCTTGGGTATTATCTTTGATCAACTAATACTTTCAAAAGTAATGTAATTTTTGAGGCTATTTTGAATCTCATAGAAATGTAATTTTATATTTTGTGTAAAAATTTGAATGTATTAGGTTTATCTGTGTTGGAGAGTGTAATCTTCTACCAACTTTACTTTCTCTTTGTTAACACCTATACTGTTGACTGATGCCATTAAAGACCAACATATTGCCTAATAAAGGCCAACATACTCCAAATGTTGTATTGAACATAATGAAACCAGCAGGCAATTAACACATCTCTTCAATGTTTTCAGTAGAACTTGGTAGAACCTAGCAGCCAAGCTTTAACTTGTTCTTTTTCATATTAATGACTGTGCATTTAAAAGATAATATATTTTTTCTTCTGCTTCAAACTTTTGTGAGCAGGGAATTCATTGCATTCAGTGGATAATTGTACAATGTCAATGGAAGGACAGCAATTCTCCCCATATTCTCCATTACCTATTCTGCACAAGACATATCAAATAAAAAATGTACTCTAAGCAGAAAATGTGCACTTACTATGCAGCTACAGTTTCAAAGCATGTTTACTAAAATTCCTCTTGGAAAAAGACTTCTTTGCCTAAGCTCTGGTTTAGAAATTATAAAATTTCCCAGTGGGCAGTATGTACACAGATAGTTCCATCATTGATTTGTAATAATAATAATAATAATAAAATTCTTTGTGCTTTATGCAAAGCAGCTAGCATAAATGATCATGTTTTAATATCTTCAGTGGCCTTTAGAGATGTGTTAATTTTTCCATTTTTAATTGTGCAAGCCCAGGCTTAAAAAAGTAAAGTAACTTGCATTAGCTCATAGAATTATTGTGATATAACTGCTAGCTGGGATTGGAACCCAGTATGTTTTACAATTAATCTGTGTGTTCTGCTCTTAACAGCAATACCATATTGCCTCCTTCTGCTCTTGGCAATTATTTTACACATCACTAACTGAGGAATGCAAAAGGAATATGTTGCTGGGTTTACTTGTTTGGAGAAGGAAATTTGACAGACAAAACTGTTAAAGGATAAGAGGCATTTAACACTTTTATCTCTCTCTGAAAAAGAAAATTTATGCAAGTTAAAATGAAAGGTGATTTGCCTGGTAGCATAGATTTAAGAGATTTTAGAAATTGGGAAACATTATAGTCATCTATTCAGTCATTCAGTGGGCAGATATTTTGAACACCTACTAGGTGGCACCATTGAAAGTAGGCACTGAACATACAGTAGGATATGCTTGAAGTAAAGATTTCTTTAGTGAAAATTATACAGAAATAATGTGACTCATCACAGATGAAAGTTGTAGGGACTTATGGAAACACCATATTAAATATTTCATTGGAATTTTACACAATATAATAGAATTATGTATTGCTAATGAAGGACAACACATTAAATATATGTGATATCATTGAGCTTATGTCTTACAATGTAATATCAATAAATGATTTGTTATGTGTATTTGTGTGTGCTTTCAGATTTTATGGCCAATCTTCACATTGAGCAATCTTGTTAAATTCATTTATTAATTCTAATAGCTTGCAGATTTGTCTGAATTTTAAAATATACACTCATGTTGCCTAAAATGGTGAGTTTTCAGCCTTACATTTAAAATTCTTATAACTTTTATTCATTTTTTTGTACTTCCACAATGAATAGGGCATTCAGTGTTATGTTCAATAAAAGGGATAAAACAGACATCCTAGACTAATTTCTGATCTCAGAAGTAGAACTTCCAATCTCACCACTAGCTAAAATGTTTGTTGTGTGATATTTGTAGATACCACTCACCAAATTAAGGAAGTTTTTACCTATTTCTAGTTTGTGGAGATTTAGTCATGAGCTGTTTTTAATGTTATCAATGTTTCCCATGTCTGTTGCATTTATTTTGTTTTATATTTTGTATATTTTTTTCTATATTTTATTAACATGAATGATGACCAACAGTTGGTTTTACATACTTGGAACAAATCGAACTAGTTTGTGGTTTAATTTATTTATTTTTCTGAATTCGATTAGCTAATATTCAAATTAGAATTATTGCATCGGTGTTTATGAAGGATCTTATGTTAAATTTCCTGGTATTGTGTAGTAGCAAGAATGTTATGACTTCATAGAAAGAGTTAGGAAGTGTTTTCACTCCTTATAAAACAGGTCGTATAAGGCTGGTGTTATTTCTTTCTTAAATATTTGCAGGAATTTGCTTGAAGCCATTCTCTGTCCCTGAAGATGTGTGTGTATGGTGTGTGTGTGTGTGTGTGTGTTTGATATGGATGACAAATTACAAATTAATAACTTCAATATCTATGTAATTATGCATTAGCAAAAAGTTATTCAGAATAACTTTTATTCTTTTTTCATGTTTGAAAACTTGTATTGATATTCTTTATTAATTCTCAACATATGTGATTTATTATCTTCCTTTTTTCTTGTTTCTCTTTAATAGAGGTTTTTAAATTGTATTAGACTTTTCAAAGGAACAACTTTTAAATTTGTTGATTTTTTCTTCAACATTTATTTTATATTTTATCAATTTCTGCTCTTCTTTTAGAATTCTGATGATTTAATTAAAAGCATTTTCTAGAATCTTAAGATGAATGCTTGATTGATGATTTTCTGTCTTCCAATCTAGGCATTTAAATTCTATATCTCTGTATATGCTTAGCTTTAGTTGCATCTCTCCAAGTTTTGATATGTAGTGCTTTCATTTCATTCAACTCATGTATTTCTAATTTTTCATTATTAGATCTTTTTTGACCTATAAGTCATTTAGAAGCATGTTGCTTAATTTTTAAACATTTAGGATTTTTATTTAATTATTTGTTATTGACTACTACCTTAATTCTACTGACATCAGAGAACATGAACTTTATGATTGTAAAATTTTGCAGTTTGCTTAGACAATATTGATGAATCAGCATATGGCTTATTTTGGTAAACCATCCATGTGCAGTTGTAAATAATGAGTACTATGGAGCTGATGAGTTTAATAATCTATATATGGTTAATTGGTTAAGTTTATGAATGGCGTAGCTCACATCACTTGTACCTGTAATAATGTTTTTGTTGGATTGCTCTTCAGCTATGAGGATAGCATGTTTGCATGTTAAAGTCTTTAAATACTTCCCTGTTTAGTTGTGTGATATTATGGAATGTTTCTTTGTCCGTAGTGCCACTTCTTGTTAAACTTCTGTGTTGCTTAATAAAGTATAAACTTAATTTTGATTATTAGGCATGGCACATATTTTGCATCCTTTAACATTAACATTTTCTATGTTTTCGTGTAGAAAATATAACTCTAGTACACAGCAAATAATTAGATTTTTAAAAATCTAGTCGGAAATTTTTGTGTTTTAGTTAGATGACTTTGTATTTTCCAAAGTAATATATTTAAGTTTAAATCTAACTTCTTGCTATTTACTTACTATTATCAGTCACAGCTCTTTTTTTCTCCTAATATTCTTTAACATTTTGACATTTCAGGAAACAGACAAAATATATTTTACAGTTTCAATCACGTTTATTTTCATACATATATTTCCATTATACTCATGTACATTTTACATAGAAAACATAATTTTATCAAGACACTCTTAAAATGGTGAAAAAATTTTAAGGTGAATAATGAGAATAAATTTCTATTTTTCTGAGATGTGGCAGTAAAAGTTAATGTTATATTTAACTATGATAAAATTATTTAAAGATTTATGCATAATTATTGTAGATATTTTAAAAATACAAATAATTCCATATAAATTCATAATTAATACAAAGTTATGAAAGCTTCAATTACCTATTTTCACACACAGATGCACACACAGCAAAATGATCATAAATATAATGTTGAGAGACTTGCTTTGTTTGCCTACAATATATTATTAATGCTTTTACTTGGCCATGTATGCATTAATAGCATTATTTAAAATTACTGCATAAGTCTTAGTGTTTACTTTGAGGCATATCCTGATTATTTTAAATTAGAGAAGATTCTGAGGATCAGTGAATATAGAAATAATACGTCAATAGCAGTGAGTGAATTTCCTTCTTGGGAAGTTTTAAAAAATGAACACATTTTATTGCTTTTATCAATCAGTAAAGATAATGGAGGTGAATTCTATGATTCTTTCAATTTTGAAATAATGCCAATGTTTCTGCAAATGAATATTATAGATTTATAGGTTTTATTGTTATTTTAACACACAACTTTCTTCTGCTTTATGGTTTATTTATTCATTCGAGAAAATACTTTCAAATCCCAAATACAAATTCTTGAAACCATTTTTTTTTTTTTTTTTGTGTTTTTTCAGAGAAGTTTATAGAAGTATGCTGGTTTTTTAAATTTAATTCAAACATAATGAGAAGTTGCTACTAAATATTTATTTTCTAAATTGAAAAAAAGCACAGGGCATTTAAAATAAGAGATTATTTACAAAGAATAGTTGATTGATTCAACAGCATTTAATCATTTACTAAATTACAGTATCTGAAGAGAAAGACCTAGATTCTGGCATCCTTTACGTGATTTTTTTATATTTAAACAGATAAATTTGTGGAAGCAATGGGAATGATATTATCCTTTAAAAAAAGTGGTAAACATATAAATAGGAAAGGTACAACTAGCTCTTCAAACATTTTACATTAGTGATTTTTTAATATTTATTTATCTCTTTATTTTTTAGAGACAGGTTCTGCTCTGTCACCCAGGCTGGAGTGCAGTGGCACAATCATAGCTCCCCACAGCCTCAAACCTTTGGGCTCAAACAATCTTATCACCTTGGCCTCCTGGGTAGCTAGGACCACAAGTGCACACCACCACACTCAGTTAATTTAATTTTTTTTTGCAGAGGCAGGGTCTTGCTATGTTGCCCAGGCTAGTCTTGAACTCCTGGACTCAAGTGATTCTTCAGCCACAGCCTCCCAAGTCCTGGGATTATAGGTGGGAACTAATTAAAATAAATATAAAATAATTTTTTGAAATTTTCATTCTTCCTGCAAGGAGATAAACCTGCATTGGCTCATCCATACATTCATCTATTCAGTCTTTCTTTCATTTATTAGTGTTTAGGCATCTAATATGTACTGAGAATACAGTAGCCAAAAAGACATTCAGATTGCATTCTGAATTAGGGGCAAGAGCCTAATTAAATTCAGTTAAAATGGCATTATTACTTAGTTGAATTACTTTAAATAGGAAGTTTAGGGACAAAAGATAAATGAAGAAATAATAAAGATGTTGAAGAAAAGGTAGTTAAAAGCTATTATGTGCAACTTTATTAAATTGAGTTTGAAAATTTAAACAGGTTTATTCCTGGACTTCTAAGAAAAAACTTAATTTTACAAAATAAAGATGAAAAATAAAATTTAAATAATCTTATAACTATTAAATGAATTGCAACTGGCTTAAAAATAGCTGTAGCTGGCCAGGCACAGTAGCTCACGCCTATAATTGCAGCTCTTTGGGAAGCTGAGGCAGGCAGATCACCTGAGGTAAGGAGTTCGAGATCAGCCTGGCCAAGGTGGTGAAACCCCATCTCTACTAAAAATACAAAAAATACCAAGGTGGTGATGGACACCTGTAATTCCAGCTACTCGGGAAGCTGAAGCAAGAGAATCACTTGAATCTGGGAGGCGGAGATTGTGGTGAGCCAAAGTTGCTCCACCGCACTCCCGCACTCCCTCCTGGGTGACAGAGTGAGATTCTGTCTGAAAAAAAAAAAAAAAAAGGAGTCCGAGTGGAGCGAGCAAGCTGACTGGTTGTGTGCTCCTGTTTCGGAAACCGGTAGCACTTGCAGCATGGCTGACCAACTGACCAAAGAGCAGATTGAAGAATTCAAAGAAGCTTTTTCACTATTTGACAAAGATGGTGATGGAACTATAACAACAAAGGAATTGGGAACTGTAATGAGGTCTGTTGGGCAGAATCCCACAGAAGCAGAGTTACAGGACATGATTAATGAAGTAGATGCTGATGGTAATGGCACAGTTGACTTCCCTGAATTTCTGACAATGACGACAAGAAAAATGAAAGGCACAGACAGTGAAGAAGAAATTAGAGAAGCATTCCGTGTGTTTGATAAGGATGGCAATGGCTATATTAGTGCTGCAGAACTTCGCCATGTGATGACAAACCTCGGAGAGAAGTTAACAGATGAAGAAGTTGATGAAATGATCAGGGAAGCAGATATTGATGGTGATGGTCAAGTAAACTATGAAGAGTTTGTACAAATGATGACAGCAAAGTGAAGACCTTGTACAGAATGTGTTAAATTTCTTGTACAAAATTGTTTATTTGCCTTTTCTTTGTTTGTAACTTATCTGTAAAAGATTTCTCCCTACTGTCAAAAAAATATGCATGTATAGTAATTAGGACTTCATTCCTCCATGTTTTCTTCCCTTATCTTACTGTCATTGTCCTGAAACCTTATTTTAGAAAGTTGATCAAGTAACATATTGCATGTGGCTTACTCTGGATATATCTAAGCCCTTCTGCACATCTAAAGTTAGATGGAGTTGGTCAAATGAGGGAACATCTGGGTTATGCCTTTTTTAAAGTAGTTTTCTTTAGGAACTGTCAGCATGTTGTTTTTGAAGTGTGGAGTTGTAACTCTGCGTGGACTATGGACAGTCAACAATATGTACTTAAAAGTTGCTCTATTGCAAAAAGGGTGTATTATCCAGGTACTTGTACACTATTTTTTTGTACCACTAGTCCTGTACCAGAAACATTTTCTTTTGTTGTTACTTGCTTTTTAAACTTTGTTTAGCCACTTAAAATCTGCTTATGGCACAATTTGCCTCAAAATCCATTCCAAGTTGTATATTTGTTTTCCAACAAAAAAATTACAATAAAAAAAAAAAAAAAGGCTGTAGCTACAGGATCTGATGGGTCCAGAGTTAAATAATATGAAATATTTAAGAAAAGAAAACAATACCAAACTTTACCACAGAAAAGAAAATGATAAGTTATAACTTACTACATTCCAAGAAAAACAAAGAATATATATATATGTTTTTTTACTTTCAGGAAATCAGATTCAAAACACGTTTGAAACAAAATGTCAACAAACTAAATGAAATATTATGTGAAAGGATACAATCTTGATCAAAATTATTACACCTGAATGTGATGGTATAGCATGCAGCAGACCAACCTTCTTATTCAGAACAAGTAGCAAAAAACAGATACAATAGAAATTATATTTTCTTAAAGGCATTGGAGAGAGAGCAACCAGGCTTGGAGGAACAGGATTGCAAAATTACGAAGCAGATAAAAATAGAGAGGGGTGAACCCACAGTCTACAGCCATCTTTTCCCTGGGGGCATTTGCTTACTCTGAAAGCAAGACAGGAGGCTGAGAATCCAGGCCTCATTTTCACAGGGCCCTCCTGAGAAGAGAAATCAGAACTAAGAAAACAACAATAACAGCAACAACAACAACAAGTCAAACAGTGTAAGCATTTATGGGCCATGATACTATGATACAGTAATGGAGATGGAACAATACTGATCCAGATATAAGGCTGGTATTTCTTCTAATGTGTTTGCCAAAATTGGTTGATGCAAAGAGTATAAGACTAAGCAACTGAAAGTAAAACAGTTGTTCTGATTATTTATTACTTTATTTTATATTTTTTGTGGGATTATTCAGAAATTGCAATGTTCAGATTTTAGAAATCAACAGAAGTGGAGCATCAGTGAATACACCAAGCTCTCAATTTGAAGTCCAGGAAAGCTTCACCCTAACTACTTTACCCAAAGGCTGAGGGTTTTCAAACTTTAATTCAGTGCATGCATGGATCAAGGTCATATGCACGTTCTATTTGCCTAGGAGATCAGAAGTTGAACCTTCCCTGGTTGAAAAGTAGCATCAGCTGGAACCTTAATAATTTTTTTATACAATATAAAAATTTGACAAAAAATTACAAGACATTCCAAGATAAAGGATCATATAACTGAAAACAAAGAATATAGACAACAGAAACTATCAAAGATATTCCAGATATTAGAGTAAGAAGTCAAAGACTTTAAAACATTTTACCATGTTCACAAAAAAAGATGAAAGGTCACTGAAGAAAACTGGAGAATTTTACCAAAATTAAAATAATATGAAAACATCATTACTGGAAAATCTGGAAAGGAAAAGCAAAATACTGAAAATAAAGTTTCAATGGATGATTTTATCAACAAATAGATACAGCAGAAAACGCAATTAGTATATTGTAAGACAGAAAATGTAAAACACCTTAATTTAAAACAGAGAGGAAAAAATAAGAAAAGAGCAAGATATATGTGGGACTTCAACTGTTCAAAATAAATGTAATTAGATGTTTAGATGAGGAGGATACAGAGACAGATGAAAAACAGTATTTGAGGTTATGAAATTTTTTCAAAACTGGCAATGAATAACAATTTGAAACATCACAAAGTTTCTATAAACTAAGCAAAGTGAATACAAGGAAAATTAGAGTTACAGATACCAAGGTCTAATGTAAGCCAGTAAGATAAATAGAATACCTTGTATTCCAAAAATTAGTATCAGTAGTAGCAATTGACCTTTAAAAAATAAAATAGAAAATACTTTTTAAATTGCTTAAAAAATAAAGCAGAAAACAAAAGAGTATGTAAGATATGGAAACTTGAATTCTATACCCTGCAAAGCTATTCTTTAAATATAAATTAATTTTCCAACAAAAAAGAAAAAAAATTATCACCAGAAATTATACATTAAGCAATGATAAAAGAATTTCATTAGGTAAGAGATGATATGAGACAGAAACACAAAATTCAGGTAAAATGAAAAGTAACAGAAAGAAAAATATATGGTTAAATCTAAACAAGTATTTAATAATTACTTTGGATGTAAATATATACATGGATATATAGAGAGAGAGCGAGAGAGAGAATTATACAATATATAATTCTTGCAAAAGTCAAAAGAGAATTAAATAGCTTAAAGAGTCCTAATGTTCCAGCATTCTTTGAAAAGTGGTAAAAACAAATAATTTCCACAGGGCTGTAATAAATCAAAGATACATAAAACATCTAGGGTAGCCATTAAAGAAAAAATAAAGAGAAGTAACAGAAAAAATAGCATGATTAAAAATATTTGACTAATCCAAGTAAAGGCCATAAAACATAAAATATGCAAGCAAAATGCAAAAAACTCCCACATTTTATACATATACCTATTGTGTATAAAATCTTACAATGTGTATGTATATATGTATATTGCATACATATGCATATTACATTTATATTAAATGTAATTATATAATTGTGTTTCAGTCTATTATGCTGCTCTCAGTTTTTTGTTTGTTTTTTTTTTTTTTTTTTTTTAATTTTACTTTACACTATTGTTTTTTCTTTTGTGGAGACAGAGTTTCTCTTTTGTTGACTAGGCTGGAGTGCCATGGCATGATCTCAGCTCACCGCATCCTTCACCTCCCGGGTTCAAGCTATTCTCCTTCCTCAGCCTCCTGGTTAGCTGGTTACAGGCATGTGCCACCATGCCCAGCTGACTTTGTATTTTTAGCAGAGATGAGATTTCTCCATGGTGGTCAGCTGGTCTTGAACTCCCAACCTCAGATGATCCGCCTCCTCGGCCTCCCAAAGTGCTGGGATTACAAGTGTGAGCCACCATGTCTGGCCTACTTTTTGATTTTTATAGGTAAATAGTAAGTGTATATATTAATGGGGTATATGAGATATTTTGATACAGGCATTCAATGTGTAGTAGTAGTAACATCAGAATAAATGGCGTATTCATCACCTCAAGCATTTATCATTTATTTTTGTCATAAACATTCCGATTATTCCCTTTTAGTTATTTTTAAATGTACAGTATCATTGACTCTAGTCATTCTGTTAATGAAAACCTTATTCATTCTCTTTAACTATATTTTTGTACCCATTTACCATCCCGTTGTCCCCTTCTCCCACCCAATCATTACCCTTTCCAGACTCTGGTAACCATTCTACTAGCTCCTTGAGTTCAATTGTTTTGTTTATTTATTTATTTTTTGAGACAGGGTCTCTGCTGCACTGCCTTGGGTTGGGGGAGGGGTGACAAAAGTACTTCCTTGGCTACCTCAGCTGGTGTCCCACTAGGTTGTTCACACCCCAAGTTCACTTGCTCGAAGCCTGGGACAACACCAGGACTTGCCTAGGAGTGGCGGTCTTTGAGGCTCAGACTGCCTTTAAAATTTGTTTAGAAGCCTAGAGCACTTTGGCCATGGTATTGGGGCTAGCTGGAACTTAAGTTTCTCACCACTGAGATTCTCCTTTGGCTAGGAGTGGTCTAAATGTTCCCACTGTGAACACAGGATGAATTCTGCCCTGTGTTCCTTTCCACTGTGACAGGGCAGTGCTGAGTTTCAAAGTTAATTTTCACAATTACTGCGCTCCCCGTTCCTGAAGATTCTGTTGCTGTGTCCGGCAGCTACTGCTAAAACATGGGGGATGTGTAGGTGATTCAAGGCTGTCTTTACTATCCTTTTCAGTGCCTCTCTCCTTGATATAATGCTAAAACTAAGTACTATCATTGATCAACTAATTTTTGGTTCTTATGAAGGGCTTTCTTGAGTGAATGGTTGTTCAGTTTGGTGTTTCTGTGGAAGGGATGATCACTGGAGGGTTCTGTTTGACCATCGCGCTCTGCCTCCATCCTCTCTCTTTGGTTTTGTTTTGTTTTGTTTTGTTTCTGTATGGCTTCTTTCCTTCATTCTTCTGCTTTAATCAAGTATTTTAAAATTCCTCTTTCTTTTTTTTTTTTTTTTTTTTTTGAGACGGAGTCTCGCTCTGTCGCCCAGGCTGGAGTGCAGTGGTCGGATTGTATTATCTTCTTGTTTCACATTTAGTATTATTTTATTACTAATTATTTTAGTAATTACAGTAGAACTTAAAATATTTTATTTGTATGTATGTAATGATTTATGCACACGCATACGTACAATTTAACTAGTGTAAAAATAATAAATTAAGAATGAACTTATAATAGTGACTAAAATAATCACATACCTGGAGGAAAAATACAGGAAAATATATTCCAGTGTTCTACACTGGAAACTACAAATCTAATTAAGAACAATTAGATGGACCTAAATAAATGAAGAGATATTCTGTGTTTATGCATTGGAAGACTAAATTTTACAAAGATGTTAACTTTCCCCAAATTTGTATATAGTTTTATTACAATCCCTATCACAGATTTTTTTTTTTTTTTTTGCTCTACCTTTAAAATGTATGTAGAGTCCAACTTACTACCACCCCCACTGCTAGAATTTCCAAGTTGAGTCTATCATCTTATTTTTCTTAGCTGGTCTTACTGCTTCTGGTTTGGTTTTCTTGTAGCGTATTCTCATCAGAGGCACTACAGTGTTAAAAAATAACAATAAGTTTCTACTTATACAAAACACTCCAATTCTTGCCAAATTATAGAGCAAAAACCGGTATTCATAGCATCCCACGTCAGTGCTTCTCTTAATCTCCCCTTCCCTTAACACCTGTGATCTCATCTCCTACTACCCTCTCCTTGTTTACACTGTTGCAGACCAATTTTTCTCCTTCAATAGCTTGAACATCCTTAACACAGTCCACACCCGGGTCTTTCCATTGCTGTAACCTCTGCCTCAGTGTTTTTTTCTCAGTTAACAACATGCTCGCCCCCTCACTTCCTTCAGGAATTTACTGACTACAAGTCTTTTGGATGACCACATTTAAAAATGCAACCCGTCAACACTAGGATCAGTACCTGATACAGTGTCTTCAATAATGTACATGCAGTTCTGCATTCAGTAAATGATTGGTGGACACATCTAATATACCCATCCTATGGCTTGAAGGATGCCAATGTAGATAAGATTTAACATTTACTTTAAAGCAGAGGTGTCCAATCTTTTGGCTTCTCTGGGCCACATGGGAAGAGGAGGAATTGTCTTGGGCTACACATAAAATACAGTGACACTTGTGACAGCTGATGAGCTAAGAAAAAAAAAAATCGCAAAATAATCTCATAATGTTTTAAGAAAGTTTACAGATTTGTGTTGGGCCACATTCAAGTTTACAAATTTGTGTTGGGCCTCATGTGGTGGGGGATATGAACGTAATATAACAACTACCATCTATATGGTTTGCAATTTATGCAACACATTCACATACATTTTTCATTTGAGCTTCAGTAATAAGCTCAAGTGCACTGTAGAGAAAGCAGATGTTTTACAGATGTAAAATTGAAGAGGTTTAATATTTTGCCAAAATGGAAAAGCCGTGTCTTAAAGCCTGATTTTCTGACTTTGAAACTTTCTTTGTTTAATCATATAAGACTGTATTTTGTTTAGAACTCAGAGAATTTGACAGAAGAGCAAAATAAAATCTATGCCCACTGTAAATTTAAAATGTTTTGTGGATCATAGCATGAGAAACAAAATGGAAAACT
The DNA here is from genome assembly GCF_001698545.2 of Rhinopithecus bieti. Taxonomy (NCBI): domain Eukaryota; kingdom Metazoa; phylum Chordata; class Mammalia; order Primates; family Cercopithecidae; genus Rhinopithecus; species Rhinopithecus bieti. The sequence continues at coordinate 7,738,824 of NW_016812332.1, read as the reverse complement.
ACGATACCCAGTTCCCTCAGGCCAGTTTACATTCTGTAAAATGGAAATCATGCATATGTAATTCTCTTAAGGGACCTTGAGAAAATTAATGAGGCGAAGTTTGTAAAATATTTTTTACATTATATAGAGAAAAGAATTACCTTCAGGAAAGAAACTATCAATAATACATATTTTCCTTGTACATAAGCTCAGCATATGGATTCTGACAGGAAATCCATGGCTGTTTAAGTCTAACTTTGAAACTTAATATCCTGATTTTAAAAGTATCTGTTTTCATAATTAAAACATTAAAATATTTATTAAATTATTTAATTAAAAAAGGCAAGACAAACTTATCTACCAATGGCATGCCAATCTGTAGACCATTCCTTCTAGGATCAGGACACTAAAAAATTAAGGACTTTGAAGTTATTAACTTGATAGACATTCAATTTTGAAAGAAGAACATAAAATATTCCAAGAAAAAAATTAAAATAATACTAAACAAAATAATTAAAAGGTAATTATTTTGTATCTAAACTGAGATGCAGAGATTGTAAGTTTTGAAAGACTACTATATGAAAAATGGCATCTAATTAATAATAACTATAAAGTGACTATGAAATAACCTCCTTGCCAGCATTTTTAATATAACTTTTATTATCAAGTGGATTTATAAAACATGATAAAGCAGTTATTTATATAAAAATGAAATATATATATGCTTGTTTTGTTTTGTTTTGTTTTGAGATGGAGCCTCACTCTGTCGCCCAGGCTGGAATGATGTGGAGCAATCTTGGCTCACTGCAATCTCCGTCTCCCGAGTTCAAGCGATTCTCATGTCTCAGCCTCCCAAGTAGCTGGGACTACAGATGTATGCCACCACACCCAGCTAATATTTTGTATTTTTAGTAGAGACGGGGTTTCGCCATGTTGGCCAGGCTGATCTTGATCTGCCCGCCTCGGCCTCCCAAACTGCTGGGGTTATGGGTGTGTGAGCCACCGTGACTAAAAAAAAAATATTTTCTAAAGTAAAATGCTAACATACAACAGAAACATCCATAAAGTAAAGTCATGATTAATAAAGTTTAAAATAATAATAATTAAAGTACAAGCATTGGTTTGTAAGCTTACCAAAATATGCATATAGTAAAATAAAATATTGATTTAGCTACTCATTCAAAATTGATACTTTATATATATAGCCACTAAAGTTTAATTTAGTAAAATCTATGAAAAATTTGGATATGCAAAATACATTATTAAAAAATTTCAGCTTTAACAAATTTTTTATTAAATCAAGTTGGTGTTTCAGGGCATTTCATAATAAATATAAGTTGATTTATCTCTCCTACAGGAATTTTGCTGAATTTTCTGCTTGGGAAATACTGCCCATTATTTTTCATTTTGATTAATTTACTTAAAAAAGTTTAATTGAATAATAGATTCTGAATGCATGGTCCCCAAGTATTTCATATCACTTCATTTTTATAGTAGATAATGATGCAATACAATTCAAATGGAAAAGTTTTCTGATCATCTGAAAAAGCAAATAAGGAAACTCTGGTAAAGAAAAATGTGATGGTCAGAGAAATGCAAATCAAAACCACAGTGAGATACCATGTCACACCAGTTAGAATGGCAATCATTAAAAAGTCAGGAAACAACAGGTGCTGGAGAGGATGTGGAGAAATAGGAACACTTTTACACTGTTGGTGGGACTGAAAATTAGTTCAACCATTGTGGAAGACAATGTGGTGATTCCTCAAGGATCTAGAACTAGAAACACCATTTGACCCAGCCATCCCATTACTGGGTATATACCCAAAGGATTATAAATCATGCAGTTGTAAAGACACATGCACACGTATGTTTATTGCAGTACTATTCACAAGAGCAAAGACTTGGAACCAATCAAAATGTCCATCTGTGATAGACTGGATTAAGAAAATGTGGCACATATACACCATGGAATACTATGCAGCCGTAAAAAAGGATGGGTTCATGTCCTTTGTGGGAACATGGATGAAGCTGGAAATCATCATTCTGAGCAAACTATCAAAAGGACAGAAAACCAAACACCACATATTCTCACTCATAGGTGGGAATTGAACNTGGATTCTGACAGGAAATCCATGGCTGTTTAAGTCTAACTTTGAAACTTAATATCCTGATTTTAAAAGTATCTGTTTTCATAATTAAAACATTAAAATATTTATTAAATTATTTAATTAAAAAAGGCAAGACAAACTTATCTACCAATGGCATGCCAATCTGTAGACCATTCCTTCTAGGATCAGGACACTAAAAAATTAAGGACTTTGAAGTTATTAACTTGATAGACATTCAATTTTGAAAGAAGAACATAAAATATTCCAAGAAAAAAATTAAAATAATACTAAACAAAATAATTAAAAGGTAATTATTTTGTATCTAAACTGAGATGCAGAGATTGTAAGTTTTGAAAGACTACTATATGAAAATGGCATCTAATTAATAATAACTATAAAGTGACTATGAAATAACCTCCTTGCCAGCATTTTAATATAACTTTTATTATCAAGTGGATTTATAAAACATGATAAAGCAGTTATTTATATAAAATGAAATATATATATGCTTGTTTTGTTTTGTTTTGTTTTGAGATGGAGCCTCACTCTGTCGCCCAGGCTGGAATGATGTGGAGCAATCTTGGCTCACTGCAATCTCCGTCTCCCGAGTTCAAGCGATTCTCATGTCTCAGCCTCCCAAGTAGCTGGGACTACAGATGTATGCCACCACACCCAGCTAATATTTTGTATTTTAGTAGAGACGGGGTTTCGCCATGTTGGCCAGGCTGATCTTGATCTGCCCGCCTCGGCCTCCCAAACTGCTGGGGTTATGGGTGTGTGAGCCACCGTGACTAAAAAAAAAATATTTTCTAAAGTAAAATGCTAACATACAACAGAAACATCCATAAAGTAAAGTCATGATTAATAAAGTTTAAAATAATAATAATTAAAGTACAAGCATTGGTTTGTAAGCTTACCAAAATATGCATATAGTAAAATAAAATATTGATTTAGCTACTCATTCAAAATTGATACTTTATATATATAGCCACTAAAGTTTAATTTAGTAAAATCTATGAAAATTTGGATATGCAAAATACATTATTAAAAAATTTCAGCTTTAACAAATTTTTTATTAAATCAAGTTGGTGTTTCAGGGCATTTCATAATAAATATAAGTTGATTTATCTCTCCTACAGGAATTTTGCTGAATTTTCTGCTTGGGAAATACTGCCCATTATTTTCATTTTGATTAATTTACTTAAAAAAGTTTAATTGAATAATAGATTCTGAATGCATGGTCCCCAAGTATTTCATATCACTTCATTTTATAGTAGATAATGATGCAATACAATTCAAATGGAAAAGTTTTCTGATCATCTGAAAAGCAAATAAGGAAACTCTGGTAAAGAAAATGTGATGGTCAGAGAAATGCAAATCAAAACCACAGTGAGATACCATGTCACACCAGTTAGAATGGCAATCATTAAAAGTCAGGAAACAACAGGTGCTGGAGAGGATGTGGAGAAATAGGAACACTTTTACACTGTTGGTGGGACTGAAAATTAGTTCAACCATTGTGGAAGACAATGTGGTGATTCCTCAAGGATCTAGAACTAGAAACACCATTTGACCCAGCCATCCCATTACTGGGTATATACCCAAAGGATTATAAATCATGCAGTTGTAAAGACACATGCACACGTATGTTTATTGCAGTACTATTCACAAGAGCAAAGACTTGGAACCAATCAAAATGTCCATCTGTGATAGACTGGATTAAGAAAATGTGGCACATATACACCATGGAATACTATGCAGCCGTAAAAAAGGATGGGTTCATGTCCTTTGTGGGAACATGGATGAAGCTGGAAATCATCATTCTGAGCAAACTATCAAAAGNGTCTAACTTTGAAACTTAATATCCTGATTTTAAAAGTATCTGTTTTCATAATTAAAACATTAAAATATTTATTAAATTATTTAATTAAAAAAGGCAAGACAAACTTATCTACCAATGGCATGCCAATCTGTAGACCATTCCTTCTAGGATCAGGACACTAAAAAATTAAGGACTTTGAAGTTATTAACTTGATAGACATTCAATTTTGAAAGAAGAACATAAAATATTCCAAGAAAAAAATTAAAATAATACTAAACAAAATAATTAAAAGGTAATTATTTTGTATCTAAACTGAGATGCAGAGATTGTAAGTTTTGAAAGACTACTATATGAAAAATGGCATCTAATTAATAATAACTATAAAGTGACTATGAAATAACCTCCTTGCCAGCATTTTTAATATAACTTTTATTATCAAGTGGATTTATAAAACATGATAAAGCAGTTATTTATATAAAAATGAAATATATATATGCTTGTTTTGTTTTGTTTTGTTTTGAGATGGAGCCTCACTCTGTCGCCCAGGCTGGAATGATGTGGAGCAATCTTGGCTCACTGCAATCTCCGTCTCCCGAGTTCAAGCGATTCTCATGTCTCAGCCTCCCAAGTAGCTGGGACTACAGATGTATGCCACCACACCCAGCTAATATTTTGTATTTTTAGTAGAGACGGGGTTTCGCCATGTTGGCCAGGCTGATCTTGATCTGCCCGCCTCGGCCTCCCAAACTGCTGGGGTTATGGGTGTGTGAGCCACCGTGACTAAAAAAAAAATATTTTCTAAAGTAAAATGCTAACATACAACAGAAACATCCATAAAGTAAAGTCATGATTAATAAAGTTTAAAATAATAATAATTAAAGTACAAGCATTGGTTTGTAAGCTTACCAAAATATGCATATAGTAAAATAAAATATTGATTTAGCTACTCATTCAAAATTGATACTTTATATATATAGCCACTAAAGTTTAATTTAGTAAAATCTATGAAAAATTTGGATATGCAAAATACATTATTAAAAAATTTCAGCTTTAACAAATTTTTTATTAAATCAAGTTGGTGTTTCAGGGCATTTCATAATAAATATAAGTTGATTTATCTCTCCTACAGGAATTTTGCTGAATTTTCTGCTTGGGAAATACTGCCCATTATTTTTCATTTTGATTAATTTACTTAAAAAAGTTTAATTGAATAATAGATTCTGAATGCATGGTCCCCAAGTATTTCATATCACTTCATTTTTATAGTAGATAATGATGCAATACAATTCAAATGGAAAAGTTTTCTGATCATCTGAAAAAGCAAATAAGGAAACTCTGGTAAAGAAAAATGTGATGGTCAGAGAAATGCAAATCAAAACCACAGTGAGATACCATGTCACACCAGTTAGAATGGCAATCATTAAAAAGTCAGGAAACAACAGGTGCTGGAGAGGATGTGGAGAAATAGGAACACTTTTACACTGTTGGTGGGACTGAAAATTAGTTCAACCATTGTGGAAGACAATGTGGTGATTCCTCAAGGATCTAGAACTAGAAACACCATTTGACCCAGCCATCCCATTACTGGGTATATACCCAAAGGATTATAAATCATGCAGTTGTAAAGACACATGCACACGTATGTTTATTGCAGTACTATTCACAAGAGCAAAGACTTGGAACCAATCAAAATGTCCATCTGTGATAGACTGGATTAAGAAAATGTGGCACATATACACCATGGAATACTATGCAGCCGTAAAAAAGGATGGGTTCATGTCCTTTGTGGGAACATGGATGAAGCTGGAAATCATCATTCTGAGCAAACTATCAAAAGGACAGAAAACCAAACACCACATATTCTCACTCATAGGTGGGAATTGAACAGTGAGAACACTTGGACACAGGATGGGGAACATCACACACCAGGGCCTATCGTGGGTTAGGGGGATTGCATTAGGAAATATACCTAATGTAAATGAGTTAATGGGTGCAGCACACCAACATGGCACATGTATACATATGTAACAAACCTGCGCCTTGTGCACATGTACCTTAGAACTTAAAGTATAATAATAAAAAAAAAAAGAAAAGAAAATGTGATGGCTTAGTTGATGTGTCAACTAAGTTAGGCTATAGTACCCAGCTATTTAGTCAAAAGCCAGTCTAGATTGTAGTGAAGTCATTTTTTAGGTGTGATTAACATTTAAATCTGTAGACTTTGAATAAAGCAGATGATCTCCTATAACGTAGGTGGGCCTCAACCAGTCAGTTGAAAACATTAAGAAAAAAGACTGGAGTCCCCAGAAGAGTGAGGGATTCTGCTGCTAGACTACCTTTGGGCTCAGGACTACAGCATGAACTCTTGCCAGAATTTTCGGCTTGCCAGACTGCCCTAAAACTTTCAAACTTTCTTACTCCTGCAATTGCCTGACCCAATACCTGAGAATAAATAAATCTCTATTTTCAGTTTTTTTTTTTTTTTTGAGAAACTTCTAGAGTGTTTTCCATAGTGGATACACCACTTTACATTTCTGCCAACAGTATACAAGCATTACCATTTCTCCACATCCTCACCAGCATCTGTTAACTTATTTTTTCAATAGCAGCCATTTTAACTGGGATGAGATAATATTTCATTGCAGTTTTGGTTTGAATTTTCCTGATAATTAGTGATGTTGAACATTTTTTCATATACCTCTTTGTCATTTGCATGTCTAATTTGGAGAAATGTCTGTTAGGGTCTTCTGCCCATTTTAAATCAGATTTCTTTTTTTTTTTTTTTTTTTTTTTGCTATTGAGTCGTTTGAGTTCCTTATTATATTCTAGCTATTAATCCCTTGTCAGATGAATAGTTTGAAAATGTTTCCTCCCATCCTGTAGGTTAACTCTTCACTTTGTCGGTTGTTTCCTTTGCTATGCAGAAGCTTTTTAGATTGATGTAATCTTATTTGCCTAATTTTCCTTTTGCTGCCTGCACTTTTGAGGTCTTACACAAAAAATCTTGCTCAAACCAATGTTCTGTAGCTTCTCAAAAATTTTTCTTCTAGTAGTTTCATAGTTTCAGGTCTTACATTTAAGTCTTTAATTGATTTTGAGTTGATTTTTATATATGGTGGAAGATGTGAATCCAGTTTCATTCTTCTGCATATGGATATTCAATTTTTCCAGAATCGTTTATTAGGAAGGCTGTCCTCTCCCCATTGTGTGTTCTTAGTGTCCTTGTCAAAAATACATTGGCCATCCGTATGGGGATTGATTTCTGGGTTCTCGATCGTATTCCATTATTCTGTGTGTTTTTATGCCAGTGCCATGTTGTTGGCTTTGTATTATAGTTTGATGTGAGATAGTGTGATGCCTCCAGCTTTGTTCTTTTCACTCAGGATTGCTTTAGCAATGGATGAAAGGATAAAGAAAACGTGGTATGTGTGTATACAGTGGGATAATATTCAGTGACAAAAATAATAAAATCCTATCATTTGTAGCAATATGAATGAAACTGAAGTCATTATGTTAAGTCAGATAAGGCGGGCACAGAAAGGCAAATATCACATGTTCTCACTTATATGTGTGAGCTAAAAGTGGATTTCATAGAGGTAGAGTAGAATGGTGGTTACCAGAAGCTGACAAGAGTAAGGGGTAGGGGGGCTAAGAAGAGAAGATGGTTAATACCTACAAAAATTATGTAAGATAGAAAGAAAAAGTTATATTGTTCCATAGTATGGAAGAGAGACTATACATAACAATAATTTAGTATATGTTTCAAAATAGCTAGAATAATTTGAATGCTCCTGATGCAAAGAAAAATGTTTGAGGTGATATATATTCCATTTACCCTGATTTTATTATTACACATTTTATTCATGTATAAAATATCACATGAACCTCAAAATATGTACAATTATATATAAATAAAATAAATTAATGAATCTCAATCTCTATGAATATACATATAAATATATACACCCTTTTATATACTATATATGTATATATGCAATGTACAATATATGTACAATATGTGTGTGCAGTATGTGTATATATACTATACATTGCATATACACATACATAAAATAAAAACAGATACATATATGTATAAATATATAAGTATATATAGGTAAACAGTATACATATGCATAGTTTTAAAGGCATTTTCTTATGGGTAAGATTTGTTATTACCTCCCAGGAAAGGAAGTGATAAATCTTTTCAATGTGGTTTCAGAGACAGATAGTTAAGACCCTAGAAATATTTATGCAAAATGGAAGGTGATATTTTAAGCAGAAAGAATATGAATCTGATTATATGACTTGACATTATTGTATGAGAACAGCTTTGATTAACTAAATACCCCTTTCTCCTCAAGACTAAAGAGAAACATAAAAGCCTATAGACAGAGTGCTTAAGAAATACTTAAAGTAGATGAAAGTCTATGTTTTCCAGGCTTCTGCTGTGGTATCTCAACAAGTCTTTTTGTTCATTCTTTTTTTTTTTTTTTTATTTTTTTTTTTTTTTTTTTTTTGAGATCCGGAGTCTCGCTCTGTCGCCGCAGGCCTGGTAGTGCAGGGGCCGGTTATCAGCTCACTGCAAGCTCGCTTCCCGGTGTTTTTACTGCCATTCTCCTTGCCTCAGCCTCCCGAGTAGCTGGACTACAGGCGCCCGCCATCGTCGCCCGGTTCTATGTTTTTTTTGTATTGTTTTAGTAGATGAGAACTGGGGTTTCACCATGTTTAGCCAGGATGGGTCTCGATCTCCTGACCTCGTGCTCCGCCCGTCTCGGCCTCCCAAAGTGCTGGGATTACAGGCTTGAGCCACCGCGCCCGGCCTGTTCATTCTTAAAGATAACCACTCAGCAATGAGCTTGAGTAATGTTTAGCTTCTATCAAATAAAATAGTCATTAAAGTTGCCAGATGAAGTTTACAAGTGAAGAGCTATGGAAAAGAGTGATGACCAGATGAGTGAACATTAGAAAATGTGATCAGACTACAGAATACAGGATTTTGTTTCACCACAAACACAGACATTCGTCAGCACCATTTCTGGCTATGAAAACTTTAGGGCAGGTAAGAGAGTGGATGATCTGGTATTTAGGGATAATTAAATTTTTCTTTTAAAAAAATCTTTTAAGTTCAGGGGTACATGTACAGGTTTGTTACACAGGTAAACATGTGTTATGGGGAGTTGTTCTATGAATTATTTCATCACCCAGGTGTTAAGCCTAGCACCCATTAGTTATATTTTTTCATTTCTTATAATTCATATGCTGGTTACTTGCCTGCTTGGTTGCTGGTCTATTTCTCACATCCCTTTCTTAGCTCTGTATCATAAATTCTCATAACGATTGACTTCTAGTTACATTCAACACATGGTAGGCATTAGCAGGTGTGAGTAGAAGGCAAGTCACGGTATCACTCCACTCTTGTTCTGCCTACAGTGGCATTTCTTGCAGAGCCCGTTCATTCATATTGGTTTTAGCTCCTTATGGAAAGCTCTTTGCTATGGCCTAAATATTTTGTGCTCTTTTGTCCCTCCCCCACCAATTTATATTTTAAAACCTAACTATTGATGTGATGTACTAGGATGGGGCCTCTGGTAGGTGAATGATTACTGCCCTTATCAAAGATGCTCACAGGACTGCCTTGCCCTTTCCAACATGTGAGGACACGGTGAGAATGTGCCACCTATAAACCAGGAAATGGGTTCTCACCAGACACTGAATCTGCAGGTAACTTAATCATGGATTTCCAGCTTCCAGAACTGTGAGAAATAAATTTCTGTTGTCACAAACCTACCTAGTCTATGGTACTTTGTTATGGTAGCCTGGATGGACAAAAACACCCCCATTTCATGGTCCCTACTTTTGCCTGCCAAGAGGTGGGCCTTAATATCTGTTAGACAGTCTTACCTTCCTGCTATGGTAACACCATCATCTCTCGTTGATCTTTTGTCCCAGGGATGATGGTGTCTTCCTGCAGTTGCTAATTTGTGGGTTGCTTTATAGTACTCACTTATACTACTCAATTGCTTAACTAATTATCCATCTCATATTTCCTTTGCATAAAAAATTAAATAGATTTCTGTTTTTCTAACTTCATATTGTTCTTAAAGGTAGTCATATAATTCTCTAGTAAGAGAACAGAATTTCTCCTATACGGTGATGAGTTTAGGTATGGACCCATGTGCATGTTAGGTTTTCTGATTGTTATTCAATATCACTCCAGTAATTTTCATGACACGTTGCACTTTTGTTGTTAAGTGATTGCACTTAACATTTGATTGTAAATGTATTCATATTTTTGTATGGAATTTTGCATTTCATCACTTTTATAACAAATGCCTCAGCATTACTCACCAAAAAAACCCTTTACTATTATTTTAGTTCTGAATTGACGATTTTAATGTGTCACGTTGTTGTTGATGAAGTGCAATTGCAATAGGGACTTTTCTACTTTTGCTATGGATTTTAGCTATTTTAAGACTAATTGCACCTTTTGTATAACTAGTTACTTTAGAATATCTCTAGTCGAGTGTGAAAATCAGCATTAGGAGAGAATTTATGAAGACATTGTATGTCCCAATTAAACAATTAAACAATATTTCCCTAGACACTAAGTGAACACAGCACAAGTTCCTTACTGTACTGCCTTTGGGATCCTTGCCATGGTCCCACCTAATAGGTAAGGTTGAAAAAAAATAACAGCATTCTAACAATTAAGTAACTTGAATTATCTCAAATTATTTTAATGGTTAACTTAGAGGACAAATCTAGAGAGAGGCTTTTTAAAATAATGAAATTCTGGGATTTATTTCTCTGATCTATATGTGGTTCACAACTTTACCCATATATCAAGCATTAATGTAGTTCACAATATCCTCAAGGGTGTCAGAAATCTGGCTACTGTGCTGAACTGGACTTTGAGTGTAACCCAGTTAGACCCTAGGGAGAGAGTGAATATTAAAAGCAGCATGCACTAAAAAGGAAATCCATTGGGAGAAGGGCAACATTCTGTTCTGCCTGGATCGGAGCTCAGTGACCCAGATGCAGCAGAGTGACCTAAGAGCTCTCAAAACAATTCTCTAGCTTCCAGAGTGAATGACACCTGGGACTTAAAACTCAGAAATTCGGAGTTTACATGTAAGGAAAATGCTGAAATGATACCAAATTATGTTTTTAAAAATCTGTGTATTCAGTGTTCTTAAACATATATTTGAAAATTTAGGTAAAAAACAAATTCATATATGGTAAGAAAAGCAAACATACATATATGAGTACATATATACATATTTTAATGTTTTCATATCAACTCACCTCTGAGTTAATTAATAGTATATTCTCAACATTTCAGTCTACTTATGACATATATACTCAGATCCTACAATCAAATATACTCGATACCACAATGTTGTGAGTTACCTCAACTTCAAAAATCAAAAGAAATGAAATATTCCTCTTTATATATTTCTCCAAATGGTTACAGTTCATCTTTTGGTACTTACTGACCCTATTCAACATTAGAATTCTTCTCAGCAAAGTAGCTGAGAATCTCCAGACTTTTGTTATAAAAAGTTTTTCAGATATGATATTTCTTTTATAACACAAAAGTAATCAATAAGAGTCAGCTCTTTAGGATGAGAAGATTCACCAAATGCTGAAGGGATTTGAAGGAAAGATTTTGTTTCATTCTCACTGCCAGAAGGTCAGATTCAATTTGATGCCACACTTTTTGTTTTTGTTGTGGTGGTTATCTCAAAGCTTTCACGTAGTTGTAACTCTGAAGTGGAATTCTAAACAGCAAAGAAATAAGAAAAAAAAAAAAAAAAAAAGTTCCACAAGAGTTCTAAAGGTTCTTATGAAGAAAGATTTCTTAAAGGAAAATAAAAAATAAAAAAATGAAACTAGGGCAAGGTAGTCTTAGAAGTTTTGGCTTTGAGTTATAAGCACCACAGGAAAAATATAGTTTGTCAATTTAGGTCTAAATTTGACAGGCGATATGCAGGTGGTAAAGCATTTTGTCAACTATCTATGGGTAATGAGGCTTCTCTTGACTTCATAAAAGTTTGCAGATCTCTAATTATGTACTAGAAATTCCATACCTCAATCGGAACTAGTAGCTGTTATGTTACTGGTTATCAGCCATAGTTCGGTAACTAAACCCTAAGGAGAAATTCGCTTGTATTTTACAAATCAAAGACAATTGTTAAAATAACTTTTGTTTTTTGATGTATAAAGGCCAAGTAATGTATAATCAGAAAATTTCCTTATTACAGGGGTTTATTTAGTGTTCTATTTACTCCTTAGGAATTATACTTAGTATAGTAGACAGACCTCAATAACACAGACAAGACTAGGTGTTCAAAGTTATATCTTTGTAACCGTCATATGACATGATTGTCTCTAGGGAAGTAGTTCTCTCTCTAATTATTTTTTTAATCAGTTGCTATAGTTTAGTGCTAATGAAATAACATTACAGTTTGTCACCACATTCTGCAAAAGTCAAGATGTCCTGTTGATTCGAACAGTAACAGTGGTATCTGGATTTATCTTATGTCAGGGTCAGCTTTGTTCCACAAGGCAGCAATTGTTCTGAGATCATTCGTAATGATAGCAAAGAGTAACACAGAGTTATTCTGCTTAATTTGGCTCAAATGAAACAGAATGAAAGTTCAAAATGTCCAAATTGAAAGTTGCTCTCTTTCTCTAAAGAACTGCTCCATCCTCTGCAGAATAGTCGCTAGACTGGAGGCCCCAGAGCCACAATGGCTGAATTTGATTCCTGACCCTGTCAATAGCTAACTGAGTGACATAGGTAAATTATTTCTTTCAGTTTCCTCAGCAATTAATCTGAAATAATGATACAAGCCACCACGTAGGGTTGTTATAAGGATTAAATGTGTTAATACATTCAAACTGATATTATTACTCAGTGAATAACGGCAGCATTATTCATCTTGTCTTTCAAGATAGGAATTTTGTTATTTGACTTGACTTTCAAGACAACAATCTAGGGTCATTCGATATTCCTCCCTTTTCTCATCATGCTCAAGTCCTGTCATTTCTATTATTTTAAAATTTATCACATTTTTCTCTTTCACTTCTCCCTCATTAACGTTGAACTTGGCTCATTGCACCTGATATATTTTTTTATTTTACATTCCTTACAAAGTATTTATGGAATTTTCAAGCATAAATTTGTTCGCTGGTTTCCTGTTGATTGCTGCACTTCTTGTCAAGTTTTGTGAAAAGAGTTTACATCTTTTTTACAAATAAAAACTTTCATGAGAGTCCCATATGTACAAAAATATCAGCACTGAAATTCTCTAGTTGCAGTGGCAAGTAGGTATTAGGAATCTTTTCATTCACTCTGCAGTTTACTGTGTCTGACTTGTAGGCTTTGTCTTTTACCTCTGCATATTCCTATGCTTACTACTATTCTTTGGTCAAATACTTTCATATGTTGACTCAGAGAACTCATAGTTTATATTATTTAAATTATGCTTATGTTTCTGCAATTATCACATTTACATACTGCTGTCCTGTATTGCTATTGTCCTGCTTTAACTGGACTCTACACATAAGAAAATGAATTGAGTTTACCTGTCTTGTGTTCCTTAAAACTTCTAGTGTACAATTTTGTGTACTACAGATGCTTAATAGTGTGTGAACAATAGATCAATTATGTTTCATGTCTATTTTCTGTTCTCTCCTCACTTAGGATGAGATCCACCCTGCTCTTGTTTATGCCCCATACTCCACCTTGTCTTTCTTGGCCATCTAGTGCCTCCCCAGAATAGTTTTCCACTTGGTCTATGTTTCATTCTTGGAGGATGAGTTTGTAGGAACTACTTCATTCTGACATCAAAAATCTTGGTGCCTGTCATGTTCGTTTTCCATTTCTTCTATGATAAATTATCATAAACGTAGTGACTTAAAATCACATATATTGACAAATTATTCTAAATTTCTGCAGGTTAAAAGTTCAACATGGATATCACTGGACTAAAATCAAGATATCAGAAAGGCTGCCTGGAAAGACCTCTTCATGGAGATCTACAGGAGAATCATTTCTATCTTCTCTACCTTCTAGCAGCCATCTGCAATTTTTGGCTCATGATCCCTTTTCTGCCTCTCGAAAGCTAGCATTGGTGGGTTGAGTCCTCACATCTCATCATGCTCATGTCCTCTTCCACCTTCCTTTTCCGCTATGAGGGAGTCTTAGGATTACATTAGATCCACACAGATAATCCAGGGTAATCTCTCTATCCCAAGCTCTTTAATTTAGTCATATCCACAGAGTCCTCAGGTCCTAGGGATTATTAGGATGTGCATATCTTTTGGAAGCATAATTCTGCCTGTCAGATCTGGGATTATTTATTAGGATGATGTTGATGATAATACTTTGCAATTGCATAGTATGTGTATGTTTTCAAATTCTTTTCTTCTCATTTAGTCTAAATAACATTTGTAAAGGGTATTTGTCATGTCATATTTCTTGCACTAATCTTACAAACTTTCATTTATGTATCTAGTGTCATATACATAGGCCTAATCACATACCTGAGTCTCCACTATATCAGAACGTGAAGGTGTAGATTATACTTTGTTTATTTCTGGACAAACTGTAGCTTGTATTTAGTTTTATTTACTTTGCCAAATCAGTAACTGAAAAAGCTATGTTTTAAAGGGAATTATGTGACTTATCCAATCCAATATTTAAAAATGTTGGAGCCACAATTAGAACTTAAATCTTTTGAACCAAAGTTTGCCTTATGAACAAAAATTCTTTCCAACAATACCCCAGTGCTAGTAATATGCTAGCCGATTAAATGTTTTCCTTTTAGGATTACATATCTTCTGTATAGGAATGATAAAAATTATGTTTACAAACATACCGGAAAATCTGTAGTGCTATAGTTTGCATACCACTGTTATGTCATGTAAATTTTCCAGGATTGAATTTCCCACAAAGAAATTAGAGTGTTTGAAAACGTGAAATTCTCAGTAGAAAAATAATTTGTTGCCGGGCGTGGTGGCTCACGCCTGTAATCTCAGCACTTTGGGACGAGGGTGGATCACTTGAGGCCAAAAGTTTGAGACCGAACTGGGTACCATGGCAAAATACCGTCTCTACTAAAAATACAAAAATTAGCTGGGTATAATGGTGCTCACCTGTAATGCCAGCTACTTGGGAGGCTGAGGCAGGAGAATCACTTGAACCTGGGAGATGGAGGTTGAAGTGAGCCAAGATCACGCCACTGCACTCCAGCCTGGGTGAAAAAGGGAGACTCTGGAGAGGAGAGAGAGAGAGAGAGAGAGAGAGAGAGAGAGAGAGAGAGAGAGAGAGAGGAAGGAAGGAAGGAAGGAAGGAAGGAAGGAAGAAGGAAGGAAGGAAGGAAGGAAGGAAGGAAGGAAGGAAGGAAGGGAAAAATCATCTGTTGTTTGTTTTAGAGTAAATTCAGCTGTTATCAGCATCAAATGTACTGAAAGATTATTCATTAACGTTTATAAACATGATGTAAGTAAATGAGAAATCAAGAAAAGGATTCAGAAGTGTTTTTTTTTCCCTCTTTTATTAAATTGATAATATTAAAAATAATTATTTTCTTATTGGGGAAATTCGTGCTTTTAAAGAAGAGTGTAGATTTAGAAAAACTGGGGATAGGATGTTTTCAATAATTTTATGAAAGCTGACAAGTAAAAAGCAAGAAACCTTTATATTAAAGATATCCTTTGCATATAATCTTTGTTTGTACATGTTCATTAATTCTGGGCTAGAAAAAGTATAATTTGAAGTAGGAAACCTCTGGGGGAAGTTCTAAAATCCCAACACCTTTGGTATTGGTGATTTGAATGTCACTTGCTGGAACCAGCTAGTGACCTCTGTTCTATCCTGTCTTTGGCTCAATTTTAATCACACAGAACAATCAGACTATAGAGAGGTGTGTGCCTTTTCTGTAGTCAAATAAGACTGGCTTTTATTCTAGGAAGAATTCTCCCTGGAGTTCCATTTAACCTGTGTTTTTCATCAGGATGCTATGAAGAGCTATTAGGACCTAGGATACAACAAATTGGGCATAATCACCTCAGGCTCTACAGCTTACAGCAAAGATATACCTCCTTGTTAGCCTGTTTGGAAGGATAAATGCTTTTGGTGTTTAAAAGAAAAAAAAAAAGAAAAAAAACTATTAATGTTGCATTATATGCCACTAAAGCAAAATGAGTAGAATATCTCCAATCTGCTATACCCATGTTCTTTGCCTGAATTTTATTGACTTTTTACTTTCGAGATTATAATTTAAGTTCAATTTATCTTGCTACCTAATTGTTCCAGTACAAAATAATTAATTCTCAGGGAAGTATGTGTTGAAGTTTCCTGAGTTCCCAAAACTCTTGGGAAATTTTATATCCAATAAGTAAAAAATCCCTTAAAATGTTTAGCAAATGTCTATAGTTAAGTACAATACTTAAAGCACAGTTACTGTTGTTCTCTTTTTCTTTTTCTTTTTTTTCCCTTACTGTGAGTGATCCAAGATTAACTCAGGAATAATCTTCAGGAAATTTCTAGGAGACTAGTAGAGGACTCCATCCACAATAGTATGTGGGAAGGGTATTAATAGAAAAAACAGTGAAATGTCATTGTCTCAATAGAGTTTAGAAAAAACACAAGATTTTACAAGCTTCTTTCTTTTTATTTTTCACTTGTGCCTAGAGAGGGCATATAAATCTGCAGTTCTCTGTAGACTAGTTTCAAGAGAAACTTAACATGGAGGGATGCATATCAAGCAGAATTTAAGATCAAGAATGCAATTTTTATAAACTCAATAATGCTATCATTTGTTTGAAACCAAGTTGCTCATTTTCTGTTGCATAGATTTCATTCTGACCTTAATAAGAAAATAGCATATTCTTCTATGTGTGTGTGTTTTCTTCTCTGAAGCTGTAATATTAAAAAAAACATAAATCAAAGTTGTTTTGACAGATGAACAACACAATTTTGTAAGAGGATGGAAATT
>NW_016812332.1:7632432-7720610 GCF_001698545.2 Rhinopithecus bieti | reverse complement strand
AAGGAAGGAAGGAAGGAAGGAAGGAAGGAAGGAAGGGAAAAATCATCTGTTGTTTGTTTTAGAGTAAATTCAGCTGTTATCAGCATCAAATGTACTGAAAGATTATTCATTAAGGTATATAAACATGATGTAAGTAAATGAGAAATCAAGAAAAGGATTCAGAAGTGTTTTTTTTTCCCTCTTTTATTAAATTGATAATATTAAAATAATTATTTTCTTATTGGGGAAATTCGTGCTTTTAAAGAAGAGTGTAGATTTAGAAAACTGGGGATAGGATGTTTTCAATAATTTTATGAAAGCTGACAAGTAAAAGCAAGAAACCTTTATATTAAAGATATCCTTTGCATATAATCTTTGTTTGTACATGTTCATTAATTCTGGGCTAGAAAAGTATAATTTGAAGTAGGAAACCTCTGGGGAAGTTCTAAAATCCCAACACCTTTGGTATTGGTGATTTGAATGTCACTTGCTGGAACCAGCTAGTGACCTCTGTTCTATCCTGTCTTTGGCTCAATTTTAATCACACAGAACAATCAGACTATAGAGAGGTGTGTGCCTTTTCTGTAGTCAAATAAGACTGGCTTTTATTCTAGGAAGAATTCTCCCTGGAGTTCCATTTAACCTGTGTTTTCATCAGGATGCTATGAAGAGCTATTAGGACCTAGGATACAACAAATTGGGCATAATCACCTCAGGCTCTACAGCTTACAGCAAAGATATACCTCCTTGTTAGCCTGTTTGGAAGGATAAATGCTTTTGGTGTTTAAAAGAAAAAAAAAAAGAAAAAAAACTATTAATGTTGCATTATATGCCACTAAAGCAAAATGAGTAGAATATCTCCAATCTGCTATACCCATGTTCTTTGCCTGAATTTTATTGACTTTTACTTTCGAGATTATAATTTAAGTTCAATTTATCTTGCTACCTAATTGTTCCAGTACAAAATAATTAATTCTCAGGGAAGTATGTGTTGAAGTTTCCTGAGTTCCCAAAACTCTTGGGAAATTTTATATCCAATAAGTAAAAAATCCCTTAAAATGTTTAGCAAATGTCTATAGTTAAGTACAATACTTAAAGCACAGTTACTGTTGTTCTCTTTTCTTTTCTTTTTTTTCCCTTACTGTGAGTGATCCAAGATTAACTCAGGAATAATCTTCAGGAAATTTCTAGGAGACTAGTAGAGGACTCCATCCACAATAGTATGTGGGAAGGGTATTAATAGAAAAAACAGTGAAATGTCATTGTCTCAATAGAGTTTAGAAAAAACACAAGATTTTACAAGCTTCTTTCTTTTATTTTCACTTGTGCCTAGAGAGGGCATATAAATCTGCAGTTCTCTGTAGACTAGTTTCAAGAGAAACTTAACATGGAGGGATGCATATCAAGCAGAATTTAAGATCAAGAATGCAATTTTATAAACTCAATAATGCTATCATTTGTTTGAAACCAAGTTGCTCATTTTCTGTTGCATAGATTTCATTCTGACCTTAATAAGAAAATAGCATATTCTTCTATGTGTGTGTGTTTTCTTCTCTGAAGCTGTAATATTAAAAAAAACATAAATCAAAGTTGTTTTGACAGATGAACAACACAATTTTGTAAGAGGATGGAAATTTTAAAAAAGAAAGACTGAATAGCTGATAAAAGATGAGTTGGACTGGGAGGATTGATGTTAGAGCTGAAGGCAGCATTAGAGATTAGATGCTCATTGGCTTTTCAAAAAGACTGGTGACTCATTCTACATAAATGCAGTTTGTGGTATGTAATGAAAAGCTTTCTATCTTCACTGCAAGCAAATTAGCAGGTATTTTGTGGCAGGAATGTTAATGTTATCTTGCATTTGTTTCTGAGCAGGAGCACATTAACAGAGCAGGTTTGAAACGAATTTCACTTTTGTAACATCAGGTGCCGAAGGTATTAGAACAAGGTCACCTCTGTAAAGTAATGAGGGAAAATTAGGTTATAAACATGCAGTGCCTAAAAATATATTCAATCTGCTCTGCAGAGTGAATGCAATGTAAGATCGCCCCAAATTGCTAATTTTCTTTTACTCCAAATGACACTCAGACCCCCAGCTGAATTCAAAAAGTTAAATAATAAAGCTAGACAGGGTAGAGGAGGGTTACTGAGGCTCGTAATAGACAACTCAATAGGGTCCAAATATCTGTACACAGATACAAACTGCTTCATAATTTATAAACTAGAAAGCTTGGAATACTTTATGCAACAAGCCTCAGAGATTCGTATTATCTGCTTGGGAGAAATACTATGACGGAGAGAGACAAATGAAAGAGAAAGGTAAGACATTGCTCATTTTGGATGACATGAAAATGTAGGAGAAAGCTGAATGGCTCTCTGGATTGAGAACTAAGCTAGAATATAAAACGACAATAAAGTTTTGAAAAGTAAGGTAATAGAATTGTGAATAATTATTTTCCTTTTACCACTAATATAAAGATACAAAATGGGTAATGTGTGTGCAGAAGGTCTACCAGATCTGAGTAATCAGTTCTTGGTCCATCTTCTATAATGGACCATTAGGTATCAATGACTGACTTGCAGGATCTGGGTAATCATACCGGTGGCTTTCCCTGAACCAGAAACAGACATGCTGATGTAAGTCTCTCATCTTGCCCTAAATATCATCAGCCCACTTGCCTGACCTCCTATCTCCTCAGCCATGGTTTCTGCTTCATTATCATTTCCTATGCTAAATTAAGCTTGTTGTTATCCACTTCATCCTGTCCGAATATGGTAAAAATGTATGTGGTGGTTAAAACGTGAGAAATCAACCCTGATCTCCATCTACAAAAATTCTTTGAGTTATATAACAACTTAATTACTTGATTGAGCAATTAACTATAAGTAGAATGGTGAAATAAAAGAATGTTTGGAATAACAGTCAATAAGGTTTGTGCTGAAGTGGAAGTTTATTATAGTAAGGATCTAATTGCAACTGAAAATGCACTGCCGCTTACTTATAAACACCACTTAGAAAACTATCAACTATGGTCATTGTCAGATTCATATTGGTTGTATTCCAAACTGAAGCTATTGTGCCTAGAGAACTTAGTAGGTAATACAGAATTTTTAAATTTTTTTTATTTTTTGTTTATTTGCCTAACAAAGGATTAAATTATCTCATCCAAACTCTTTACTTTATAGGTGAAAAATCTGACACCTGGAGAGGTAAAATAATTTGTCCAAGTTCACAAGGTAATTACTGGTAGAGTCATGATGGACTAGAATCTAGATCTTTAGATTCTTGTTTTGTTAAAAAACACAACAGAACAAAACAAGAATATGTATTTTATTGACTGGTGCAGCACTTCTCGAACCTGTCTGATTATTGGTATCAATGTCTAGGCACTACTCCAGGTCTATTAAATTCAGAGTATCTGGGAGTAAGTTGCACCATAAGTATTTTTCAAACTCTTCTCAAGTGATGTCATGCAGATCTAGGACTGAGAAACATTCAGGCATTAAGATATTTCATTAGAAAATGTTGCAATTCTTTTAGCCTAGGACTAGAGTGTTATTTTACCCAAGGTCATCTTGAGGAGAAAATCATCTAGGATCAATGAAATGATTAGAATAGAAAATGCTCTGTGTGTGTTTGCAATGCTCCTGACATGTATTCAGTTAACAGTAGGACATGTCTCAAGGAAAGAGCCAGTGTTAAGGTAACATGAGCCTCATTTTTGAAGCTGTCTTTAAAATGAGAGGTCTGGCAAGATGAAACTCAGAAAATAAATCGATGCTTTTCTAAAGTTTATGGAGTAACGTGGGAACTATTTGAGCTCTAGTGATTACAAGATTAGAAGATTAAAGACGAAAAAAAAAAAAAAAAAAAAAAAAAAAAAACCTAAGGGTATGCTTTAGGTTCCATTTTTCTCGAAGATATATGGGAATTTGAGTGAGTTCAATTATTTTCTGATTTGAAATAACTCCAATCCGAAGAACATTAAGATAAAGTAAAAATGGTGGGAGAAACCTGGTCAGGACGAGAATAGGTTATTTATGCACATTCTAAATCTAACCATTTACTACTGAGAGAATAAAAATAGCTAATAAATTATGCAACAACTAACAGGAAGCCTAACAACAAAGCAAGTTCTTCTATAGTCAAGATGGTGCAAGGGATGAGATTAGACCACAAAGAAGACCAAGGTAGTACTGGAACTCAAAAACAACCAAAACAAAACAAAACCAACAAAAAAATTAACCAATTTGACAAATACTTAAAAAGTTAAATAACAAAACAAGATATAATTTTCAATCCAATGGTATAATATATGTTCAATCATAACCTTTTTATAAAGTCCAATGATGTGTAGAACATAAATACTTTTGGAGTTCAGAGGCCAAAGGAAGAAAGACTCCGAAATAACTGTCTTCAAGCAAATCTAAATAGTATGGACATGGAACTGACTGTGCTGGGGAGTGAGAAGGAAAACCGGAACATTAACGGTTAAAACTGAACGCTTTTCTTAAGTTTTCTCAGAATGTCCGAAATGAAAAGATGCATTGTGGTTGCCTCTATTATACACTCCAGAAAAATAAATTCCACCAATATTATTTCCAAGCCCTTCCTCTCTGTTAAATCTTCCCTCTAAAAAGAGATACGTTATTATTGGGTTATTGCAACTGATCAATTTAACATGTGTATTATTACTGAAAGTCTCAAAACTTTATCTTTGATCGAAGATTTCTTAGAGAAGAACAAGGGTGCATAAAATAAGATCAATATGATATGTGTATTTATAGGCCTGCAACCACTTACTCGTTGCTTATTCATTTTAGGCTGGTGTAGAAGTAATTACATGTGATTATTTTGCACAAATCTATATATTTGTTTAGTCAGTCCAAAAAAGTGGCTGAGAACAATAAATACTACTAAGATCTAAACATGGTGAGTCTAAAATAAGGATGGAAACTCTTAAGTAATTGATCTCTCACTGAATAGAGCAATAAAAATTATGAGTAGGCCGGGCGCGGTGGCTCAAGCCTGTATGCCCAGCACTTTGGGAGCCGAGGCGAGCGGATAACGAGTCAGGAGATTCGAGACCGATCCTGCTAACGTGTGAAACCCTGTCTTACTAAAATACAAAAAAAAAAAAAAAAAAAAAACTAAGCCAGCGAGGTGCGGGCGCCTGTAGTCCCAGCTTACTCGGAGGCTGAGCAGGAGAATGGCGTGAAGCCCAGGAGGCAGGCTTGCGTGAGCCGAGGATCGCCGACTGCCTCGCAGCCTGGGTGACCGTGCGAGACTCCCGTCTCAAAAAAAAAAAAAAAAAAAAAAAATTATGAGTAAAAATAATATAAACCCAGAGGTAAGTAGATTGCAAGACATACTATTAGCCATAGGAGAAGATAAAAATGTTCAGTGCCTCTTAAGCTGGTCCTTCTTCAATATTCTTTATTAGAGAGAATGTAAACAAATCATTCAGGTTTTGCATGTTAGTTACATAAGAGGTAACATTAATGTTCCGTTGTACCTCGTCTTTGATTCTTAAGTATTGGCAAGTTATTAATAATTCATATTCAAGTTTTCTTCCTATCTTTGCCAGTTTACATCATCTCACCTTTATCTTGTCAAGTTAAACTTAGGTTTGTTCCTCTCCTATGCTATTTAAGTAGCCACCTGACTAGTCTTCCTATATGTGCTCCTGGCAGTACTGCAATCTCTTCTCTAAAACTGATGGGAGTGATCTTTTTAAAAAGCAAATCTGGTCATATCATCTCGCTACTTAAATTTCTGCAAAGGCAGAACCTATACTAGCCTATGCTATAGGATCTATAGTATCCCTGGTAGCTAATGTAGTTTCAGACAGGAAATAGATGCCTAATACATATTTTGAATAAATAAATATGAAGTTGGAAGAAATATTTTGATATTCTCTAATGTCATGAAACGTTAACCCCACTAAGAAGGTCATAAAACTTTAACCCAACTAAGAGAGCCTTTTCTGCCCATTCTAGAGGTCACTGACCACACAAAGACTTCTAGAATTTAGAAAGCTGACAAAATACCTCTTGCCCATGTGCCCCATATGTCCTAAATATATATACTTATATATATATATATGCAATCCAAATATTTTGACCATTATTGTATACTTCCCCTTTGTCTCCCAAATAGGACTCCAGCTTTCTCCAGGGAACCATCCTTCTGCTACTTTAAGACCTGGCTAACTTGTTTGTTTTTTTCTTTTTTCTTTTTTTTTTTTTTTTTTTTTTCCAATTTTGGAAATTAGGCATTGCATACTCTTGGCCACAGTAACTGTTTCAGGGAGGAGCACCTGAAATAGTCAGAGCTAATGAGTTGTAATCAGATATCTACTGGGACTATACAACTTGAAGGTCAAAGAAAATAAAGCTGAAGCTGTTGCATTCATCTTGGCACCACGAAAAGAATGCCTATTAAAGAATGGAGGCAACATGAAGAACATAGAGTTAAGTGCTTGAGATAAATCATGTCCTGGTGGCATCATATGAGCACCAGTAGCAAGGCAAGCCTTACCCAGAACTCTTCTGTGTGTGAACTAATAAAATCCCTTCTGAATATCCTTGTTTGAATTGGTTTTCTGCCCCTGGTAAACAAGAGGGCTGGCTGGGATAAAAGGGTTCATCCCAGGCAACTGGAGTCAGCCTTGAAATCTGATAGATTGACTTATGGCCTAGGACAGCGTATCTTGGTAAGTTAGGACAGGCTAATGAAGTGCAAACTGCAACCACAGAGATAAAACTAGGCTCTGCCTTGCAAACTGCTAATGGAACCTATCTAGTTTCGCTTATAATAGGTTGCACCTGTTACGAGAAAAAGCCTCATGGCCAAAGAGATTTCCAAAGTGGGCACCTGCCCAAAGTAAAAAAAGTGACAGAAGAATCAAAATTGATGACACATACTACAGAAACCATTATTTTCATGACCTTTATTTAGTAAACACTCAAACAAGGGCCTCTGTGCACATTCAACAATTGTGTGAAAAGCAAAGTACAGGTTTTAGAGCAAAAGTCCATTAATCTTTTATGACGCATGTTAGGTAAAAAATCCAACTGCCGTTTTATATGTTTTTAATCCTTTCTTTCCTGTTGAATATTTTTTCTCCTGTGGAAAAAGAAGGGCCAGCTGGGGGCAGTCCATGCTGTGACATGAGGACCGGAGGAAGGCAAGAAATGATAGGACAGCTGCTTAGCTAATCTGTCGACTGCCACTGACAAGCTGAAGACAGCAGTTACGGTACCATATCCTATAATAAGTGCTTATTTATGAGTGAAATGGTGTCTAAAGAAGGCTTCTTGATCAAAGGAATTTGGAACGTAACTGAGTGAGGAAGAAAAACCTCAGGCTTGTGAAAGAGTAGACGCCAGAAGTTTGGCTGTTTGTTAATTGCTCCATCCTAGTTTAGTGATTTCTTAGGTAAGTACAGAATACCTGTGACCTGCTCCTGCCAGTGCCTCCTCCAGACTGGCATCTACATGAACTTTGGAAGCCATGGACCTCATTATGCCACTTCCTGCTCAAAGTATTGGGAATACAGTGAAATGATAAGCATTATTACTATCCTCACCGATATTATTCTCAAAATATAAATGATGATAAAAATAATGTGATCTAAAGCTAAGTGACAAATACAAGAAATATGATATGAAATCAAGAAACTGGGTGTTTCAGTTGGTGAATTTTTCATGGAAGAGGTTAGATCTAAACTGTGGCATAAAGAAAGAGAACAGATTAAACACCTTGACAGGAGAAGAAAATGATTTCTCTCTGGATCCCTGTGTAAATAAAGCTCGGGGAAATACAAGTAAAACATTTGGCAGTTGGGGGAAGGTAAAGAAAGGAATTTGTGAAATAATTCCTCTTTACCAATTCTGTAACTTATCTTTTGAAAAGAATCACGGAAGTGTTTTTCCATTATAAATCAACTTCATACCAATCATATCTTGTAAGTTAATTACCTGGGGGAAAATATATATTTTAATTCACACTTGGACATTTTAGAATTTTAAAAAATATAGTTAGTTTATCATTTTTGATGGTCTGTAAAACTTACCAGACCCAAAGGAATTCCAATTATTCTATTAAATTACTCTACAATTGAACTAACATCTCCACTCTTAATAAAACAGGTTCTTATTTCCAAAGCAGTGTGTGAGCTATTGCTGAGTGTCTTAATGGCTCCTATGTTTGCCTGCATATTCTTATACTAGTCTCCAACTAATTACTTTGTAAAGCACTTTGGGATAATTTGGTTGTGAATAGTATTGTGTAAAGCAAACACATTTCTTTTCTAAAGCATTGGCTCATGTTAGGAGCTGAAGAACTACAAGTAATTTCTTGTTTTTTTTTTTTTTTTTTTTTTCTCCTAGGCAGTAGCTATTTTATGTAAGATATAAATATATTCTGAAGTCCTCTTTTAGAATGACATGTTTTAGAGACAGGCAAAAGACCTTCCTAAGGAAGTTAGAGAATTTGGGGGACTATGATTATTAAACAAACAAAAATCCCACATTATATAATATGTGAACCTATTTTGCTGATATTGTCATGACTCAAAATATTTGTTTTAAAGTGTTTTATTAATGAATATGAATGTGTTAGTCCATTCTCACACTACTATAAAGAAGTTCCCTGACACTGGATAATTTATAAAGAAAAGAAGTTTAATTGACTTAATGACAGGGAAGGCCTCAGGAAACTTACAATCATGGTGGAAGGGGAAGCAGGCATCTTCTTCAAAGGTGGCAGGAGAAAGAAGAGAGTGTGAAGGAGAAACTGTCAAACACTTATAAAACCATCAGATCTCATGAGAACTCACAAGAACTCACTATCACAAGAACAGCATTGAAGAAACTGCCCCCATGATCCAATCACCTACCACTGGGTCCCTCCCTCAACACATGGGGTTATTAGGATTACAATTCAAGATGATATTTGGGTGGGGACACAGCCAAATCATATCATTGATGTACACATATTTCACATAAAATAATTGTCTTTTCAAGAAATAACTAAGATCAGAGCAGAACTGAAGGAGACAGAGACATGAAAAACCCTTCAAAAATCAATGAATCCAGGAGCTGGATTTTTGAAGAGATTAACAAAATAGACCACTAGTTAGACTAATAAAGAATAAAAGAGAGAAGAATCAAGTAGACACAATAAAAAATGATAAAGAGGATATCACCACTGATCCCACAGAAATAAAAACTACCATAAGAGAATACTGTAAGCATCTAATGCAAATAAACTGGAAAATCTAGAAGAAATGGATAAACTCTTGGACACACACACCATCCCAAGACTAAATCAGGAAGAACTTGAATCCCTGAATAGACCAATAACAAGTCCTGAAATTGAGGTGGTAGTTAATAGCCTACCCACCAAAAAAAGCCCAGGACCAGATGGATTTACGACGGAATTCTGCCAGAGGTACAAAGAGGAGATGGTACCATTCCTTCTGAAACTATTCCAAACAATAGAAAAAGAGAGACCCCTCCCTAACTCATTTTATGAGGCCAGCGTCATCCTGATACCAAAACCTGACAAAGACATAACAAAAAAAGAAAATGTCAGGCACATATCCCTGATGAATATCAATGAGAAAATCCTCAATAAAATACTGGCAAATTGAATCCACCAGCACATCAAAAAGCCTATCCACCACGATCAAGTCACCTTCATCTCTGGGATGCAAGACTGGTTCAACATATGCAAATCAATAAGCATAATCTATCACATAAACAGAACCAGTGACAGAAATCACACGATTATCTCAATAGATGCAGAAAGGCCTTCGATAAAGTTCAACACCCCTTCATGCTAAAAGCTCTCAATAAACTAGGTATTGATGGAATTTATGTCAAAATAATAAGAGGTATTTATGACAAACCCACAGCCAATATCATAGTGAATGGGCAAAAGCTGGAAGTATTCCCTTTGAAAACCAGCACATGACAAGGATGTTCTCTCTCACCACTCCTATTCAACATAGTGTTGGAAGTTCTAGCCAGGGCAATCAGGCAAGAAAAAGACATAAAGCATATTCAAATAGGAAGAGAGGAAGTCAAATTGTTTCTGTTTGCAGATGACATGGTTGTACATTTAGAAAACTCCATCATCTTAGCCCCATATCTCCTTAAGTTGATAAGCAACTTCAGCAAAGTCTCAGGATACAAAATCAATATGCAAAAATCACAAGCATTCCTATCCACCAATAATGGACAAACAGAGAACCAAATCATGAGTGAACTCCCATTCACAATGGCTACAAAGAGAATAAAAAGGAATCCAACTTATAAGGGATGTGAAGGACTTCTTCAAGAAGAACTACAAACCACTGCTCAAGGAAATAAGAGAGGACACAAACAAATGGAAAAATATTTCATGCTCATGGATAAGAATAATCAGTATCATTTAAATGGCCATACTGCCCAAAGTAATTTATAGATTCAATGATATCCCCATCAAGCTACCATTGACTTTCTTCACAGAATTAGAAAAAAACTACTTTAAATTTCATATGAAACCAAAAAAGAGCCCATAGAACCAAGACAATCCTAAGCAAAAATAACAAAGCTGGAGGCATCACGCTACCTGACTTCAAATTATACTACAAGGCTACAGTAACCAAAACAGCATGGTACTGTTACCAAAACAGATATTATATAGACCAGTGGAACAGAACAGAGGCCTCAGAATTAATGTCACACATCTACAACCATCTGATCTTTGACAAACCTGACAAAAGCAATGGGGAAAGGACTTGCTACTTAATAAACGGTGTTGGGAAAATCGGCAGGTCATATGCAGAAAAGTGAACTGGATCCCTCCTTACACCTTATACAACTGATGCTGGAGAGGATGTGGAGAAATAGGAATGCTTTTACACTGTTGGTGGGAGTGTAAATTAGTTCAACCATTGTGGAAGACAGTGTGGCAATTCCTCAAGGATCTAGAACCAGAAATATCATTTGACCCAACAATGTCATTACTGAGTATACTCCCAAAGGATTATAAATCATTCTATTATAAAGAAGCATGCACAAGTATGTTTATTGCAGCACTATTCACAATAGCAAAGACTTGGAAGCAACCCAAATACATCAATGGTAGACTGGATAAAGAAAATGTGGCACATATACAACATGGAACACTATGCAGCCATAAAAAAAAGAATGAGTTCATGTGCTTTGCAGTGACATGGATGAAGCTGGAAACCATCATTCACAGCAAACTAACACAGAAATAGAAAACCAAAGACCATGTGTTCTCACTCGTAAGTGGGAGTTGAACAATGAGAACACATTAACACAGGGAGGGGAACAGCGCATACCAGGGACTGTTGGTGGATGGGAAGCTAGGGGAGGGATGGTATTAGGAGAAATACCTAATGTAGAAGACGGGTTGATGGGTACAGAAAACCACCATGGCACAAGTATACCTATGTAACAAATCTGCACGTTCTGCACGTGTACCCCAGAACTTACAGTATAATTAAAAAATAATAATAATAAGATAAAAAATTAAAAAATTGTCATTCTTGTATTTATCCCTACCCATGGCAGACTTTTAAAGAAAGAAAAATGCTTCCATCACAAAATAAATGTAAGCAAAGTAAATTTTCTGAAAATTATTTAAAAATTAATAACTCTTGAACTGCATATCATCCCACATCCAGGTTATCTTCAGCAATCTGTGACAAAATATATATATATGTATGTGTGTGTGTGTGTGTGTGTATGTATATATATGTCCGTCTCTTATTTGATAATCCTCTTCTCCAAGTGCTGGAAATGAGATTTAGAATGTGTATCTGGATTTGTTTTTTGTGCACATACATAAGAAAACACTTATGTCCTTACAACTGTATGGCATCTATGGACCTGGTGCTGGTTCCAGGTTGTGATCTGCTTCAATCTTCTTTGCATGGTTGATATCTCCCAGACTGGAAGAAAGCCCTTGCACCACTCTTTCATTACAAGTATTCAGAATTGTGACTTCTACCTCAATTTTCTGTTATAAAAATGATTAACAATTTCTAAGAAACTGGGGTGTAATCTATATTTGCAATCAGAGCACTTGGGAAAATAACTTATGCTCTTAAAATGTACAGATATTCTTAAGTGCATCACGATTTATTGATAAAGTATTAAAAATATTATCCCCCTAGAAACAAACTGAAAGTTTGAATATAAAGAGAAAAGAGCAGGATGGAAATTGTGCCCTTTAAATGGAATGGCCATTACTAACGCTGAATGATTAAAATGCATATGCATGCACATGTCTCCCTCATCCAGACAATGGATTTGTGGATTTGCAAATCTGCATGCCCAGTGAGTCCATTTGGAGATGGAATTAATGGTTTTGTCCCTTTGATAAACCACTAACTGCCTTAAATTAAGTTTAATGATCCTTAGTGAGTTATTAGTGAATTGTTCCATGGTGTAATGGTTAAATTAGTGAAATCTCACAACAGTATAGTAGCTGTATCCAAAGGAATCTGGACATTGATGAATCTGTAGGAAAAGAAGTAATTTCTTTATTCTTCCCAATGTGTCTCACTATATTATTGCTTGTAAAATGCAGTTAAAATTATTGAAAGAATATGGGATGTTATGTAATTACCAAATAGACTACTCCATGTGAATTGTTTCAGTATATGTGCTTACGCTATGCTGGTGCATAATTATACAAAATTCTCAAGTGTCTTGTGTATTTAATGTTAAAACCCTTAAGAATAAAAATTTTAATGTAGTTTCATTTTATAAGGTTTTATATTTGTGGAGGTGAAGGAATTCTCATTCTCAGTGAGGTTTCTCCTGTAGCAATTTGTATTTGGGTACATTACAAATATATGATAATTGGAATTGAGGGCTTTTTATTGACTTCAAATTGCCTGCAAACCAACTGCTGACACCAGTCAATAATCTATGTACATGATTTGGGAGAAAACCATCTTCATGAGCCTTTGATGTTATATGTCACCACTAATTGCAGTACAGGGGATTCACTTAGAACAGCTAGCGGTTTCTTTGATTATCTTGATTTGGAGACCTAAAATTTCAAGGTATATTTTTATTGCTATACATTTTTATAAATTTGACTACTGACAGATAACAAAACATGACATAAGTTAGAGAGAAGAACCAAAGTCATCGAATGAAAAAAGCAAGTCCAAAAATTCTCTCCTCCATTCACTTTCCAATAGCCTAGAGATTGAATTGCAGTGCTGAGAGGCAAGTTGGGATTTTTAACTCAGTAAGCCAATATGGCAAATGTCCAGAACATGATCACAAAACAGCTGTTTTCCTCCATAACAGGGTGAATTATAGTGCATAGTGGAGCCAACAAACCTCTCAGCATTTGTGCAAAAGGTTCTTTTGCCAGCCAGGGAGCAAGCATCAACAAGCATTGGCTTTGGAAAAGTTGGCACCATTTAACTATTTGCCCATGACAAAAGTGTTACCAGTGAGAGGTTTTGTTAAATATTTTCTTAAGGGTTTAAGATGGTGATGAGGAAGAAGACATCGTAAGTGAAAACAGGTGTGGGATTTTCACAAAAATGCCTTTACAAAATATCATGACTTTTGAATTCTTATAGATAATGATAGAAATTCAATTCTCAAAGATAACATTATTAGTGTCTGAAACTTTTAATATACAGACCTATAATCCAGATCTGTGCAACCAAGAAACCATTGGGATCTATCACCATCAAAGTCAGAAAATCTGGAGGTTGGCCGGGCGCTGTGGCTCACGCCTGTAATCCCAGCACTTTGGGAGGCTGAGGCGGGCGGATCACAAGGTCAGGAGATCGAGACCATCCTGGCTAACACGGTGAAACCCCGTCTCTACTAAAAATACAAAAAATTAGCCGGGCGCGGTGGCGGGCACCTGTAGTCCAGCTACTCAGGAGGCTGAGGCAGGAGAATGGCGTGAACCTGGGAGGCGGATCTTGCAGTGAGCTGAGATTGCGCCACTGCACTCCAGCCTGGGGCACAGAGCGAGACTCTGTCTCAAAAAAAAGAAAAAAAAGAAAAAGAAAATCTGGAGGTTGCATGAAGGTATACTTCATCCCTGAGCAGGAGACTTAGTGGCCTTCTATAAAATATGGTTAAGAAACAGAGGTCATGCTTATTATGCTTCAGAATTTTTAAAAAATTATGCTCAAATTGAATAAGAATTTGGTTATTAATCACAGTGAATTTCAACCAATGAGAAGAACTGAAGACATTTGACTATAAAAACATATTCTTTCTATAGAAAAATTTGTGAAGAAAAGCTAAAATTATAACCTCAAAATGTAGGACATTATGATTTTCCTTTTGGCTAACTCTAGTCTGTAAGCCCCTGCCTCAGAGGCTGGGGCTTATATTTTTATATTTCCAGTCACAGTAACTAGTATTACTTAAGGTTACATTCCTAAGTGTATATATTTCTCAAAACTCTTTTCAATTTGTGACTCTGGCACATAATCCCAAGGCAAATATTCTAATAAAGACAGGATTGATATAATGGCATTTTCTTAATTATTAACCTTTTTAATCTTAAAACAGTAGTCGTCTGGGCCTTCTGTGAAATTTTGCAAAAATATGTATAGCTGATTCCTACCTTGTGGAGATCCTAATTTAGAAATCTGAAGGTAAAATGAAACATCCTTATTTTTCAAAAAGTAAATCTGATGTTCACAGAATTTTGAGAACTACTGCATTAAATTA
The DNA here is from genome assembly GCF_001698545.2 of Rhinopithecus bieti. Classification (NCBI taxonomy): domain Eukaryota; kingdom Metazoa; phylum Chordata; class Mammalia; order Primates; family Cercopithecidae; genus Rhinopithecus; species Rhinopithecus bieti. The sequence continues at coordinate 7,705,886 of NW_016812332.1, read as the reverse complement.
TTTATGAATTGTAAAGATCACATATTTTCCTTTGAAAACTCAATCTCCTTAAAAGAAAAGATTGGTTTTGCGCACAAAAGTTTTGACCTCTGGAAGAGCATACTGCAGCCCCATTGAAGCCAAGCCACACATAGAAAAAAAAAATAAAAATAAAAATAAAAAAACATGTGCAGTTTGTGCTTATTATATCCTTTATGTACACTTAGCCCAAATATACTTCAAAGTGGTCTCGATGGTTCCATTGAATTTTAGTTCTGCATCACGGTCTGAATGTTTGTGTCCCCCAAACTTCGTATATTGAAATCCAAACCCCCAATGTGATGGTATTAGAAAGTCAGGTCTTCTAGAGGTAATTAGGTCATGAGGCTGGAGCCCTCATGAATGGGATTACTGTCTTTATATGAAGAGACATAGATGCTTCCTCTCTCTCTCTCTCTCTCTCTCTCTCTCTCTCTGCTCTGGGTCATGTGAGGATAAGATGAGAAGAGGGACGTCTCCCAACCAGAAAAAGCGGATCTTCCAACTCTTTGATCTTGGACTTTCAGCCACCACAACTCTGAAGAATAAATGTTTGTTATTTAAGCTCACATCCTGCGGTATTTTGCTTTTACAGCCTGAAATAACTAAGATGCTCTGCTCATTCATTAACTGGAACTTGGACCCTTTGGCTCAGTGAACTAATAATTTGCCTATCTTGGGTGCCTACTCTATTTTCCTCTTGGAATCATAATGAGTTTTTTCCTCGTTAGATAACATTTGGAATGATTTCTAAGTAACTGATTATTTTGTTCCGTTTTCTTGGGTGCTTATTAGAATAAGGACAAGACTTTCCATCTCTTATTCATTATTATAGTCCTATCACCTAGAAAAGTTTAAGTGTCGTGGTATGGCTTGCAAAGTATCCCCCCAAATTTCAGATCCATCTGGAACATCAGAATGTGATCTTATTTGGAATTAGAATCCTAGAGATACAATTAGTAAAGAACCTGAATATGGAATTATCCTGAATTAAAGGTGGGCTCTAAATTTGATGACTCAGGCCCTTATAAAAGAGAAAGGGACACAGACACAGAGGAGACAATGTGATGATAGCAGCAGAGATTGGGGTGATGTATCTACAAGCTAAGTTATGCTAGGAGCCATCAGAAAGTGGTAGAAGCAAAGAATGACTCTTTCCTAGAGCCTTCTGAGGCAGCATGTAACTGCTGACCCCTTGATTTTAGACTTCTAGGCTTCAAAGCTATAACAGAATACATTTCTGTTGTGTTAAGCCACCTAGTTTGTGGTACTTCATTACAGCTGCTCTAGGAAATGAACACAGCAAGTGCTCAATAGAAATCTGTTGAATGACTGTAAATGGATGAATAAATTCTGTATGCTTGGTCACTGCAATAGTTTACTTTCTTTGTGGGGACAGTTCTGGGAGGAGCTTATAATACTTAAACTTTATAATAACTTACACATATTTGTAACCCAACAGCCGATATTTTAATGGATTTTTAGCAGTAATATAGAATACAACAGAATACAATATTATATAATTCAATATAATAAAAAAATTACAGTTTATTACACATTTTAAAGGTAAATACTGTGTGAAAATTTTGTCTCAGTTATGTGCGCTTATGTGTGTGTAGATGCACTGTGTTGTAACATTAAATATGTTTTACTTTGGGCTATAATAAAATAAAAATATTTGAAAACCACTGGTGCAGAGATNAAAAAAAAAGTGGAAGCACCTCGTATGCCCAGCTGAAGAACAGATAAACAAATTGAGGCGCTTCTGATGTATCCACACAATGGAATGGGCATGAAAAGGAATGAAATACTGCAACATGCTACCACTTGAATGAACCTTGAAAACATTAGGTGGCCGGGCGCGGTGGCTCACGCCTGTAATCCCAGCACTTTGGGAGGCTGAGGCGGGCGGATCACAAGGTCAGGAGATCGAGACCATCCTGGCTAACACGGTGAAACCCCGTCTCTACTAAAATACAAAAAATTAGCCGGGCGCGGTGGCGGGCACCTGTAGTCCAGCTACTCAGGAGGCTGAGGCAGGAGAATGGCGTGAACCTGGGAGGCGGATCTTGCAGTGAGCTGAGATTGCGCCACTGCACTCCAGCCTGGGGCACAGAGCGAGACTCTGTCTCAAAAAAAAGAAAAAAAAGAAAAGAAAATCTGGAGGTTGCATGAAGGTATACTTCATCCCTGAGCAGGAGACTTAGTGGCCTTCTATAAAATATGGTTAAGAAACAGAGGTCATGCTTATTATGCTTCAGAATTTTAAAAAATTATGCTCAAATTGAATAAGAATTTGGTTATTAATCACAGTGAATTTCAACCAATGAGAAGAACTGAAGACATTTGACTATAAAACATATTCTTTCTATAGAAAATTTGTGAAGAAAAGCTAAAATTATAACCTCAAAATGTAGGACATTATGATTTTCCTTTTGGCTAACTCTAGTCTGTAAGCCCCTGCCTCAGAGGCTGGGGCTTATATTTTATATTTCCAGTCACAGTAACTAGTATTACTTAAGGTTACATTCCTAAGTGTATATATTTCTCAAAACTCTTTTCAATTTGTGACTCTGGCACATAATCCCAAGGCAAATATTCTAATAAAGACAGGATTGATATAATGGCATTTTCTTAATTATTAACCTTTTAATCTTAAAACAGTAGTCGTCTGGGCCTTCTGTGAAATTTTGCAAAATATGTATAGCTGATTCCTACCTTGTGGAGATCCTAATTTAGAAATCTGAAGGTAAAATGAAACATCCTTATTTTCAAAAGTAAATCTGATGTTCACAGAATTTTGAGAACTACTGCATTAAATTATTTATGAATTGTAAAGATCACATATTTTCCTTTGAAAACTCAATCTCCTTAAAAGAAAAGATTGGTTTTGCGCACAAAAGTTTTGACCTCTGGAAGAGCATACTGCAGCCCCATTGAAGCCAAGCCACACATAGAAAAAAAAATAAAATAAAATAAAAAAACATGTGCAGTTTGTGCTTATTATATCCTTTATGTACACTTAGCCCAAATATACTTCAAAGTGGTCTCGATGGTTCCATTGAATTTTAGTTCTGCATCACGGTCTGAATGTTTGTGTCCCCAAACTTCGTATATTGAAATCCAAACCCCAATGTGATGGTATTAGAAAGTCAGGTCTTCTAGAGGTAATTAGGTCATGAGGCTGGAGCCCTCATGAATGGGATTACTGTCTTTATATGAAGAGACATAGATGCTTCCTCTCTCTCTCTCTCTCTCTCTCTCTCTCTCTCTGCTCTGGGTCATGTGAGGATAAGATGAGAAGAGGGACGTCTCCCAACCAGAAAAGCGGATCTTCCAACTCTTTGATCTTGGACTTTCAGCCACCACAACTCTGAAGAATAAATGTTTGTTATTTAAGCTCACATCCTGCGGTATTTTGCTTTTACAGCCTGAAATAACTAAGATGCTCTGCTCATTCATTAACTGGAACTTGGACCCTTTGGCTCAGTGAACTAATAATTTGCCTATCTTGGGTGCCTACTCTATTTTCCTCTTGGAATCATAATGAGTTTTTTCCTCGTTAGATAACATTTGGAATGATTTCTAAGTAACTGATTATTTTGTTCCGTTTTCTTGGGTGCTTATTAGAATAAGGACAAGACTTTCCATCTCTTATTCATTATTATAGTCCTATCACCTAGAAAAGTTTAAGTGTCGTGGTATGGCTTGCAAAGTATCCCCCCAAATTTCAGATCCATCTGGAACATCAGAATGTGATCTTATTTGGAATTAGAATCCTAGAGATACAATTAGTAAAGAACCTGAATATGGAATTATCCTGAATTAAAGGTGGGCTCTAAATTTGATGACTCAGGCCCTTATAAAAGAGAAAGGGACACAGACACAGAGGAGACAATGTGATGATAGCAGCAGAGATTGGGGTGATGTATCTACAAGCTAAGTTATGCTAGGAGCCATCAGAAAGTGGTAGAAGCAAAGAATGACTCTTTCCTAGAGCCTTCTGAGGCAGCATGTAACTGCTGACCCCTTGATTTTAGACTTCTAGGCTTCAAAGCTATAACAGAATACATTTCTGTTGTGTTAAGCCACCTAGTTTGTGGTACTTCATTACAGCTGCTCTAGGAAATGAACACAGCAAGTGCTCAATAGAAATCTGTTGAATGACTGTAAATGGATGAATAAATTCTGTATGCTTGGTCACTGCAATAGTTTACTTTCTTTGTGGGGACAGTTCTGGGAGGAGCTTATAATACTTAAACTTTATAATAACTTACACATATTTGTAACCCAACAGCCGATATTTTAATGGATTTTAGCAGTAATATAGAATACAACAGAATACAATATTATATAATTCAATATAATAAAAAAATTACAGTTTATTACACATTTTAAAGGTAAATACTGTGTGAAAATTTTGTCTCAGTTATGTGCGCTTATGTGTGTGTAGATGCACTGTGTTGTAACATTAAATATGTTTTACTTTGGGCTATAATAAAATAAAAATATTTGAAAACCACTGGTGCAGAGATACGTTACTCATGTTTAGTGGAGCCAGTATAGTGTATTTTATATTACTTATGAAAAATATATAATTTTATTTGGTCAGAACATTGAAAATTTACTGTAATATCTTGATAAATACCAGGAATACATATTGAGAATAAAGGAGTAAAGTTTTGTGAAATAATTTTATACATAGAAATAAGGAATCTTAAATAAAACAACTGGAAATAATGAGTTTACAAGGCTGCAGAATACAAGGTCAATGTACAGAGATAGACTGTTTCCCTACTGACAGTTGAAAATTGAAATATTACAAAATAACACTTACAATAACCTTCAAAAGCATTATATCAAGCAGAATATGTCAAGACTTTTTTATTTAATACTAAAAACACTGCTAATAGAAATTTTAAAATACTTAAAGTGATATATCATGTTCATGAATAGAAATAATATATGTTAAGATGTCAATTTTCTGCTAATTGATCCATAAATTCAATACAATCCTAATCAAAATTTCACAGTCCCCTTGATTGACATTTAGAAGTTAGCATTCTAAAATGTATTTAGGAAGGCAACACATTTAAAATAGCCAAAACAATTTTGAAAAAGAACAAATTTGGAAGACTTTACCTGATTCCATATACTAACTGATTCCTCTCAGTGACTTTGGGGTGAGGGTTTTTATTTTGAATGTGTGTTGATTTATGTAAAAGGCTTTTCCTATGCTTGTTGAAATTTTCATATTTTTAGCATAAATCTTTTCATGTGAATGATATTGACTTTTAGAATGTTATACCGACTTTGCATTCATGACGTATATTCCATATGGATTTGCTGTACTATTTTTTTGATAAGAAGATAGATTGTTAAAATTTTCTTAAGAATTTTCACATCTAAGTTTCTGAGGAATATTGTTTTCTAGTTTTGTTATTTAGTATTTTCTTGTTTACTTTGTTATCAGTATAATGAGAACTCACATAATAGGTTGAGAAATGTTTCCTTCTATTTTATATGTATATAGTATTGGAATTAATTCTTCCTTAATAGTTAGATAGGACAGTATGAGAATTTAGAATTTTTTATGGGAAGTTTAATCATAAATTTGTTTAAAAAATAAAAATAAATATCAGGGCGCTTGTGTTAGAACCGTGTGTGTGTGTTTTTTTTTCTTCTTCTTTTTTTTTTTTTTTTTTTTGAGTTGGGTTCCGCAACTTTTGTCTTTTAAACAATTTTGCCACTTAAGTTGTTTGATATGTTATATATTTTTTAAATATTGTGCAAGATCTGTGGTGATACCCTGTTTCAGCTGGGTAGTCATTTAACTTCATTAATTAAAAATACTGGCTTAATTGATTTTCTGTGTCGTTATTTTGTGTTGTGTTTCACTGATTTATCTTGCTTTCCTTTATATATATATATTTATTATACTTTAAGTTCAAAGGTACATGTGCACAACATGCAGGTTTTTTACATAGATATATATGTGCCATGTTGGTTTGCTGCACCCATCAACTAGTCATTTACATTAGGCATTTCTCCTAATGCTATCCCTCCCCCAGCCCTCCACCCCGCAACAGGCCCCAGTGTGTGATGTTCCCCTCCCTGTGTCCATGTGTTCTCATTGTTCAACTCCCAATTACGAGTGAGAACATGCAGTGTTTGGTTTTCTGTCTTTGTGATATTTTGCGAGAATGATGATTTCCAACTTCGTCCATGTTTTTATTTTTATGATTTATTAATTTGGAAGTATTATCATTGGCTTGAGGTTTTTCTTATTTTTTAATATTAGCATTTAATTATTTGCATTTTAAACCTTGCATTATTTAGAAGTGTGCTGTTTAATATTGACATACTTTTTAATTCTCTCAAGGTCTTTCTGTTATTGTTAGTTTATTCCATTGTCACAGAACATTTTCTAATTTTATCATTCTTAATGTCATTGACAATTGTTTTATTACTCAGAATTTCATGAATCTTGGTGATTATTCCATATATGCTTGAAAATAATGTAAATGGTTCAGTTTTTTGGTGCATTCTGTAAATGTCAATAAAGTCTAGTTGATTGATGGTGTTGTACTCTTTTTATATTGTTCTGCCAATCCTTGTGAGAAGTGTGTTTAAATATTCTACAGTTGTAGAGTTTTCTATTCCTTCAGTTCTGTCCATTTTAATTCGTGTATTTTGAGTCATTTTTGTCTTCATACACATTTGAGATCTCTTTGATTCTTTGATGAACAGGCCCCTTTCCTTATCATGAAATATTCTTCTTTGTAATAATATTTTTTCTGAACCCTGGTTTATCTGATGTTAGTACTGTACCTGCTTACTAAATTCAGTACACTCCTACCACCATTATCTCCTTGAACCCCTCTCTCTCTCCTCAACTCAGTGAGAATTCTAGGCTCAGTTTGGGTCCTGCCTCTTTGGTCTGAAGCTTAGAATATGTCTCCAAACAGAAAACCTGGAATATTAGAAAATTTAACTTATTTAATTTTATTCTTTCAGGAGGGTTCATAGTCCTATACGGCCAGAAAATAGTTGTTTACATATTCTATCACATGTTCTAGGTATTTACAGTGGGAAGATAATTCTAGTTCCTGTTGCACAGTACAGCCTAAAGCAGAACCCAGGATATACATTCTTTCATATCAATTCTTCATTATTCTGGAACTTTATTTAAAGGTTCTTATTTTCTCATCATATTGTAGTATCCCTTTGTCATGAATCAGATGACTATATACATTTTGGGCTGTTCCTGGAATGACTTTTATGCTCAATGGTTCAATTTGCTCATCCTTATACCAATATCATAAGGTCTTACTATAGATTTCTAATGGTTTTTGACATGTAGCAATCTAAGTTCTTAACAGAAATCTTCTTCAGGAATGTCTTGTACATACTGGACTATTTGTATTCCCTGTGAATTTTAAATTCAATTTAGTTTTACAGAAATAACTAACATAATTTTTAGTAAACATACATTTATTCTATAGATTATTTTGTATAGAACTTTTAAGATAAGTGTTCCAATTTATGAATGTAGCATATCATCCCATTTATTCAGATGTTCCTTACTTTCTCACAGTGACATTCTAGTGTTGAGGTCTATTGCATCTATGGCTAAGTATGTGATATTTTTCAGCATATTATTTTAACATTTTATCTTTTATTAGTTTACTGCTGACATGTAATTATTAAAATAATTTTGCATATTGAATCTGCATCCTACAATTACAAAATCTACTTATTTATATATTCTGTTCATAGATTTCATTGGCAGTTTTATTTCTTTATTGTCCTTGTATTACTTATATTTTTCTTTGGTCTTACTGAGCTGACTAGTATCCTCGATACAGTTTCAAATAGAAATGATGAGAGCATGTTTGTTTGTTCTCATTCCCAATCTCAGAGAGGACACTGTCAAGATTTCTCCATTATGTATAATATTTTATTATTTCTCAAATAATCTTGTCCATTTACAAGTGTACAATTTTTATTTTATTCTACAGTCTATCCATAAAACAACATTGGGAACTGAAGATGGTAGTATCTTTCAAGAGAAAAGTTATTTCCTTTTCCGGCAGGGCGATGACCTGATCATCTCAATCCATAAGGATAAGCTGAGTGGGAGCTGAGTAACCATTTGAGCAGGAATAACTCTACATCTGAATTGCCCTTGTTTTTTGTGTGTGTCTATTTTGATTGTGAGCTTTGTAAGTCTATTTCTGCTCAGCTTTGAAATACTGGCATAGCCCTAACCTTTAGAGCTTTTCAATCCCCCACCCTACAGGGCTGCATAATTTAGGCAATATTTCGAGGTGAGACTGGTTGTGTGTTTGAGGTTATTGAAATTGTTCATTTTATCACTTCAGCCTCCAGTGAATGTCAGCATTCCTGCTGCTCTCTCTGCCCCCAGCACTGGTCTCTAGGAGGGCCAGTCTTGGGTTCTTAGCCTCCCCTTGCCCCCCCAGAGTTGGACCAGACTGACATATGTGAAGAGGCCATTGACCTGCCCAGGCTTACTGAATCCAACCCTACTTTTTATTTAAAATGAATAAGCTTTCCTTTGCAGATAATGATATGGCAATAATTAAACATAGCACATTAAAAGTGGGACAAATTAATATTATGGCTTTCTAATATGATGTTATATGTAGTATTTTTGCCAAAAATATTTAACCTGAATCGAATTAAGCCTTTTGATATAACCACAAGGAAACAATCAGTGAAACGTATAACGGGGTACTTTCTACATAACTGGCCTTGAATCTTCACACACACAAAAACTGTCCTGAGTAAAAATTAGAAAACTACTAAGACACTGAAGATATATTACGAACAAATGTAATATGCGAAACCTTCAGTATTGCTTAAAAAATAAATAAAAAACAGAAATTATTTAAATGCAATGGAATTGCATTGAATTTATAGGTCAATTCAGGGAGCATGAAAATCATTACAATATTATCATCCTCAACTGAGCACTGTATTCACTATTCTTCTATCTATTTAAATATATCAAGACTTCAAAATTATCTTTATATCCAGCACAAATATGTCTTCAATTTATTTCTGGATGTTTAAATATTTGTCTTGCTACTGTAAATGGGAGAGCACCTTCTGGCACATTATTTTACATGAAAAATGTATTATACATAAAAAATAATTAATTTGAAAATGTAATGGATCATTAAATAAACCTCAATATACTTCAATTTACATTAAAATGCAATATTAGCAGTATGTTTAAGCCCTCCTTTTCCACTTATCTTTTGTTACATATCAATCCTCTTCAAAACTTAGGGATTTAAAATAACAACCTTTTGCTCATGAATCTGCAATTTGGAAGGGCTTGACAGGGACACCTTGTCTTTCCGGCACTCAATGTCAGCTGGTGTGACTTGAAAATTAGGAGTTAAACTCAGTTTAGGGTTCATTCACTTGCATTCCTGACTGCAGCTGGGGACTTTAGGTGGGTCTATCAGGCAGACCACCTATATGTGCCTTGAAATACACAATATGGCTGGGTTTCAAAGGTGAGAATGCCAATGTAATTTTTCCTGCTCTAATGTGTTCATTGATTCCTATAACACAATTTACCTATGGTGTTATTGATGAAAATCTAGGTAATTTCCAATTTTGTGCTCTTATGAATAACACCCCTATGTGTTTTGACCTACATAGTTCCTGGGCACATATGCAACCATTTTTCTGGGGCAAATATCTATGAATTAAATTGTTTGCTCATTTATACATGCTCAAATTTGCTAAATAATCACAAATTGTTGTACTTAGTGGTGGTGTCAATTTATGTAACTACCAATAGTGTAAGAGTTCATCATTAGATCCCCTACTTGCCAAGAAATGGTAATGTCAGACTTTTGATCTTTGCTAATCTAGTGGGTATGAGTGGTGGCTCATTGTTTATTCTCTGTTTGCTGATGATTTTGAATGCAGTCTGTGTGTGCATTTTTTTTACATGTTTCTTGTATATTGTTGATCTTTTTCTAATTGATACATGGGAATTAAAAAATATTTCACTTATTAATATTTTTCAGTGTAAATGTGCCAAAATCTTCTTGTTATGGGTTTTCTCATCTTTTCTTTACTGTGTTCTTGACATATACAATTAGAAGATTCAAATTTAGTAAAATAAATCACTCTTTGTACTATAGTTTGTGATTTTTGTGCCATTAAAAAAATTCCCTGCCCCAAATTCTTAAATATATTCTCACATAATATCTTCACAAAGTTTAAAAATCTTTCCCCTTACATGTATCACTTTATCTGGTAGAAATATATTTTTTAAAAACTATGATGTCAGGAAAACAGCAATAATCAGTTTTGTTTTGTTTAGTCCTCACAAATGTTCTTGAAAAGAATCCATAGACTGTACTCTTGGGAGGAGTATTTTTCTGTACAATGACTGGATTAAATTTGTTACTTTGCATCATTCTAATCATTTATGAATTTACAGATTACTTGGCTGATTGACTCATTGTTAAAATAGGTTAAACTGTCTTTCTCTGAAGATGAATTTCTCATTTACTACTTTTAGTTTTGTCAAGTTTTGCTTTATATATTTGAAGTTATTAGGCACAGCATTGAATTTATTAGACCTTTCAAGTGAATGTAATTTTTCATCTAAATTGTACACACTATGTAAAGCACTTTTCTATATATTTAATGTCTTTCCTATCTTCACTGATGACTAAATATCACCTCTTCACAGGTTACTCCCTCATCTGTATCCTAAATCCTTATCTTTCCTCTACATACATTTCTGCATTTCCACTTGCTAGATATTGTTCATCTGCATATTCAAATACAGTCTGCCCCAAATTAAATAATTATATTTCTTCTTACATCTGCTTTTTTCTTATTTTTTTCTGCTTTATTTAATAGAGTCATTTTGTACAAGGCATGCATGCTTAAAACATGACTCACTTGCTCTCTTTTGTCTTATATTTTCATGTGTAGCTTATTTTTCAAGTATTATTGACTCTACCTATACAGTGTAATCCTTATCAGTCCACACAGACAGCAACAACAGTTGTAAGTCCTCAGTACTCTCTCCTTAATCACTGTAAATCAACCTGCTTTCCCCATTTCCATTCAGTATTTTATATACATTGGCTTGTAGATAAAACTTCTGGAACAAATATTTAGAGTATATAATGTTTCCTTTTAAAATGGTTTAATAACAGTGATTTAAAATATGAAACTCAATGGTCCTCTTTGGGACTCAATGGTCCTCTTCTACTGAATGTCTTTTATTTTGAATTCTATTCAGATTCAACATCTCCTCATTTCCACCCTGCTATTGTCTGCAGCAAAAGGTAAAGTATCATGGACTACATTCACATCCTTCAGTTTCTTGTACATTGTTTATTCTCCTGCCCTGTCCTTGCAGCCTTGGTCTGGTTGTGTCCCACTGCTGAAAGTTTGACCATGTGGTTTTCTTTATGGGATGCTCTCCTTCCAATTTCCGTTAACATCTCCCTACTCTTTCAGATGCAAAAGTTGAACTAGCCCCTACCCCCTTACTATCTCTGGGGCATTGCACTAATCCTACATGATATTTTTATAGATTATCCCTTTATTAAACTCTCTTGTATTATACTAATTTTATTGTATCATCTTTTTCCTGACTGAAAATCTATTTCCAAGTCCTGACCCTGCCATTTACTACTGGGCAAACTTTGCAAATTTATTTAATTTTTTTTAATATTTATGTATTCATATACATTATATCTTTAGGTAATAACGTTATTTTGGTCCTCTAAAATGTAGACTACATAGAAATACCTAGAAAAGTTTTTGTGACATATATAGTGCTCAACATATACTATGTTATTATTCATAAAATGAAATTGAAATTCCTTAGCTTAGTATTAAAGACATGCTAGAAGAAGAGGAGAGGTAAACATATACTCTCCTTTCTCTATAACAGCAGAGAATCCTGGGAAACATTCTGGGGAAACAATCAGAGCATCCCTAGTAGAATTAAGCCAGAGTTGTTCATGATGGAAATCAGCTTAACAAAGGACACTTGCACTTGCGTTTCCTCTTTGTTTCATTACATTGTCCTCTCACTGCTGTACTCTAGATGCCTTTCCCAAACAAACACTTTATGTTTGTCTTGGTCTATTTTGTGCTGTCATAGCAAAATACTACAGACTGGATAATTTATAAGGAAAATAAGTTTATTTTGCACAGTTCAGGAGGCTGAGAAGTTCAAAATCAAGATCCAGGGGCCTGTATCTGGTGAGGGCCTTCTTGTTGTGTCGTCCCATGGCAGAAGTCAGAAGGACAAGAGGACACAAGAGAGCAAGAAGAGCCAGCCAAACTCACTTTTATAACAAACCTACTCTCATGATAACTAATCTCACTGCCGTGAAAATGACATTAATCCATTCATGAGGGCTGAGCCTCTCATGAGGTTCCACTTCCCAACACTGTTGCTTTGGAGACTAAATTACCAATGCATGAAATTTGGCGGATACATTCAAACCAGAGCAATATTTAAATCCTTATGTAAGGCTCTGTTTGCAAAGGTATCACAAGCTAAGACAAAATTACTGGGATTAACTTTTGAATGCTGTGGTTAGAAGATGTTTTTGCTGTTAGGTAAAGTCTGAGCTCCAGTCACTAGCATATACTGAGAATTGGTGAAGCTAATATGTTAAACTCTTCTTCAAAAAGCATTTAACTATTCCTTAAATCTGCGTTACCAACAGTTTATCAGCATTTATCACCAACTTTTGGTACCAGGAGAAAATAACAATTTTATATATACATATATACACACACACACACACAACACACATACACTATATATATCTCTCTATATACAAATACGCATACACACATATAATGCTGTATGTGTGTATGTGTATATATATTGTGGTTTATAGTGTATATGTATAGCAGTGTATGTATAGTGTGTATGTGTATATATGTGTGTGTGTAGATGTGTGTGTGGTGTGTATATATATGTATATACCATTATACACACACCACTATATATGTGTGCTTGTGTATATATGTATATATGCACACCACTATATATACATATACATACATGTAATACTACACTATGTATATGCACTCATACACCACACACACACCCACATGCACACACATATATATGTGTGTGTATGTAATGGTATTGATTTGGTAAAACATGCAAAGATGGTAAAAGTATAAACCTCAGTAGGAAACTACACTAATCAAAGGATGGACTATTTTGGTATTGACTGTTAATGCTTAATTTTGTTGATATAAACATAGGTGTTTAATTTGGGAATATCTCCCTTTTGATGGTATAAGTCCAGTTTTATATGAGTGCATTAATTATGTAGTACATATTTTTCTTTCTGTATGAATTTTATGCATACTAAAAGCAGAGTGCCCTAAATCACAGTAAAATTCTATAGTAAAATCATTACTCTTCTCAGAATTTTTACCTGATTTGTGCTAGTTTTGACTGCATTGCACTATAACATAAATTTAATTTAGCTTTAAATGTATTACAGACTTATAGTGAAATGTAACTGGGTGCCCTTACTTTAAGATTCTTTATCCCTGAACCCAATTGATAGGTTGTGAAGATTGAGCATTTAAAGATATTATTGAATGTAAGAAAAGCATAAAGCTTGGATATTCTACAGCTCAGTATTTTAAAAGTCTGATGATGTAGTCACAGGTGAATGTAACTGTGATACAGCAAATTAAATTAATGTATCAGGTAGACCTTAAGTACTTAACATGTTCCCCTTCTCAAGCCTAATGGTATAAACTACTCTGGGGTCCTTCATTATGGCAAATCTTTCATTCTATACAGACTACATTCCTCATCAAACTGTTAACTCACTCTATGAACAACTAGGCAGCCATTGAGAAGCTGCATTTATTTACTCATTCATAGTTTTTGTAGTGTATCTTTTCTGCTGTTTGTTTCCTGGGTCAATAGCAAATCAGAGTAAAAGCAATAAATAGTCACTCCTACTTGTCTTTGTGGTCTGGTCTAGCCAAATAGATATAGTCTGATTTCAAATACGTGATTACCTCTGTGTATAAAGAGAGGAAAATATGACCATTGGGAGAAAAATGATTTGATGGCATCTGAAGTATTTGTTTTGCTAAATAAAAAGCAAAATTTGGTAAAGGTTAATGCTTAAAATTCAATGTTGACTATATAGGGGCAAAAATTAGGATATAACCTAATATGATGTAAAAATGGAAAAAAATGATGTAAAAAAATGGACACCAAATACAGAAGCTGAAAACACGATGGAAGTTTATTTCTATTTACATAGTATGCAGTGTAGAGGCAGGAAGTTCTGCACAAGGTCAAGATGGGGTCTGGCTTTCTTCTGTCTTAACATTAGCTCTACCTTTCAAAACGGTGTTTGCCTGACACGTGGTTGAGCTGCTGGTTAGCAGCACATCCCTTTCTGGCCTTGGGTAAGGGAGCAGAGTGGCAGAGGAAAGCAAGTAATTTTCTCTTAAGGATATGACATGAAAGTTGCAGATATCACTTCCATTCATATTCCTTTTGCAAGGACTTAGACATATGTCCACATGGAGGTACAAAGAGACTGTGAAATATGATCTTTAACTGGGCAGCTATGTGCACTGCTGATGCTCTGAGAACTGGAGTTGGTTTCTATTACAAAATGGAAAAAGGGCAGGATAAAATCTAGGGGAAATTAGTCACACAATGCATGTTTATGATCTTCTGTTATGTTATTTATATAATGTTGTGTTATATTATGTTTAAAATTTTAAAACAAAAGAAAAATTATTTGTTAATCACTTAGGAAGTTGAATAAATTTAGTAAGAATAAATCTTTACAAACCATGTTTGTGGTTGTTGATTTTCATTGCTAAAGTGATAGAAGAGGTGAACCGTGTGGATATAATATATCTGATTTCTGTTTAAGTCATTAAATTCTATTGTAATATATTTAAAATAATATGAGAGATGGTAGACTGAATGAATTATAGATTGGCATATTAATAGTTAATGAATCACCATTTCCAAGCATATTGTTGATAGATCACGATGAATCTAGAGGGAAATTTGTGGGGGTATCTTATAGCTTCATCTTGAAGCCAGCAATAAGTGTAAGAGATAATGAAGAGTAGGGAGAGGAAGGAACTAATAGCTATTGAGGGTCTGCTATGTGGGCACTGCTCAACTTTAAACTATTATTAATGACTTACAGATATTATTATTACAACTTTACAGATAAAAATAAGTACATAACTAGCATAGGTTATTTTATTGAATTTTGAAAGATGAAGTTTGAAAGAATACCCAAAATATTGGATGAATAATCAGAATTATGAAATGAAATTAGCATACAAAATTAGATAAAGAATTATATAAGGCACTACATTTACATAGAAACATTTAGATTAAAATTGTTACTGCAAATAGGATTTTCAAAATATTTATTATGTGTACAAAAATGTAATGTTTAAAATCAATTGGTAACATTTTTTGTTAACCATAAGGCACACTTCCCAATCACAAATGATATTATGAATTTATTATCATAGAAGTCCTAGTACTATCCAGAAGATGGGTAGTGACATCTCCACAATATTCTGTGTTAATTACATAGTCTTGCCCATTTTGTTCACTTTGGGAATCTGCATATTAAGAGACAAATTGACTGCTTGCCATTTATCTGGAGAAAAGGGATCTGAATGGAGAAATATCTGGAAATGATGTTATATGTGGGATAATGGAGGAAATGGGACTATTTAATACATTAGAAAGTTAATTGTTTTAAATTTTTGAAGGATTATGTTGGAAAAGGTAGACTATTCATTCTACGTGACTCTAGATATCAAAATTAAAACTTTTGTTTATAAATAAGTAGATAATGGATTTTATGAGGAAATTCCTTAAACAACTTTAACATTTATAGTTTTTCAGAAGTATAAGCGTACTCTCAGAAAAAAAATCACATAGAGAATAGATCCCTCTGTGAAGTGTATTTGAATTTACTGAGAGGTGGGGATAGTAGTAATGATGTTCATTTTTGATTTCTATATTCAATCACGTATTTCTATCCCACTCCATGTGTATGCTACATCAACCATTGTTGTTATCATCCATAATATATGTACATATGTAATATATATGATATATGATATTTATTAGCCCTTCTAGATAGTTGTTTTTTAGCTGATTTTGCAGAAGAAAAAATATGAACAAGATTGATTTATGGAAACTCTGCAGTATTTTCCCAACAACATATCAAGACATAAAAGTAGAAATTCTTCTTTTTAGAAACATTATCCTTAGCAAACGAATGCAGAAACAGAAATTCAAATATGGTGTGTTCTTACAAACAAGTGGGGGTTAAATAATGAGAACTCATGAACAAAAAGGAAAAACAGACACTGGAGTCTAGGAGGGAGAGAAGCAGAAAAGATAATTAGTGGGTACTGGGCTTAATACCTGGGTGATGAAATAATCTGTACAACAACTCCAGAGACTCAAGTTTACCTATGTAACAGCCCTTCACATGTGCCCCAGAACCTAAAATAAAAGTTTTCGTTTTGTTTGTTTGTTTGTTTAAAGAAACATTGGATAGAGGAGAATTTATCAGGCATTCCATTCTATTGGTCTAATCTATGCCACTTGCAAATGTGAATCAGATATTTTTTGTGTCAGATACTTTTTCCTTGCAAAACGACCAAAAGATAATACTAGAATTTATTGGGCGGGAGCCAGGGATTTAAATATCCTGCTTCAAATGCTAATAACATCACCCAGCCTATAAAAAAACACTGTAGGGGAGGCTTCACTTTAGGAACTAACTTTTGCTTCAGGAAAAATAATATAGACTAGTTTTGCTTCAGTTATGCATTCTGATTAGCAAGTCCATATCTGATTCCCAAGACAGATGCGTGGTGAAGGTGGGGTGGACTTGGGAACTGTACACATATCCTTTGGCAGTGTCAAAACTGGGCTTCTTCACGTCTAGTGGAAAGTGTCCTTCGTGTGGTTGGAATGCTTTCTTGGGAAACTTTGGGGGAACTTGGAAATTAGTACCGAAACCTAGTAATGTGCTACATAACATCCTTTTTTATTTAATGATCTATATTTCTTTATACTTTTCCTTAAACAATTATTTCTGATGGTGTTTTTCCATTACCACATCACTGTACCTTTAGATGTCCTGTATCATTTATAGAATAAAATCCACCAGAATCAATATAAAAGCATTTTAAAAGGCAAAGTCTTCTAAATGTGTGTAAAATTATTGCTTGAAAAGCAGTTTAGTAAATTCCAGTTATTTGTTCTGTTCTACCTCGTAGTTCAATGGAATCACCACCAGGGCAGAGATTCAGGAAAAGTGTGTCTACCTCTGTCATTTTGATCTCTTGGAAATTATTGTGATGTCTCCTTGACTCAGTCATATTTGACAATAAAAATAACTAATTATTGTTAAATATTGTTTTATTAAAATTAAAACATTTTATAATGGAGGAAAAGCTATACAATGGAGGAAAAGCTATACAAAGAGCTTGACTTTATTTTAAAAGATAGACAATTTCAGATTATTTAGTGTAAGTAAACAGATGCTTGATAGTTTTGCTTTCTCATTTAAAGATGTCAAATGTGTAAACAACTCCCCAGAATTATGCAATTATCCATAATCATTTCAGATATTGTTATGTAAAAAACATATCTCTGATAATACACATAAATGAGTCTAATAAAACAAGTAAAGAATAATGAATATTAAACCCACTAACCTTAGGCTTTCTCCCCTCACTCACAACACATACACATCTTGTGACACTTCAAAACTCTCATTGAAATTCAGGTTACAATAGTAAACAGTACAGAACAAACCAATGGAATCCATTCAGAGCACACAAAAACAAATCAACAAAAACACCAGGCTCCAGCATTGTCAAAACTGTACTGCTGAGTTAAGAAGCCAGGCAAGAAAATCAATTTTCTCTAACACATGAATTAAATGAATAAAATCTCAATATAAAGACAGAGGAGAAATAACCCAGCATTCCTAAGCCAACCTGAAAATGCTCCCATACGGGGAGTGGGAAACAGTGCTTATGTGCATAGTTTTACTTATCTATTCAATAGACATTTATGAAGCAACTACTAATTACCAAAAAACAGTATTGAGCATTTGAAATACAGAGATATTAATTCACATTTCTTGCCTTTGTTAGGCAGTTTCTATTTCACTGCAAGTGCAAGCTGTATTTTGGTATTACTTATGTTTTCATTATAGGCACGATATAAAGTTGGAAGTCGAGTTCTTCATAAGTACTGACACTGCTAACACAAACCGTGAGGTGATGGCAAATATTATACTATTAATTACTCATAACTTTATTCTAGACCATCTTACAGCCAGGGAAATTTACAATTCCACATGTACAATTTTTTTTAGTCATAATTGTTCTCTGTCAATTGAGAAAAGCATTGAGATTAAGATGACAATGACTTTCAGCTGACTATTACAAATAGACATCTCAGAAACTAAGGAAAATGTGTTTACGGACATAGATGTATTCATAACTTTAAAACTGGCTGAAATGTACCAGGTGTACAAATATAGCCAATCCTCCCACCTGTTAGGTAAAATGCATGGTGAAGCCTACATATGCCTATTTTGGGGCCCACTGATCTACGATAAAAGAAAACTTCTGCAAATGTTGCTTTGGAGTTCTGAATAAAAATTTCTAATCACTGTGTTTGTGACAAGGTCTTTGTATGTAGAGTTAATTACTGAAACAACATGCATATCTCAAATAATAGAAATTATATTTAAAGAATTGTTTGGAAGAGCTAAAAATAAACAAAAGAAAGCAAAACAAAATAGTCTGCAAATTCACCTAAGCCTACTGAATTCTTTGCAGTTTTAGGTTTTTTCTCACACCAAGATCTCTTCTTTCTCCTTTCCATTACTCCAGGAAGCTTTGTTTGATCCTCCCAGGCACAGTTAGATGCCATTTTCTTGTTTCTGTCTTCTTAGAAGACCTATTTCTCCTCCCTCTCTAGACCATGCACTTCTTAAGAGGCATTGTCTACTGTGAAACAAGGCATGGCCAGAATATGTATATGCTTAAAGTATTTATGGAGTTGAATTTGATTAAAAATATATAACTCTCTTCATGAAAAAAACAGTATAACTGAGAATTACCAGCAATGTTTATTCCTTTTCATGTCATTTTTCAAAGACAAACTACCACTTGTCAAAGTCTAAGACACATAGTGGGAGAATCAAATCTCATGCATTCGAACTATTGTTTCATTAGTTTCAAGGAATATTTGTACTTTGAGGCATGCCATGTGCAATAAATCATGGCTAACCAGAATATTTAAGGAAAATAATTTTAACTATTGGAATCCCTATTTCCTTATTCCTCCTCCGAATAATACACACAGTGCTTTTGTTTAAAGTCTTGTAGAGACATGCTTTGAAATTTTGTCAGTTTTTCCTGTTTCAGTCTGTACAGGATAAGACTCTACAGTGAAGTCCTTTCTTGACTATTCACTGTCTGATAGGACTCATGATTTAAATATGAGAGATTGGGCTGAATCATGTTGAACCCAAGACATACGAATTCTTGATTCTATAGCAGGAACAACTGAATTTGTAGTCATTTGCTTGTCTTAACTTTGCCTATTCTCTACATAATTTTGTGCATTAATCTACAGTTTCTAGGTATATTTGTTTCTATGGCATATAGATTTGTTACTCAAAGTAGTAGACACATAACTTGCCTGTCTTTATGTAAGGGATTTAAGGAGAGCTTGGTAGCCTTATTTCAGAATTGCTGAGACATCACTCAAAGTTAACAAAGTTTGCTTTCATAGATTGTTTCTGTGATTTAAGATGTAAATCTGCACTGAATTTGTAAATTGTCTTTTCTTTTTTTTTTGAAATGGAGTCTCCCTCTGCGGCCCAGGCTGGAGTGCAGTGGGGTGATCTCTGCTCACTGCAAGCTCCGCTGCCTCCCCGGTTCAGGCCATTCTCCTACCTCAGCCTCTCGAGCAGCTGGGACTACAGGTGCCCGCCACCATGCCCGGCTATTTTTTTTTNTTGCTTTCATAGATTGTTTCTGTGATTTAAGATGTAAATCTGCACTGAATTTGTAAATTGTCTTTTCTTTTTTTTTTGAAATGGAGTCTCCCTCTGCGGCCCAGGCTGGAGTGCAGTGGGGTGATCTCTGCTCACTGCAAGCTCCGCTGCCTCCCCGGTTCAGGCCATTCTCCTACCTCAGCCTCTCGAGCAGCTGGGACTACAGGTGCCCGCCACCATGCCCGGCTATTTTTTTTTTTTTTTTTATTTTAGTAGAGATGGGGCTCCACCGTGTTTGCCAGGATGGTCTCGATCTCCTGACCTCGTGATCCGCCCGCCTCGGCCTCCCAAAGTGCTGGGATTACAGGCGTGAGCCACCGCACCTGGCCAAATGATCTTTTCTTAAGCAGAAGAAAGAATATGTGCAGTTCATTTCTGGAGTAAAATGTATTATTTGTCTTCTTTAGAAAGAACACTTTTAAAATCAGCTACCAATCCCTCTTCAGTACCTCTTGTCTTGTTTTTGCTGTCATAGAACACAGAACATCTACATAGCTGCTATCTGAGATTTTCTAAAGTGACATTGGCTTCTGTGTTTGAAAGTACTCAGTCTTTTTCCATGAAAATGCATTTTATTTACAACCACAGCACTGGTGGTATGAGATCTAAAACACCTAATAATGATTGTATGCATAGTTTACCTTATTTTTATTTCCAACTAGTAGGAGTCAGATCATCTCATTGTACTATTCCCTTACCATCACTAGTTTATTTACTTTAAAGATGTGCAAAAGTGCATGAAGGAAACAAAGAATTTAGGTCAATGAAACAACAATATCCTGCAAAAGTCAATTTAAAATGCCAGTAGGGACTCTGAGAACAAATAAATTATTTTTCCTTTGCACACAACTGATAGCTTAAAAATGTAGCTAGATAGAGATAGTTCCCAAGCATCCTCACCCTTTTTAAAAGATTGCACTTGTTACTTTGATATGTGGGAACTAGGGAAACTTATCCCCAGATAGATAGAAAGTTCTCTCCTATAGTATTTCTTACATGCACAGGTACTAAATGATGCAGTGCCTTACGTTGAAAGATAATAATATAAATTTAGGGCTAAGCAGAGACATAATTTAAATGAGCAATCAAATTTAGTAATTTTTTAAGGGAACGAGAACCATGCCTCTACCAGAAAACTAGTTCATCATGAAAAATGTGAGCTTTTTTTACTCTACTCACATAAACAAATTTTATCATTCATAATAAAGTATGCAGAAAATATATGATGAGTGCTGGTTCATTTTGAAGGAGCAATAAATAATCTAACATTGTGCAATAAAAAATGAGGACACTGCATCAAGAAGAGGTACTTGCAATGGCATATTGTGGAAAAAGAATAAACAAACTTATTTTCTAAAGCTACTCCACATGCTACAGACTAATTTATTATTACATTATTATTTCCCTCTAGAATTGAAATAGTGTGGCTGAATAAGATTTGATACTTATCAGGAGTTCTAAATCCTTAAATTTTCAGTGCTTTGCATTTTCAAATTTTTATATACTAAGAGGAATAAAATGTTCCAAGCTCTCTCCTTATTTTTATTTCTGCTCAGAGATGTTGCAGAAGCTGTCACAATGAGGATTATCTAAACATGTGCTGAATCTAAAGCATGTATATGGATAAAGAGATATATGATTCGAGAAAAAAACAGTATCTCCTGTGTGAATGTGTTTTTATTACTGTAACTGACTCTATATAACAATTCTGCAGATGTTTTGGAAACAGCTGAATACTGTGAGTATCTAGCACAACATAATTAAATAAACACATTATCCTTTGTGTTTCCAGGGAAAGGGTTGTAGAACTGCAGCTTTTGACTATTCTCCTGGACTGGTGGGCAACTGTGGCAAGGTATTTTTGTCCCCTGATGATTGAAAACTATATTTGACAAATGATCTCATACACTAAAACATGATTGAAAAAAATAGACCTGTGTGTGTTTATATTAGTTATTCATTAAGCATTGTCACATTATTCCAATAATACTTAGTGAAATGTCTCATCTGTATAACGAGGTGTGTTTGCAGTTGTCATACCGTATCTTGCAACATGGCAAAACCACAGTGTAAGGGTGTGTCTACATCAGAATTACTTATTAGTGTCTGAATGTGCAATAATTGGGACAAAGTAGGAAGTCGGATGAAGAGTTGAATGTGAAACTGTGTTAGAAGCACAAAGCAGGCTACAAAGCGGGGGAAAATTTGTAGGAAGAGAACAGATTTAAAATTCCAGGGAAAGTTCAAACAATATGACCAAAAAGTGTTCAGTCTTTAGATAAGAGGAAAGAGAAAACCTTCTAAATAATGGCCAGCTAGTCACATGAATATAGAATTGTTCTCAGTGATTTATGTGAAGACATGCAAAATGCAACGTAAATCAAATAAGAATAACCTTGAGTACATGTAAATGGTAAATCTTTCACCCACTCTTTAATCTTCTTACAACTGCGGCTGCTTGACCATTATTCTGAACCGAGTTTTTTAACTTTGGTGATATTGACATTTTAGGCCAGATAATTATTTGTTGTGAGGGGCTGTCCTGTACACTAGGAATGCCAGTAGCACTCCTGCCTAGTTATGACAACGAAAATGTCTGCAGACGTTGCTAGTTGTTTCTAGGGGGCAAGGTTACCTGCCGTTGAGACCACTGATGTAGTCTCTGTCTCAGATACTAAAAAGTTGCAGCAATTGACAGGATTAATGCATTGTATGTCAACATTATTCGTTGTAGCATCAAATTATACTTCCTCATAGACTGGTCTTGACCTTCAATCCAAGTTCATGAGAACTAGACTCCAATTTGTGCTGCATTTTTCTAAAAAAATAAACTGCCACATCCCATTTGCTTCTGCCTCTATATTGTTAATACAAAAACTATTCCATCACTCTGTTAACAGATTACTCCATGACTCTCGCTGGTGTCATTCTTGTTTCCTTCTATTAATACAGTAGCTTCACTTTTCCCCTTGCATTCCATTCTAATAGTTGTCATTTCTAAATTCATGATAAATTCAGCTAAGCTAGCTTGTGTACCTAGGATTCAAAGTAAGAAAAACAATCCACAGCTATGACCAAGAGTGGAGATTCATGCTTTCTCCAATGAGAAAACTGCAGAGTGTCGTTGTCAAGAACACAGTGAAGGATAAGACTATCCACATCTGGCCTAGTCAAGGCAAGGTCATTCAAGACAGAGATGGCATTAGGTTGCACATGCTCCATTTTAAAACTAAAATTAAAGTTATTGAGGCAATTTATAAATACAATTTTTTCATATAATTTATGAATACAACCGTATGAGTAGTTTACCATACAATTTCCATGTGATAACTCCCATCCTCTTTATTAGAAAGACTATAGAAGAACAATATATATGTTATCACCATGAGCCCTTAACGACATTTTCATCTGCAGTTATTCCTTCTGTCCGTTGAATCTACATCTTCTAAAAGGACATCTAGGGGTCAAAGTGGATATCTAAAACATGTGTTATGAAATTTGAAAAGAATGGGTTTAAGAAAAGTTCTGTTTCACGTATCTTTTAGGATTTACAGCTTTTCCTTCTGTCCATTGAATCTACATCTTCTAAAAGGACATCTAGGGGTCAAAGTGGATATCTAAAACATGTATTACCAAATTTGAAAAATAATGGGTTTAAGGAAAAGTTCTGTTTCACGTATCTTTTAGAATTTACAGCTTTTTGCTTTGTGTAAAACATTCAGCAGGTCTCAAGTCAACCACTGATGTTATTTCTTTCTCCCTCTTCTATTCCTGTCTCTCTCTTCGCTTGGCCTTTTACTGATGACCAAGCTTTGTGTTCAACTGCGAAATCAGATTTAATCCGACATATTCTTTTACTTTCCCATTGCCAAAACTGTCAATTCACCCGCATCTGTAACTATCTACATTAATTTTCCCTCTGTTACTTTGAAGGAAGTGTCCCTCTTCCAATTAAACCAATAAGGTGTGCCCTGAATTCAACCTCTCAAACATGACCTATGAGATTACCCATCTCTTTCTTATTTCTCTAGGGAGGTAAGGACAGCCTGAACTAAGATATCCGTAGGATCACAAGGAGTATATAGATGAATGATGGGATGGGGCAATATCAATAGGAGTTATTAACTGATCTTATTTGGACAATAAAGGAGGATACACTGAAGATTATAGCACATTTTTGAAGCAAATAGAGAGATGTCATTGACTGGACCTCAGGAAACATTAATCTTATGATCATTGATGGATTCACACACACACAAATTCTTTCCTCCCTTTTCCAAGTGGAGTGTGGAGAAACAACCATAGCTTACAATGCATTTAGGAGCATTGTTATGTATCCATGGATTTTCCCATGATGTTATTTCTGGAAGACTCATTTTACCATTCTTAACTTTGGTAGAACCTTCTTCATATCCTAGTTAAAATTGTGCTCTGTGTATAAGGATGGTTTATATATACCCCTTGATAATGAAATCTCAGTGTTTTTTCCTCTCATGATGCTAGTGATTCTATCTTCTGGTACTTTGTAAACATAATGACTATAAATCCTTGGAGAGAGAAATTTTAAAAAATAAAAAATGAACACATATGGTTGTGATTAAACATCACATATTCCAGTTACTATTAATTCTACTAAATATATGGTCAGATGATATTCTCTCCACCCCATTAAGTTATTTTATCACAATATTAGATTTATTTTCCATTTTCTTAGGGTTTTTGTTTTTACAGAATTAACTGTGTACAATTTTTTTAAAAGAAATTCAGTGTTATCATTGAAATCTACTGAATTGTCTTTTGAACTCTAAAGTCAAGTTTTAAAAGCTGCTAAAATAAAATGTTTTAAATAGATTTTCTAAAATAATTAGAGCTAATTATACACTTTAATAAAGATTCTAAAATGTGATGAATGCATTTTCTTAATTTCTTTACATTATAATACTCACATATGCTGTTCTCAATCTGCGACCAAAATATAAAAGTCTGAATAACTGTCTTTGCAAAAATCATAAAGAAAAGTGATATGACTTGAAATTACCAACATTATTAAATAAATAGCATTAACCTCCAGGCTTGCTTGGAGTAGAGATGGTTTTATCATGGATAATGAAATTTTCTAGGTCTTGTATCACCTCTTTACTGGTTCCTCTAAGCTCTTCATTACTCCTCTGACTGTATGTTTAGGAACATTTATACATCTGTAAGTTTTAGAAGTTTTAATGTTCTAAATTATCCCAGAATTTTAAAATTAATTTTAATTGCTCTTCTTTGAAGAATTTACAATAGCAATGAAACATCTACATCTTTGTAAAACTAGATTTAGTCTTAAGTTTTTGGCTCTTAGTTTGACATAAAACTTTCTGTAATAAGTGCTCCCTAAAACATTAATCCCTTGGGAGCTTTCTTAAGTACAATGAATTATAAACAATAACTTCAAATTATGCTACAATGCAAAGAAGAGATGGTTTGAATTTTCCAGTGATACAATACACATATTTGGTTATAACCTTATAGGATTCTGCTATAATAATATGTTCAAATAATAAAGATATTTTAATAAATACCTTTTATTATTAATACCTTTATTATGATATTAATTATGCTGATATTATACAGGTATTCTAATAAATACCTTTATACCTTTATTCCTTATAAAAGTATTTATTAAAATATGTCAAAATTTAATTTTTCTATTTCTTTTGTAATTACTAAGAGGCTGTGGTACTTAGTACTGATTGTTATTCAAAGAATGTCTTGCATGCCTAACTCAACATAAAAAAAGTATCAAAAATATAAATCCTATTCACTTTCATCTTCTCATTCATCATATTAGAATAACATAAACAATCCTTACAGTTTTCTACTCAAGGATCATCAGGCACACCTGTTGATCTAAGCAAAACATGATCATGCTAATGAAGGAGTTAGCATGAAGCAGTGATCTAGCAATTAGAAGATAGAGATTTAGTTTCTGCCAACATCACTTGTTCATTTTGTCACTTGGACGTTACTCTGTCTCTACCAACCTGGAATTTTTACTTCCACAATTGTCTTGTTTACTGAAATGTGTCCAGAGGAACTTCAGAAAATATTAAAAGGTGATAGCTCGTAATGGTAAACCTTGCCTTTTACCTATTGACTACAGAAAGTACTGTATGATTGAGTAAATGAAAGGTTTTGAAATTGTGAATGAGGCTCTTTTTTGTTTTCTCCTATCACTATCCAGTACAATATTTTTGTTTAATGATGGGTTGAACCCAGAGGAAAATATACTGCTGTACACATCTATATATTTCCCTGTTGCATTTACTACTTAAAGCAGTTTATTATTCATCTTTGCAACATTTCCTAATGTTTTTCAATGTTTATTGGCAATAGCAAATAAAAGTTAAATATATTGTTACTTCTCCTGTATTGTAAAGTTGCCTTTCTCTAATAATAACACCTTGGAAAGTTGTACATTTTAAATGTCATTTATCTCCAGATGTACCTTAATTATTGCATGTTTTATGAGATTTTATTTATTTATTTATTTATTTATTTATTTATTTATTTATTTATCACATTGCTCCATGGCAGATAAAATGGCATCCCAAATGGACTGCAAAGGTAATGCTTCTTCCCAAAACAAGAACTGAGCCCATACTTCATGAATATAACTGGCTTTTCAGAAATAAAATAATTTTAAGGGTAAGTTGCTGGGAAAACCCTTAAACTTAGCACTTCTCAGAAATGTGGCCCATGTTTTAAAATAAGTGCATTCACCTTAGAGTTTGAAAATATTTAAATCTATTAAATTAATGATCTACAGAATTTTTTTTAAAAAATAGCTCTGTTATTTTGCACTGTTTTATATCAAGCAATTCTTCAGCCTTACTTTGCACTGTCAGTTTATCAAGACATTAGTTTTGTCTTTTAATTGATCTCAATTCTTATTTTTTGTAAATGAGCTTTGTATTCATTGATTTTTTTAACTTTTCGGTTCAGGGGTCCATGTAGAGTTTTGTTATATAGGTAAATTGGGTGTTGCAGAGATTTGGTGTACAGATTATTTCATCACCCAGGTAATAAGCACAGTACCTGAGAGGGAGTTTTCAGTCCTCATCTTCCTCCCACCCTCCACCCTCTAGTAGGCCCCAGTGTCTACTGTTCTCTTCTCTGTATCCATGTGTACTCAATGTTTAGCTCCCACTTGCAAGGGAGAACATTTGGTATTTAATTTTCTGTTCCTTTGTTAATTAGCTTAAGATATTGGCCTCCAGCTCCATCCATGTTGTTGCAAAAGACATGATCTTGTTTTTTGTTTGTTTGTTGTTTGTTTGTTTATTAATGGCTGCGTGGCATTCCATGCTGTATATGAACCACATTTTCTTTATCCAGTCTTCTGTTGTTGGGCATCCAGGTTGATTCCATGTTTTCACTATTGTGAATAGTGCTGTGAGGAACATAGGTGTGCATGAGTCTTTGTGATAGAATAATCTACATTCCTTTGGGTATATACACAATAATGAGATTGCTGGGTTGAATGGTAGCTGTATTTTAAATTCTTTGAGTAATCACCATACTGCTTTCCACAGTGACTGAACTAATTTATATTCCCACCAACAGTGTATAAAAGTTCCTGTTTTTTCTCTCTTTTTTGCAGCCTCCCCAGCATCTGTTACTTTTTTACTTTTAATGATAGCCATTCTGACTGGCATGATATAGTATCTTATTGTGGTTCTGATTTGAATTTCTGTAATGATTGGTGATGTTGAGCAATTTTCATATGCTTCTTAGTCATGTGTACGTCTTCTTTTGAAAAGTGTCTGTTCATGTCCTTTGCCCACTTTTAATGGGTTTGTTTTCTTGTAAATTTGTTTAAATTCTTTACAGATGCTGGAATATTAGACCTCTGTCAGATGCGTAGTTTGCAAATATGTCTCCCAGTCTGTTAACTCTGTTTATAATTTCTTTTGCTGTGTGAAAGCTCTTTAGCTTAATTAGGTCCCATTTGATCAATTCTTAAATTTTATAGAAATTTATTATTTTGACAACAGCAGGGGGGAGCCATTCTTGACAAAATGCAACTGTTTGATGTTTATTGGAATAATATGGTGTGTTTTGGCATCTAAGAAAATAATCACTCTTCTGCTCTTCTTTTCCTTTTTTTTTTTGTGTGTGTGTTTTGCTAACTTTTGACTTTGAAAGACAGTGCATTTTCTCATTTTAAACTCAGTTTTGAAGTTTCCTTCCTGACCACTGATACCCATACACGGAAATAATAGCACGTTATAAGAAAATCCAGCACCTAGTGTAAAGATCGGGAAATCTTCCTGGAAAGTCAATACGTGAAACTCAAAATAGTTAGATCCTGCGTTTAAGAGGCATATTTTCCGTTTTCCAAACTGTCTGAGAGAGGATTTCATTTTGTATGCACAGAACAAAGTATATTGCATATATTAAGAGAACTTTATGACAACAGGGAATCTTTGTGGACTTGAAAATCAATAAAATATTTATAAGAAAAAATAGCTACTGAGAACATATAATCCCTGGTTATCGTCTCATGTTACGGGTGATGGCTTCAGCTATCTTCAAGTTGCAAAATATAATTTATTACTATAAAATCATCCTTACTACAAAGTTGAGCTCTTTCAAGTCGATACAGGTTATTGCTCTGCAAGGAGGTAATGCCCATCCTCACTTAGAGCTCAAACAGTTAACATTCAGCACTTGGGACCAATTTGGCTGACATGAAAGAACACCTGGTGCAGTAATGGCTCTTTACTGGTGATCTGTATATCACTACACTTAAGTTCTAGAATGCCAGAAGTGCTTCAGATGTGAATTTATTTTGTTATTGGGCTTAATGCACCCACTAGCATATTTAGATGAGTCACTTTTCTGTCAAGTAAATTTGTCTTTTGATCATCAACCACTTTAAAATAATGTTGACAAATAGGCAATGGATACAACTGTGTCCTGTTTGATCAGAGGTTTTCTTTCTTCCACGTATGCTGTAACCACTAAGATTCAATAATGTTTCAAATCCATCTTGAAATGAAACAGGTATAGATAAATATGAATTATATAGGCTAGATAGAACAACTGACTGTGGTTTTCATGACTGGGTTCCCATAGCTGTCATGCCTGGACATTCAGAACACTGGTCATAGTTAGTCTTTGTAAAGGATGCCCCTCTGTGCCTGGATCATGCACAATGGACACAATGTTTTAGAAAGCAATGGCACCCATATGAGATGGAAGGATGGAGTTTGGTTAAACTATCACTGTGTGCACAATTGGCACCACAACACATGGGGTCACTGGTACAGGTAGATACAAAGCAAGTGAGTTTGATTACACTATCGTTCTTAAATTGCATAAAGTTTTGTAGTCAGTTAACTGAATAAATCATACTCTTGCCTGCTTTGAATTTATGACTTTTCCCTAATGATATTTAAGAGCTAGAATTCACTTAAGAGTTCCTCTAGTCCAAACTCCTTACAGTATAGGAGAAAACTAAATTTCCGATTCATCAAGGGGAGATGGTAAGCTACATAGTATAGTAGTGGGTGTCAAAACTATATCTAAAATAAAAGTATACAAATTTCCTTTGCAGTGATCCCTTTCCAAAATTCTATTTAAATTCTCCTTAGCTTATTAATGTGTTGACAGCCACCTCTCACCTGATGATTATAAGAAATATCATAGGGAAGTGACCTTACAATTATGGAGTTCCGGTTTTAGTCTCTCTTCAAGTGCATTCTGCTGTAGGGATTCCACAGTTTTGATCTTGGCTTGTTAACCTCATTAGCATTGATTCTCAACACCTGTGCTTGTGGTTAGTTGGAGACCTAAGGTGCATGACTCCTTTGTACCAGGGACCACCACCAAAATCATTTCTCTCATTACCCAATGGAATACATGGAACCAGTGAATCTGGAATCAAGTGTGAATGTTGGACAGGATATTATAAATATTTTGCACAGTCTGAATTTTATGATATTTCATGCAATAGAGGTTTGGACAACAGGCAAAGGAAAAGCAAATGAAGCTATTTTCTTTTGTCTCTTTCTTTTTTGTATACTGAAGTTGATGGGGTTTTATTTGCTTTCCTAATGAGATGGTAATTTACATGTTTTGGAGAACTGCTATCTCTGTGCCCTCTGTGCATGGTTTTAGCCTTGCAAATCTGAATCAGAGGCATGTGTGAGTCCAGAGCAGATGTGTGCAGCTGGGCAAATCTCTTTGCCATTGCTCTTCCTTGGAATGATAATCCACATGCTGAGATTTCAAATGAGTTTAATACACATTTTCTTGATTAATGGAAAATGGCAGAGTGTAGGAGACTGAAACAGTTCGTGCTTTGCTTGATTAATTAATAAGGGACTCTCTTTTCCCAGCTTCGACTCATTATGCTAATGAAGTGTCATCAATTAAGGCTTTCCCTTGATTATTGAATCTGTCAGGTAGTGCTCAGTGAAAATGTTGCATTCCTTTGCTGTCTGGGTGGAATTGCCATTACAGCTTTTATGAACTGCTCCTGCCATTAGCTCTGTTTGTTCTATTTTCTCATTATTGTATCTTTTCTTGACCTTGAGAGAAGTGACTGTGGAAAGGCTGGAATGAACTGAAAATGTTATATCTGGGAGTACAAGTTGAGAAAATATGTCAACAGAAAGATATACGCCATTCTTCATTCAGAAACCACTTGTAATTATTAATGATAGAGTAAAAAATGAATCAAAAGAATGTGCCGAAATTTCTGAAGTCGTTGGCATTGACATTAGATTAGATANTTTCTTAGGGTTTTTGTTTTTACAGAATTAACTGTGTACAATTTTTTTAAAAGAAATTCAGTGTTATCATTGAAATCTACTGAATTGTCTTTTGAACTCTAAAGTCAAGTTTTAAAAGCTGCTAAAATAAAATGTTTTAAATAGATTTTCTAAAATAATTAGAGCTAATTATACACTTTAATAAAGATTCTAAAATGTGATGAATGCATTTTCTTAATTTCTTTACATTATAATACTCACATATGCTGTTCTCAATCTGCGACCAAAATATAAAAGTCTGAATAACTGTCTTTGCAAAATCATAAAGAAAAGTGATATGACTTGAAATTACCAACATTATTAAATAAATAGCATTAACCTCCAGGCTTGCTTGGAGTAGAGATGGTTTTATCATGGATAATGAAATTTTCTAGGTCTTGTATCACCTCTTTACTGGTTCCTCTAAGCTCTTCATTACTCCTCTGACTGTATGTTTAGGAACATTTATACATCTGTAAGTTTTAGAAGTTTTAATGTTCTAAATTATCCCAGAATTTTAAAATTAATTTTAATTGCTCTTCTTTGAAGAATTTACAATAGCAATGAAACATCTACATCTTTGTAAAACTAGATTTAGTCTTAAGTTTTGGCTCTTAGTTTGACATAAAACTTTCTGTAATAAGTGCTCCCTAAAACATTAATCCCTTGGGAGCTTTCTTAAGTACAATGAATTATAAACAATAACTTCAAATTATGCTACAATGCAAAGAAGAGATGGTTTGAATTTTCCAGTGATACAATACACATATTTGGTTATAACCTTATAGGATTCTGCTATAATAATATGTTCAAATAATAAAGATATTTTAATAAATACCTTTTATTATTAATACCTTTATTATGATATTAATTATGCTGATATTATACAGGTATTCTAATAAATACCTTTATACCTTTATTCCTTATAAAAGTATTTATTAAAATATGTCAAAATTTAATTTTCTATTTCTTTTGTAATTACTAAGAGGCTGTGGTACTTAGTACTGATTGTTATTCAAAGAATGTCTTGCATGCCTAACTCAACATAAAAAAAGTATCAAAATATAAATCCTATTCACTTTCATCTTCTCATTCATCATATTAGAATAACATAAACAATCCTTACAGTTTTCTACTCAAGGATCATCAGGCACACCTGTTGATCTAAGCAAAACATGATCATGCTAATGAAGGAGTTAGCATGAAGCAGTGATCTAGCAATTAGAAGATAGAGATTTAGTTTCTGCCAACATCACTTGTTCATTTTGTCACTTGGACGTTACTCTGTCTCTACCAACCTGGAATTTTACTTCCACAATTGTCTTGTTTACTGAAATGTGTCCAGAGGAACTTCAGAAAATATTAAAAGGTGATAGCTCGTAATGGTAAACCTTGCCTTTTACCTATTGACTACAGAAAGTACTGTATGATTGAGTAAATGAAAGGTTTTGAAATTGTGAATGAGGCTCTTTTTTGTTTTCTCCTATCACTATCCAGTACAATATTTTGTTTAATGATGGGTTGAACCCAGAGGAAAATATACTGCTGTACACATCTATATATTTCCCTGTTGCATTTACTACTTAAAGCAGTTTATTATTCATCTTTGCAACATTTCCTAATGTTTTCAATGTTTATTGGCAATAGCAAATAAAAGTTAAATATATTGTTACTTCTCCTGTATTGTAAAGTTGCCTTTCTCTAATAATAACACCTTGGAAAGTTGTACATTTTAAATGTCATTTATCTCCAGATGTACCTTAATTATTGCATGTTTTATGAGATTTTATTTATTTATTTATTTATTTATTTATTTATTTATTTATTTATCACATTGCTCCATGGCAGATAAAATGGCATCCCAAATGGACTGCAAAGGTAATGCTTCTTCCCAAAACAAGAACTGAGCCCATACTTCATGAATATAACTGGCTTTTTCAGAAATAAAATAATTTTAAGGGTAAGTTGCTGGGAAAACCCTTAAACTTAGCACTTCTCAGAAATGTGGCCCATGTTTTAAAATAAGTGCATTCACCTTAGAGTTTGAAAATATTTAAATCTATTAAATTAATGATCTACAGAATTTTTTTTAAAAAATAGCTCTGTTATTTTGCACTGTTTTATATCAAGCAATTCTTCAGCCTTACTTTGCACTGTCAGTTTATCAAGACATTAGTTTTGTCTTTTTAATTGATCTCAATTCTTATTTTTTGTAAATGAGCTTTGTATTCATTGATTTTTTTAACTTTTCGGTTCAGGGGTCCATGTAGAGTTTTGTTATATAGGTAAATTGGGTGTTGCAGAGATTTGGTGTACAGATTATTTCATCACCCAGGTAATAAGCACAGTACCTGAGAGGGAGTTTTTCAGTCCTCATCTTCCTCCCACCCTCCACCCTCTAGTAGGCCCCAGTGTCTACTGTTCTCTTCTCTGTATCCATGTGTACTCAATGTTTAGCTCCCACTTGCAAGGGAGAACATTTGGTATTTAATTTTCTGTTCCTTTGTTAATTAGCTTAAGATATTGGCCTCCAGCTCCATCCATGTTGTTGCAAAAGACATGATCTTGTTTTTTGTTTGTTTGTTGTTTGTTTGTTTATTAATGGCTGCGTGGCATTCCATGCTGTATATGAACCACATTTTCTTTATCCAGTCTTCTGTTGTTGGGCATCCAGGTTGATTCCATGTTTTCACTATTGTGAATAGTGCTGTGAGGAACATAGGTGTGCATGAGTCTTTGTGATAGAATAATCTACATTCCTTTGGGTATATACACAATAATGAGATTGCTGGGTTGAATGGTAGCTGTATTTTAAATTCTTTGAGTAATCACCATACTGCTTTCCACAGTGACTGAACTAATTTATATTCCCACCAACAGTGTATAAAAGTTCCTGTTTTTTCTCTCTTTTTTGCAGCCTCCCCAGCATCTGTTACTTTTTTACTTTTTAATGATAGCCATTCTGACTGGCATGATATAGTATCTTATTGTGGTTCTGATTTGAATTTCTGTAATGATTGGTGATGTTGAGCAATTTTTCATATGCTTCTTAGTCATGTGTACGTCTTCTTTTGAAAAGTGTCTGTTCATGTCCTTTGCCCACTTTTTAATGGGTTTGTTTTTCTTGTAAATTTGTTTAAATTCTTTACAGATGCTGGAATATTAGACCTCTGTCAGATGCGTAGTTTGCAAATATGTCTCCCAGTCTGTTAACTCTGTTTATAATTTCTTTTGCTGTGTGAAAGCTCTTTAGCTTAATTAGGTCCCATTTGATCAATTCTTAAATTTTTATAGAAATTTATTATTTTGACAACAGCAGGGGGGAGCCATTCTTGACAAAAATGCAACTGTTTGATGTTTATTGGAATAATATGGTGTGTTTTGGCATCTAAGAAAAATAATCACTCTTCTGCTCTTCTTTTTCCTTTTTTTTTTTGTGTGTGTGTTTTTGCTAACTTTTGACTTTGAAAGACAGTGCATTTTCTCATTTTAAACTCAGTTTTGAAGTTTCCTTCCTGACCACTGATACCCATACACGGAAATAATAGCACGTTATAAGAAAATCCAGCACCTAGTGTAAAGATCGGGAAATCTTCCTGGAAAGTCAATACGTGAAACTCAAAAATAGTTAGATCCTGCGTTTAAGAGGCATATTTTCCGTTTTCCAAACTGTCTGAGAGAGGATTTCATTTTGTATGCACAGAACAAAGTATATTGCATATATTAAGAGAACTTTATGACAACAGGGAATCTTTGTGGACTTGAAAAATCAATAAAATATTTATAAGAAAAAATAGCTACTGAGAACATATAATCCCTGGTTATCGTCTCATGTTACGGGTGATGGCTTCAGCTATCTTCAAGTTGCAAAATATAATTTATTACTATAAAATCATCCTTACTACAAAGTTGAGCTCTTTCAAGTCGATACAGGTTATTGCTCTGCAAGGAGGTAATGCCCATCCTCACTTAGAGCTCAAACAGTTAACATTCAGCACTTGGGACCAATTTGGCTGACATGAAAGAACACCTGGTGCAGTAATGGCTCTTTACTGGTGATCTGTATATCACTACACTTAAGTTCTAGAATGCCAGAAGTGCTTCAGATGTGAATTTATTTTGTTATTGGGCTTAATGCACCCACTAGCATATTTAGATGAGTCACTTTTCTGTCAAGTAAATTTGTCTTTTGATCATCAACCACTTTAAAATAATGTTGACAAATAGGCAATGGATACAACTGTGTCCTGTTTGATCAGAGGTTTTCTTTCTTCCACGTATGCTGTAACCACTAAGATTCAATAATGTTTCAAATCCATCTTGAAATGAAACAGGTATAGATAAATATGAATTATATAGGCTAGATAGAACAACTGACTGTGGTTTTTCATGACTGGGTTCCCATAGCTGTCATGCCTGGACATTCAGAACACTGGTCATAGTTAGTCTTTGTAAAGGATGCCCCTCTGTGCCTGGATCATGCACAATGGACACAATGTTTTAGAAAGCAATGGCACCCATATGAGATGGAAGGATGGAGTTTGGTTAAACTATCACTGTGTGCACAATTGGCACCACAACACATGGGGTCACTGGTACAGGTAGATACAAAGCAAGTGAGTTTGATTACACTATCGTTCTTAAATTGCATAAAGTTTTTGTAGTCAGTTAACTGAATAAATCATACTCTTGCCTGCTTTGAATTTATGACTTTTCCCTAATGATATTTAAGAGCTAGAATTCACTTAAGAGTTCCTCTAGTCCAAACTCCTTACAGTATAGGAGAAAACTAAATTTCCGATTCATCAAGGGGAGATGGTAAGCTACATAGTATAGTAGTGGGTGTCAAAACTATATCTAAAATAAAAGTATACAAATTTCCTTTGCAGTGATCCCTTTCCAAAATTCTATTTAAATTCTCCTTAGCTTATTAATGTGTTGACAGCCACCTCTCACCTGATGATTATAAGAAATATCATAGGGAAGTGACCTTACAATTATGGAGTTCCGGTTTTAGTCTCTCTTCAAGTGCATTCTGCTGTAGGGATTCCACAGTTTTGATCTTGGCTTGTTAACCTCATTAGCATTGATTCTCAACACCTGTGCTTGTGGTTAGTTGGAGACCTAAGGTGCATGACTCCTTTGTACCAGGGACCACCACCAAAAATCATTTCTCTCATTACCCAATGGAATACATGGAACCAGTGAATCTGGAATCAAGTGTGAATGTTGGACAGGATATTATAAATATTTTGCACAGTCTGAATTTTATGATATTTCATGCAATAGAGGTTTGGACAACAGGCAAAGGAAAAGCAAATGAAGCTATTTTCTTTTGTCTCTTTCTTTTTTGTATACTGAAGTTGATGGGGTTTTATTTGCTTTCCTAATGAGATGGTAATTTACATGTTTTGGAGAACTGCTATCTCTGTGCCCTCTGTGCATGGTTTTAGCCTTGCAAATCTGAATCAGAGGCATGTGTGAGTCCAGAGCAGATGTGTGCAGCTGGGCAAATCTCTTTGCCATTGCTCTTCCTTGGAATGATAATCCACATGCTGAGATTTCAAATGAGTTTAATACACATTTTCTTGATTAATGGAAAATGGCAGAGTGTAGGAGACTGAAACAGTTCGTGCTTTGCTTGATTAATTAATAAGGGACTCTCTTTTCCCAGCTTCGACTCATTATGCTAATGAAGTGTCATCAATTAAGGCTTTCCCTTGATTATTGAATCTGTCAGGTAGTGCTCAGTGAAAATGTTGCATTCCTTTGCTGTCTGGGTGGAATTGCCATTACAGCTTTTTATGAACTGCTCCTGCCATTAGCTCTGTTTGTTCTATTTTCTCATTATTGTATCTTTTTCTTGACCTTGAGAGAAGTGACTGTGGAAAGGCTGGAATGAACTGAAAAATGTTATATCTGGGAGTACAAGTTGAGAAAATATGTCAACAGAAAGATATACGCCATTCTTCATTCAGAAACCACTTGTAATTATTAATGATAGAGTAAAAAATGAATCAAAAGAATGTGCCGAAATTTCTGAAGTCGTTGGCATTGACATTAGATTAGATAAGTAGTTCAGAAATAAATTATCATTAACCATTTCTTATCCTGCTCTTCACATTGTATTTTAAGAGGAAGAATTTTTCCTAAGGGGAATAGTCTGCGAACAAAAGAGTGCATATTACAATTTTTTTTTTTCTTCAGGTAAAGTTTCCCTTTTTTTAAAAAAAAAAAAAGTAAATATTACTTGTATATGGAACCAAGTAAAGGTGACAGAAATGTAAAAATAGTAAAACATAACCTAGGAAAGCTTGTGGGTTAGGCTTAGTAAACAAAATTTTTGTATGTCTTAATAGCCTTTTCTCCCCAGCACTGAAGATCTGAAGATGAGGCTTTGAGTATGAACGAACCAAGCAACAGAAGTCAGCTCCTGTTGCTTAATACACCCATTAGGGGACATCTTACTTTGGAACTAGGGTAGTACTCATTAGTGAGAGACTCTCAAGCCATTTTAAAAAGTTGTATGTAGTAGAATACTGGAGTAAGACACAAAATCACCCATCCCATTCCCATTTTTAAAACTGACATCTCAGGGGAGCAATAATAATGAATTAATTTAATTTTTTTTCTTCACCTAAAGAACAAAATAGTTTTATGTTTTTATGGTATATCCCTGGACCTAAAATAATTATTTTAAACTAATAGTGTCATCTGTTTAATTAATCCATCAATGACTCAGTTTCCCTAACCAGAATGGTAATATAATGTTTATTCATGACTACTCTTCTGAATATTTTGGATATAAATCAATGAAAAGTAAATGGGATACTCTACTACTTTCTTTTAGGGAAAACATTACACTGTTTTGCTTGGTTTAAACTCCAAAATAAAATGATGTTTTGGAGATGGGATGTTACATCCAACTGATTAATTTCAATTATTTCTGGTAAAATAGACTTTAGGGTGTGAATATATATGAAGGTGGCAGATCAATAAAAACAGTTATTTTTTCGATGGACAATGTGTTTAATTTATAACCAAGAGTTTTTAAAAAAGGAAATAGAATATAATCAGTTTAACAAACATGACTTGCAAGTCAACATTTTGCCCATTCTCATGCCATCATTCCTCTAATAAATTTTATTATTGGTAGGAATTGAGCATGAGGAGACTCAGCCTTTATAAGTATGTAAATACACCAATGGCGGAGTCAAACAGCCTGAGCGTAAATCTTAATTTTCCCATTTACTACTTTTGTGAACATGAACAATTTACTTAACTTTGATATGCATCAGTTTTCTCTATCATAATGAAAGGAGTACCTGCCTCATTCAGTTGTATACTAAATGAGTTAATAAATGTAAAGCTCCTAGAAGCATGTTAGTACAGATTAAATACTTAAACAATTTGGGAAACATGTTTTACTGGTAAATCTTATTAAATTTTAGGATCACATAGGTAGGTGTTTAGAATCTATCTCTATGGACATCTTTACTATTTTACTTTTCCATTTTTGGATCTTGAGTAATGAGATTGTGTCTGGAATTGCTGCATTCTTGGTCTCTCTGACTTCAAGAATTAAGCCATGGACCCTGGCGGTGAGTGCTACAGTTCTTAAAAATGGTGTCTGCAGTTTGTTCCTTCAGATGTTTAGATGCGTCCGCAGTTTTTTCCTTCTGGTAAGTTCGTGGTCTCACTGATTTCAGGAGTGAAAGTGCAGACCTTCGCAGTGAGTGTTACAACTCTTAAAGGCGGTATATTGGGAGTGGTTCATTCTTCTCGGGTTCATGGTCTTGTTAGCTTCAGGAGTAAAGCTGCAGCTTCGTAGTGTTACAGCTCATAAAGGCAGCCTGTACCCAAACAGTGAGCAGCAGCAAAATTTATCATAAACAGCAAAAGAATAAAGCTTCCAGTTTCGAAGTGAACCTGAGCGAGTTACCACGCTGCCTCAGGCAGACTGCTTTTATTTCCTTATCTGACCCCACCCACATCTTGCTGATTGGTCCATTTTACAGAGAGCTGATTGGTCCGTTTTGACAGAGCTGAATGGTGCATTTACAATCCCTGGGCTAGACACAGAGTGCTGATTGGTGCATTTACTATCCTCTAACTAGACATAAAATTTCTCCAAGTCCCCACTAGGTTAGCTAGATACAGAGTACTGATTGGTGTATTTACAAACCTTGAGCTAGGGACAGAGTGCTGGTTGGTGTATTTACAAACCCTGAGCTAGACACAGAGTGCTGATTGGTGCATTTACGATCCCTTAGCTAGACATAAAAGTTGTCCAAGTCCCCACTACCTTAGCTAGACACAGAGTACTGACTGGTGTATTTACAAACCTTAAGCTAGACACAGGGGTTTACATAACCCTCGAGCAGACAGAGAGTGCCTGATTGGTGTTTTACAATCCTCTTAGCTACGACACAGGAGTGCCTAGACAGCCCGAAAAAGTTCCTCCCAACGTCCCCACTGAGTTGAATTAGACTACAGAGTACTCGATTGGTGTTTTACAAACCTTGAGCTAGACACATGGCTGCTGAGTTGGTGTATTCCTTACAATCCCTTTGAGCCTAGACATGACAGGGTTCGTCCAAGTCCCCACATGGACTCAGGACGCCAGCTGGCTGCCACCAGTGGAATTCCATAACCCGATGCGCACTGCAGGCGGAGCTGCCAGCCAGATTCCATCGCCATGCGCCCCTCAATCCTCAGCCCCTTCTGCAGCAGTTGAAGGGACTGGGCGCGGTGCGAAGCGCACCAGGGTGCAGGGGCACGCCGCTGGGCTTGGGAGGCTCGGACCATGCAGGAGCCCATGGTGGGAAGGGCAGGGAGGCTCGAACATGGAGACACTGGCAGGTCCCGAAACCTGCCACCCTCCGGGAGGTGGCTGGAGGCCCTGCTGAGAATGTCCCAGTGGAGGTGCATCCGGGCCAGCAGGTGTCTGGGGTACCCGGCGTAACCTCTGCAGCTGCTGGCCCCAGTGCTAAGCCCCTGACTGCATGGGGCCAGCAGCGCCAGCTGGCCAGTCACTCCGAGTGTGGGGCCCCACCGATTCCAGGCCCACCCGAAACACATACTGGCCCGCCAGTCTCGGGAGCAGCCCTGGTTCCCGCCAGCACCTCTTCCTCCACACCTCCCGGCAAGCAGAGGGAGCTGGATCTGGCTCTGGCCTTGGTCAGCCCAGAGAGGGTCTCCCACAGTGCAGTGGCAGTTTGAAGGGCTCCTCAAGTGCACCAGAGTGGATACTGAGGCCGAGAAGGAACTGAGAGTGAGGGCTGCTAACACATTGTCACCTCTCAAGATGATATATTAAGCATCAATTTTCTTTTCTCTTTTTTTTTCTTTTTTTTCTTTTTTGAGACAAGAGTCTTGCTCTGTGGCTAGGCTGGAGTACAATGGTGCAACCTTGGCTCACTGCAATCACTGCCTCCTGGGTTCAAGAGATTACCCAGCCTCAGCCTCCCAAGTAGTTGGGACTATAGGCACATACCACAATGCTTGGCTAATTTTTTGTATTTTAGTAGAGACGGGTTTCACCAAGTTGGCCAGGATGGTGTTGATCTCCTGACCTCGTGATCAGCCTGCCTCACCTCCCAAAGTGCTGGGATTACAGGCATGAGCCACTGCGCTTGGCCATCCCAATTTTCTTATCTGAAAAATAGGCATAATGATAGAATCAACCATATTTTATTTTACAAGGATTAAGTTCTGATACATAATCAGTACTTAATAAATATAATTATTATCGCCAACTTTTGTTTACACATGGAACGCCATTGCCACCTCAAAATAGTTTGTTTTCTTAAACAAATTCAGTATATAATAAAATCATTTTCTTGAAGATGCTTCAGCTATAAACAGGTAATGTCATGTATTCTAAGATTTGGTATTAAAAATACATTATTGGGCATATACTTTGCAGTCTAATGTTCTCTTCTCTTGCCACAGCAAAACCCTGAATTATATCAGAAAAGCAAACATAACAACCTTAATAGACATGGATTATATAGAAACAGAAAATCCCTCCTACTGTTAAAATATATTAGTTTTCTTAAAAAGGAAAGTAATATTTACTTTTGACTGACATAATTATAGCTAAGGCACAGAGAATCATAATTTCAAGTTTTATTGAAACTCAAAAGTTTACTCCATTTTCTACTAGGTTTTTGCTTTTTTTTTTTTTTTTTTACTGTTAAAATAAACATTACTCTTTCAAGCAAAATATAAAAACTTTGAGTCTAATTTTAAGGTCTTCAGTATAATCATCATCATCATCATCATTATCTTCATCATCATCACAACACAGATATGTGAAGCGATTTGGGTAATATGTATTCATTCAAATAACTGAATGAAGAAGTCTTTTCTCTCAATGTATAAAATGAAAATTATGAAATGACTGTAAAATAAGAGGCTACTGTTGGTCTGTCCTTAGAATTTATTTTACTTTTACTATTCTTTTTATTTACCTACTTTTGTATTTTCATAACATAACATTTGCTTCAATAGAAACATTTTTCCTTTATAAACCTCATTATAGAAAATCAGCAATATGGAAATTAAGGGAGTGTATTTAAATATTGGATGTTATTCTAATATAGAAATAAAAACATTTAAAATTAATAGTTTTGTGTCAACAGCACACAAAACATAACAGTATGTTAGTACGCCATAATATACTTGGTTTTTTATGAATTATGCAACCACTTTTGAGAAATTCAAAAGCGAAGTAAACACTTGCCCACCTGCCCTTTTTACCTGGGCACATAACTAAGCCTATATTCTCAAATTCCCCTGAGGATTGCCGTGACCATGTGACCAAGTATTCACCAGTGGAATGACAGAGAAGGTAGTATGCACATTTCCAAGTCTATTCTATAAAAATAACTCATGACCACTCTTTCACACTGCTTTTCCTTCCTTCTGCCTTAAATAGAAACCCCCAGAGTGCCTCAAGCTTGATCATTGACCTGAAAGCTCACAGTTACATGAGAATGCTATTGTCCTGAAGTATTATATGTTTAGTTCTACCATCTGTAGCCCAGCTCACCGAAGCTAGTAGAAGAAATATAATATT
The DNA here is from genome assembly GCF_001698545.2 of Rhinopithecus bieti. NCBI lineage: Eukaryota > Metazoa > Chordata > Mammalia > Primates > Cercopithecidae > Rhinopithecus > Rhinopithecus bieti. The sequence goes on along the minus strand of NW_016812332.1, from coordinate 7,663,824 downwards.
GAAATGGAGTACTGACTTAAAAAAATAACATGTGCTATAACATAAGCAATTTTTTGCTCTAACAGCAACAACAACAAATTTGGAGACTATGTAATATATACAACAATTTGCAAAGATGTACATTTGGGCTATGTTTGGAGGCAAAGCATTTTGGAAAGTCATCCATAGTTACTTGCAAAGCAGACCAAGTGATCCCTGAACATTTAGCTAAGGGAAAAGTTGAAACAAGTAAAAATGTTAAGAAATTTGCTGCACTGAGCCATGAGTTATAAGAAAGAACTGAGCTTAGACAAGAATTAACAGGTTTTAACAAAGATTGAAGGGAAAAGAGAAAGCCAGAGATTAAAGCGTCATAGGGCTGGAAAACCGAACTGATCTGAACCCTGAATACGGGGAGATAAGACTGGAAAATGCTCTGAGAACCAAAGGCATATTAAGACAGTATAATGAAAGGGCTTCGGTTTGTACAAAAATCAGCTTCAAATGTCTTGTCTTCTCATCCAGTCCTATTGTTTTATATGTTCTTAAAGGGAAAAGAGAGCGGGAGGACAGACATATGTGGAAGGAGAGGAAGAGCAAAGAAAGCCAACTAGATAGAGTCATTTTAACAATGATATCTAGGAAAAAATATTTGGCAACATTTATTGGAGCATAGAAATAACTTGAATATGGAATTTATCAGAAATATATACATTTTTAATGGAGTTGTATGCTTCAGACCATAAAATTATTAACAATTCAGAAATTTGAGTGATGTGGATATGAAAAATTTGTATTAATTTACAAATTTCTGTAAGTCTGTTGTTATATTAAAAGTTAAAAAAGTCCCTCATCTCCAATAAAGAGCAAGAATATGGACATAGGGTGTGTAATAATAGATATGGGAAACTTGAAAGAGTAGAAAGGGATTAAAGGGTAAAAAGTTATTTAATGGGTACAATGTAAATTATTTCCGTGATGGTTACACTAAAAGCCCAACCTTCATCACTAGGAAATATATCCACCTAACAAAACTGCATTTGCACCTCTTAGATTCATACAAATGAAAAAAATAAAAATTTTAAAAAGAGCAAGAATAATAGGACAACAGCAAAAATGTGTGTGTATGTATGTGACATATAGGAGAGCATGTGTGTATATGAGAGAGAATGTGGCATAAAAAAAAGCCCAGGGTACAGGAATTTCACCAGCAGGAAGATGACTGTCCAAATCATGATGTTTCTAAGTAGGGCATTCTTGACATTACCCACGTCATATGTGGCTATTGAAAATAATAAAGAAAAGGCCGCGTGCGGTGGCTCAAGCCTGTAATGCCAGCACATTTGGGAGGCCGAGGCGGAGCGGATCATCAATGGTCAGGAGATCGAGACCATCCTGGCTACACGGTGAAACCGTCTCTACTAAAAAAATACAAAAACTAGCCGGGCGAGGGGCGGGCCGCTGTAGTCTCAGCTTTACCGGAGCCTGAGGCAGGAAAATGGCGTAAAACCTGGGAGGCGGAGCTTTGCAGTTGAGCTGAGGGATCTGGCCAGTGCATTCCAGCATTGGGTGACAGATGTGAGACTCCGGTCTCAAAAAAAAAAAAAAAAAAAAAAAAAAAAAAAAAAAAAAAAAAAAAAAAAAAATGCAAAGAAAAGAAATGAATAAAGAAAAAAAGGAGGACATTCCAAATGTACAGGAGCAAGAAGGCGCAGTTGAAGAGAGGAAATATGCCCCCGGAGAGCAGACTCAACTAAAAAACAAAAACAAAAAAATCTTTCTCCATGTCCCTGGGAAGTGGTTTTCCATGATGCTTGTTTTGCAGGATTTGTCCTGCCAAGATCTAGGAACTGAACTGTTCTATATCTCCTTTTCCCCTTTCATGAATATGACTTTTCATCTTGCTCTTGCTGTGTTACTGAGCATGGTGGGAGAGAATCCATAACTTCTTTTTCTATTCATAGGTCATTAGAACAAGCGGAACAAAATTTAAACCAATGGACTTTGAGCTGACTTCTGTAACTGGAGGGTAGCTAGGTTGCCTCACTTGGCTAGGACTAAGTGTTTTCTCAGTGGAAAAAGTTGCACACACAGGTGAAGGGGCCAACTTGTGTGATGGTGATGGCTACTTGTAGTTCTCTCAGGAACAGATTCTTCTTTTTCCTGGACTACATTTTCCACTTTTCCTTTCAGATAGATATGTGCATATGATGGTACTCCCTTTTAGCAAATATGGGCCTCCCCTGGCCTTCATCTCCTAAATGTAGTCCTTCGTGCTCATTTCACTTTCTGACTGACTTGGAGTATGATTCCCAGGGAAATCATGCAAACTCCACACTGACATTAGAGGAATTGCCCTCAGTCTTGATACTTACATGATTTTGTGAAGTAGACAATCCCTGTGTATTGGGAAATTCCCTGTACTACAGAAGCAATGAATATCTTTTCATTGTGTTGATCTATTATATATTTGCCCAGTTGTTTTCCTGTCCTATACTGCACTAATTACCACAAAGGATAACATCCATTTGGAACTGTAAGGATCTAAGAAATGTATTAATCTAAATTTATATACATAAAATTGGTTTGGGGTTATTTAAAAAGCTCAGCTTACATCCATAATATTTCCAAATTTATGTAGTAAGTGAAATATAAAATTAGGCTAAAACACCGTTAGAAATGATAGATGGTCTATATTTCCTAACATTGTACTGATGGCACTGAAAATTATGTTGAATTTCTTTGTCCTAATGTAAAAAAGGAAAATAAATGGCAAAAAGTCTCCTCAAATCATTTTGTAACTACATCTAGAATGGGCAGACAACACTATTACTACTTGTCACCTTGCTATTATATTCTAGGATACTAAAGTGTTAGAAAAATGTCTGTCAACATGTCATTTGAAAATAAAATTTTACCATTGATTCTTTATATCTCTGAAAGTAGAATTTTGTTACATTGATTCTAAATGTATATTAGCAAAATATTTTTGCAAACCAAAAAAAGAAAGAATAAAGTTGACTATTCACATTTGCTTCAATAGAAACGTTTCTCCTTTATAAGTCTCATTATAGAAAATCAGTAATATGGAAATTAAGTGAGTGTATCTAAATATTGGATGTTATTCTAATATAGAAATAAAAACATTTAAAATTAATAGTTTTATCAACAGCACAAACTGTAATTTGAATTTCTGATATGTTAGCATTGTTTTAGTTTCATGGGAACCCTTTACATTTATTTTACTTTTAGTTGATCTAAATTGGAGTCTCAGGTGCTGATTTTGTTGTTATTGTTTTTTAACTCACTTTGTTTTCTTGATACATCCAGAAAATTGAAAAGTAAAGTAGGAAACATAATGTTCTGGTAAAAAAACAACGGGGCTTCTTGTGCTGAGGTAAGTGCAAGCAGTAATTCTGCATTGCAGTTATTACTACGAAATCAATAAGTATAGAACTAGAAAACAAATGTGTCTCGCTGGAGGTTTAATCAACCAGCAGTCTCCAGTAGTGCCCTTCTGTGAACATAGTATCATTTTTATGAAGAATTTATTAACTTATGCTTTATTTTTGAATCAGGGCATGCAATTGCAATGTCATTATTTAATGGTTATACAATACTCTGCTGATTTATGTATAGATCATGTTTTAAAGGCACATTCAGGAACGGGAGGACAAAATGGAGAATGGGCTGACTTCTCTTCAAATAAAATACGTATTAAGGTTTAAATTTGTGCTCTTACTCTTCTAAACAATGGTAAGATGATAGATTATGTAGTAAAATGCATGTCCTACAAGTTTACAACATGTTCTTTTTTAAATAATAAAACTAATACATGTTTATTATACAGGGTAGAAAGAAGAACATAAACTTTACCCATCATTCTGCCAGAAAATAGTTACTTTTCTGTGTAACTACTTCCCAATTTATCCACCCATCGTCATTATCTTCTATCTATCTCTGTCATCTGCCGATTCAGACTCTTTTAGCTTGTTTGCATGTGTACATGTGATATGTGTATTTCTTTGTTCTTTTAATTTTTTGCCAAATTGCATTATACCATTTATGAAATTTTATTTTCTCCTTTTTGCACTTTACATGTATTTTAGCATTTTCCTTATCATTAAATATTCTTCTAAAATAAAACTTGAGATAGCCACACGGAATTCTTTATTTAGATGTACTATTTATTCATTTATTTATAGTCAGACATTTGCGATATCTAATTTTGCATCTAATTCACATCTTTTCTACAAACATCTTAATATCTCTTACTCACAATTCCTGAGCTCAGGTTTTATTATTTTATTATTGTAGGCTTTTAGAGATATAATTTCCTGCTCACAAAGAGGAGGTTCTTTGAAAGACTCTTGCATTAACTGCCAAATGGTTTTAGAATAGGTGTACTAATATATATTCCAACCTACAGTGCGCAGGAGGATCTGCTTACTATAGCAAACATTAAGAATTATTTTTATTATTAAAATATTTGATATTTTACTAAATTGTATTTTAGTACTCTTTAATTAAATTTCAACTCAGATAATATTTATTATATCTTCATTTGGTCATCAATTGCATTTCATTTTACAATGTATATTTTAATATAAATGATACAAACCATAACACTTATAAATGGAGGTGACACTAGATGTTTTTTCCTTGTTTCTGAATGTAACAGACCTACTCACATATTTTAACTATAAAGTGTGGTGCTGAATAAAATCATGAGATTTTAAACATAGCCTTTAATTGAAGAGCAAAAGGAACATAATGTGCTTATTTTTCATGTTATTTTTTCCTTGTAGTTCTGCTCTGCTATGTCACTGCATCATTTGTTTCAAAGGAAAATGGTTCAAAATAATAATTTATGTAGAATCGAAATTATCTTTTTCTGTAATATACAACCATATGAAGCAAATTGCCATTAGGAATATTTTCCTCACTAAAATTATGTCTTTGGTTTAATATAATAAAGATCATCTAAGTTAGACCTCAATAAACCAAGGTGTGGACTTAATTACTCTTGTGCAAGATGGACCATATTTGACATTTAATCATCAGTTTTTAAAGGTCTGGATATGCAAATTGTTGTGAATTTTAAAGCAAGTAATTCTTAATCTACCTAAGATAAACTATTTTTAAGAATTTTAAAAGTACAATTTGCATGCAAATATATTATGTGCTAAGTTCAGCTGTTTCTTGTCTGTGTAACAAGCAGGCTTGACAAAAGAGACCTACTCAGCAATACTGTTGGCTGCTAGTATGGTGTTATGCTATTGATTTTACTTCTAGATCAATTATACTTTAAAAAAATGATGTACCATATCCAACTAAGTATTACTGCCTTTCGATATTGTAACTCTGAAAGTTTCTTTTCTGACTTTAATGATACTATCACTATTTAAGACCTATTGAAATATCCTCCTTTGGAAATATTTTAACGCCCTCTACAATACTCTAAATAGCTTAACTAGTTGCAACTTATTCATTTTGCAAACACAAAACCTGTGGAACCAAGGAGTGTATAGGGATATATGAATTATGCAGTGTTGATCCAACACTGCTTTACAAAAAGTGCCATGTGAGCAAATGATTTACTGATAAAGCACATTGTCATTGAGCATTCAGATACACTTCATTAATCTGAATCAAATATCATCTTTCAAGTTTCTCAGATTTTAAACTAAATAAACTTGATTGATCATTTGACATTTTAAAATCAATATTGAATGACCACTATCAATTATTTAAAGTCTTTGTTTCAGGTTTTGACGTATGATCACTTATACATCCTGAAAATGAGAGAGTATTCCATGACACGCCAAATTTTTTTTCAAATACATTTAATTATTATTAGCATTATTTTTATCTAGCATGTCTTGAGCTTTGGACTTTCTGCTCTGCACTCAAAACATGTATGTCACCATCTTAGAAGAAACTTTGTTCTTATTCAATAATTTTTCACATCAAAATTATTTCCCCACTTAATCAGAATTCAGATTTTAATTCCATATATTAGATGTCGGACATTTTAAACAATGTCTTTGTCCCTGTAAACTTATTCCTTTGTTCATTGTTGTTGTTAGTTATTATTCCCACAGCCACCAACTCTATTCAGATTCACATCATTTTACAAGTTCTATCACAATAGTCATATATACAGTACCAGACAAGCACTCACTGAATAAAATTCCAATATTATAAAGTGAAATCGAGACCTCTCCCTCTTTGAAATGCTTTCTTCCTAATCCTACCCCATATCTGCTACTTTCATTAAAGAGGCCTCTGCTTTACTCAACTTTCCCTCTTCAGTTAATTATTGCCTGCAATAACATGCATTCTTTGTGTTCATGCAATCTCAAAGAAGATTCTCCATGTCACCTTTCACTTGCCCATGTTTCCATCCTATCTTTTTTGTTAAACTTAGGTAAAAAATAAAACTGAGCACAGTTTGAAAAGTGAAATAAAATAGGGTTTAACTCTTGACCTAGTGTATGTGAAACTATTTTGTTATAACTAAAGAGTTATGTAATTGAGTGGATTTGGCAGCAATATTAAAATTTACTAATTTTAAAATGATGACATTATTTATCAGTTAATTATGATTACCTGCTCAGACATACAAGCAGGATTAAAGATTGAACAAGTGGCCTTAGGAACGCACAGTTTGGAAATTCTGGTTATTCAGTAACCCCTTGCCTCTTAGATGGGGTACCCCCTGATATGATTGGGAAGATAAATCCATACTATGAAGACAGGACAGAGCAAATATTTAAATTGTTGTACTATTATTTTCCTGACCTTGACCCTAAAAAAAAAATGGTTGGTACTAACATATATAAAAGATGAAATCCTCAAAAGCCATTTATAATCTTGATAATACTACAGGAGTGAAATCTTTAGTTAGAGAATGGGGTTAAAGTTATTTCCCCTAAACAACTGTTAAAATATCTGTGTTTTCTAAAACTGTTTCTTAGCCACAGTTATTTTTTCCTCTTTCATCCTTCATTTCTTTCCTGGATGATTTTATCCATGCCTAAGAGTACATAATCTTTACCTAAATATTGTTGACTTTAAAGCTCATCTCTAGAGCCAGATTTTCTTGAGAACTGTATATTCTTTTTTTTAAAATCAAACTTTCTACTAGATATCTCCACATGATTGTTCCAGAAACACCTTCATGTTAGTACGTCTAAAACTCAGCATCATTTTTCTTTCAAAATGTCTTATTTTTCATTGCTTCTGTCCCAGTCTAGATCCTTAGTTTATCTGTTATCCATTTCTCACCAGGATTGTTACAGTTGTTTCTCAACTGGTTGTCCTGTTTCTTGTCCACTAACCAACTTAATATCTTTACTGAGCTAGGTTTCTGATTCCCACGTGAAATTATGCCATTTCTATGCTTTGATTGCTTAATAGCCCCTTAACCTAATATGATAAATTATACATTCATGACACTCTGGAAGACTACCTCAACTAGGAACACGTTACTGTCATTTTACCAAGATACTGTAATATTTGCTCTGCTCTAAACACTCCAGCTTTCTCATGCCATTTGGCTTCTGCACATTCCTTTCTCCATGACTGAAGAACTCCCCAACTCTTGTCTGACTAATGATTTGGTAAACGTTTGTTAAGTCTCAGTCATGACACATCAGTAAAGTCATCTCACTTCTCAAGGTACACTTCTGTTTCCCTTCTGCCATGCACCAAATGAATCTGCTACTGTTAAGTTGCACTTTATAGCAATGACTATCTTTTATGTTAATTTATTAACTATCTTCCCACTAGAGTATAAGCTCCCTTGAAGTAAAACAGCATGTTTTGTTATCTTTTGTTTGTATCACTAAGCATAATGTTTAGCCTATGAAAGACTCTAGCGCAATAATATCCAGTTTCTCTGGGAGACCACAGTGGTGTTGCACATTCAGATATATTCAGATCTGTGGTGGACCCCAGTGCATCCATCACAGTTTCAACTTTAGAAATGACCCATTTATCTGCTTTACATGTTGCTCTATAGCAGAATATAATTAAAGGCAAACGTTTTTAGATGAAACAGATTTTTCCAAGAATCCTTCTCTAGTATTTTGTAATTAATTAACTTTAGGCAACTTACTGAGTATTGAATCTTTAAAATCAGAGTCAACACCTATACACTGAAGAATTGTGTTCCAATATCTGGAAATATTGGAGAAACTGACGCTTGCAGTAAATCTGAAAAGTCTTCACATTTAGTTGTGAAATTAATTCTTCAAAGCAGAGCTCAGAGAGATCTGCAAATACTATCATGAAGGTAAAGTGAGTTTGTACAAGGCTCTGCAAAATCCCCACATGGGACAGAACCATGCATCTTACCACTGTGACCTTCCAAAAATAATGTCTTCTGCTGCATTTTCCTTTTGCCCTCAGTATACACTGCAGCTGGTAATGATTCTTTGGCTAGTATTTTAAAAATGTACTCTGGGTACTTGACCACAGAGTGAATCGTAGGATACACTGGCCAGAGGACCAAGATAACTGCTATTTGCTGGAATAACCTCCCCACTTTCAACCAACTTTGGGAATGTTTACTGTATTATAGGCGAAACAAACAATTCCTCTAAGTAGAAAGTAAATAAAGAAGAAAACAGATAGATTAATATTCCATCAGTGACTTTGTCTTTTGTTTTTTTCTTTTTTCCCTTTTCTTTTATTTCTTTTCTTTTCTTTTCTTTTCTTTTTTTTTTTCTTTTTTTCTTTTTTGAGATGGAGTCTTCCCCTGTTGCCCAGGCTGGAGTGCAGTGGAGTGATCTTGGCTCACTGCAAACTCCGCCTCCAGTGTTCAAATGATATTCCTGCCTCAGCCTCCCGAGGAGCTGGCATTACAGGCATGTGCCACCATGCCTAGCTAATTTTTTGTAGTTTTAGTAGAGGTGGGGTTTCGCCACGTTGGCCAGGCTGGTAACTCCTGACCTCCAGTGATCCTCCCACCTCAGCCTCCCAAAGTGCTGGGATTGCAGGTGTGAACCACCAGGCCCAGCCCCCTTTTCTTTTCATACATGGTATAAGAAACTGACAGACAAGCATTGCAAGTATGGAGATCTACGTTGTCTTGCTGCCACCCAAGACTGCCTCTTATGTAGGTTTCTCGTGAATGAATATTTGACTACCTACCCACTGTAGTGGCCTGCCTCTTTATTTGCTCCGAACTTGCCCTCCACTTAGACAAGGCAGTTCTCAGTTTAGCAGGGAGTTTTCCCAACAATTGGCGAGCTAGTCAGGAGCCCACCAAAGAAACAGGCCTGGGGAATACAGAATCTGTGAGGGGATATCCAGATTGGCTAGCTGCCTCCGTGCTGGGACCAGTGACCCATGTGTTTAATGCTTGTGGACCTTTGCATGAGTACAGAATGCTCTAAAAAGGCCCCAAAGAGTAGTCATTCTATTTTTTTTTTTTTTTTTTTTTGAGACGGAATCTCTCTCAGTCGCCCAAGTTGGAGTGCAGTGGTGCAATCTCAGCTCACTGCAAGCTCTGCCTCCCGGACTCACGCCATTCTCCTGCCTCAGCCTCCCGAGTAGCTGGGACAACAGGTGCCTGCCACCTTGCCCGGCTAGTTTTTTGTATTTTTTAGTAGAGACGGGGTTTCACCATGTTAGCCAGGATGGTCTTGATCTCCTGACCTCGTGATCTGCCCGCCTCGATCTCCCAAAATGCTGGGATTACAGGCGTGAGTCACTGCGCCCGGCCAGTCACCCTATTTTAAAGATAAAAGCAGATCAAGGCAGTAAAGAAGTCAGTTGCAGTCAGGTGGCCCCTGTTATGGGCAGTGCAAGAGACAACAGATATGCAGTTAGCACCAGAAGTAAAGATACGGAACTCGTTGGAAAGTAAGACATGTTTTTGATGAATTAAGCTATGAGATATAAACTTGTGTTTTGTTAAGGGAAAAAGAGTAATTTTTGCCCAAAAGTAGAAAGACTTGCTTCAAAATGATAATTTAATATTTAATACTAATTCAAGATGGAATTAATACTAGAAGAAACAAACAACTTTTATCTCTATTAGATGTTTAAGAGTTTAAGATCATAAAACTATGAGTTCAACCAAGGGGCAAATGTGCATGTGGAATTGTTGTGTCCATTACTTTTACATATCAAACAGAAATAAAACAAAAATGAAAACAAAACCTCCACAATCTTGTATTTAATTCATTAGGTTCTTGCTTTCTCAATGACTGCTTAACATGAAACACGCTGTGAAAATAGTTAACAGGAAATAACTTGATGATGGCTATTGTTGTTTTGTATTACAATATGTCAACTTAAAAATAGCTTCCCACATCTCTTTATTAGCTTACAGTCTTGGAGTTTTGCTAAGTTAAATTAAATAATGGATATTAATCAAATATCTAGATAGTTTCCAAAGAAGATAAAATACTAAAACAGTAATTGCTGAGCATTAGTTTAATTTGATTTACTTTTGGTATCTTATTTTTATATGGCATAGAAACACTAAATACTGTATTTTGGGGTCTGTTAACATGAAAAATTGAACTTTGTGGAAGCATACATTTCTGGAAGTTATAAAATGATGTTAATCTACAGAATGCAAGTTCAAGCTTGTTAGGGAATAAAATTCTAATTAACATATGGTAACTAAAACTAGAAATAATAAGGATGCTTTGTCTTGGGACATAGTGGCCAAGAGATATAGACACACACACACACACACACAAACACGTGGGAATGAAAGTGTATGTTTAAAGAAAGAAAACAAGAGAAAAAAAAAGTAAGAAACAGATGTGAAGCAAGTAGAAACAACCCAAGAAAGACATTGGAAGAAAGAGGTGGGAGTACAGGAGCCAGGTCTGGATTATCAGTGTTGGGGAATCTCAGATGGACCAGGTTTTTCACTCTAGGTAGGGGTTATAGGAGGCTCAATGACCAGAGGCACTATGGCTTGTGCTTAAAACCCCTGTAAGGCCAATGAGCTCATATTGGCTGCTGTTGTTGTATCCTTTCCTCTTCTATTCAAATACCAGGTTAAGCATGGGTTCCGAGCCTCACATGCATCAAGGACCAGTCTGAAGAACCAGTGACAATGCCTACCCATTGCCCCAAAAGTTTTCACAGGGCATGCAACAGGGTCCTCGACACTATGCTTCACTGATCAAGCCCAATCAGGTAGCACTGGGAGATGAAAAAAGCAAAATAAAACCAGAAAGACACAGCTCTGCAATCTGCCGTGGAATAGTAGCCCATGACTTGACTCTGTTTTCTCCCCTATCCCACCTCCAGCATTTCATGGTCACATTACATCGATGATATTATGTTAACCTCTGAAGATTTATTTTTTCTCCTACAGACCACTCTGACCTCAATGTCTGGCTGGGTGGATAAAATGTTGCCACAAGCAATTAGCCTTATAGATGAAAACTCAGTGGGCCCTATTTCTCCATATGGCAGGATAGATGAGCCAACGCTAAATGGCAAACATTTTATGGCGAACAAAGAAAGTCGTGTTCTTGGCTCAGTCAGCCTCTACTAATTGCACTATGGCAATGAATACCTCTTGGGACATCCAGCCAGGAGATAGCTCGTTGTAGTGGAGACTGACTAGACAGTAATACCCTGCCAGGCTGGATGGGATACTTTGCCTCACAGTGGAAGGAGGACTTCACCTTACTGACCTGGACTCCTGTTACACTGCTAGATTCTGAGCCTGAGGTAAGGAGATACTAATGCAAGGCCACTCACATTTTGCATAAGGGAGAAGTGATCAGGCTCCTGATCTGACATATAACAGTCCAGGAAGAGTAATCATGTGGGAGACACTCCTACCTCTCCCAGTAGGCAAGTATGATATGCTTCTCCTGGGAAGCCTTCCCAGGCAGCTGCTGTTTTGACCACTTGGAACAAATCCTCCATCGTAATCGTTGGAGGAGACGATCTACTTTTACAAGTGCCTACTGGATTTTTACCTTTCCATCTCTAGTTTTCTCTCGTTGTATCACATGGCATCAAAGATAAATGATCCCACCCATTATAGGAACGGTTATTGTCACATTAGTTTAGATATTGGGGAAATCGGTGGAAACATTTGTTAATATGCTTACTTCTTTTGCTTTGCGTTTTCTCCTGTGTGTGTCTCTATTGCTACTGTAACAATCGTGCAATATGGCACCAAGTTTGTGAATAATACATCCATCCTCCCTATAAAAACCCTCAGGGAAGCCAGGTACTCTCGTGGAAGAAGGGGCTTGTAAGAATATAAGGCCAGTCAGGAGGGGTGGAGTGTTGTGAAAATGTATTCTGGGTTTATGACCACAAAGTGAGTTGTAGGATACAGTCATCAGAAGACCAAATAACTGCTACTTCCCAGAACATCCCTTCCTTACCCTCTACTCCACACTTAGGAATGTTGACCAGATTGTGGGAAACCCAAACAATCCCTTTAAGTAGAAAGTACATAGATTAAGAAAGCAAATCTATGACTTATGATCATCAGTGACTTTTTTTTTTTTAATTTTGTCCTTTTCTCTTTTCTTTTCATGGTATAAGAGATTAGACAGGTATGCATTGCAAGCACACATATTTACCTAGTCATCACCCAATCCCACCTCATATGTAAGTTCTCAACTAAATAAATCTTTGACTACTTAACAGTCTGAAGTGGTCTGCTTCTTTCTTTGTTCTGAGCTTGTACTCTGCCTACTGAGGGTGATTCTGAGTTCCAGGAGGGAGTTTTCTCAGCAGTTGGCTAAGTGACCCAAATCCAGATTTTCATTTTTATAGAGTCCAAGCCATTAACAGTCCTTTCTGGGCCATTAGCACTCTTACTTGTGTTAGTTATTACAGTTTTACATTAAATTTACCACATGATATCAGAGAACTAAAACGAGAATCTCATGGGCTCTAGACACATTCCTTCCTGCCTGTATTATACAGTTGTAACCCAACTTTCTCTTGATATTCACAATCAATCACTACATCCAATACATAAAGAGACTCAACTGGGAGCTTTTAGCCATTAGCACTCCCAGAAGATGAGGAAATTAATATTTCAGTCCCAATGGAGTGATCTGAGCACCAAATAAAATGTTTATTATTGTTCAGATTTTATAATGCTCTAATCTATTTATTTGATATCATAAATTCTGTGAGCAGTTCTGCCATGATTCTTATTGGTCTCTTTTCCTGGAAAGTAAGAAGAAGATTCGTGAGAAGAACCACAGCCCCTACTGCAGCTGGTCTCAGGGCTGAAATTGATACTCATTGTCTTACTTACCATCTATCTGGGTGTATACTAAGACCTTATCCCTTATAGGTCTGAACACCTGGTTAACCCACCCTTGTCAAGCCATAGCTATTGCACCTGTCCATTTACTTTCAAAAGCGGCCAAATGGATACCAAAGTCTATGCAAAAAAAGATATGGGTACCAAACAATCTTTCTAGCCCCTATATCTAATAATAAAACCTTCTCCTGATGACCAGGGTCAATTATTCCTTCCAGACTGATGATTTTTTTCCTTGTTGTCCTGTCTTTTCACATAAGAAGCCCTAAGTGGTCATGCAATAGAATAGCTTGAAGTTTAGTGGGGCTTATGCTACTTCCCTCAGGGAAACTATGTCTCTAGGAAAAAGGAACTCTAAACTCATATTTCCTAGATCATGAGGATGGAAAGTACAAATTCCCCAGAAAAAGGTCACAGAGTTTGGAAGTGAGTGGGGCCATTATTACTTTTATCCTTGGTGACCCAACCCATGTTTTAGTCTACTTATTGAAGATAGAAGCATAAAATGGTCATCGATTCAGTATAAACATGGAGTCTTGAAAAATGTCTTCCCGTCTTTGTAAGTTATTGTACCTAAGCTGGTGTCTCAGTTATACCTTTGAAAGGTAGTTTCATCCCTCTTTCAGGTGAACAGCTTTTCAGTGGTGAGAAAGATAATAGGTCTTATGGTCATATGCCAAATCTCACACCTTCTTTGCTCTAATGTGGCATTAGGTTACGTAGGGACTTGGGTGAGTGGATCAAGCAAGCTATGATTCTGTCTGAAGCCTTTCAGTCAGTGAAGCTTATCCTACTTATTATATGTATTGATTCCACTTGAGATGAAGCACTGCTCCTTTCAACATGGAAGGTATGCAATGTAATAAACTTGCTATCAAGTAACTGATCCTAAAGGATAGTATATCAGAGGCTCGGAGTTAGTCTCCATGGCTGACTTTATCAGCAGTGGGCGCTCCGTAAACTTTGGAAATTGGGAAGCCATACAGCTGGGTTCATACACGGTTTCTATTCCTGCCTCCATGGCTACTGCATTTATGAGTCCATTGTGACCGTCTTGGGGTGGACAATGACAGAGTCTGGCTGCTTTTGACTATCTTAGTTTAATGTGTTTTTAGAAGTAGATGTTATTTGGATAGGTGTTTTCATCTGATAGGAAGCCCTTCATACCTTGTGCCCTGCTTTCATAGATCCATCAATGCACACCTTCCTCAGAACTCTTCGTTCCCTATCTTTCAACATTTATCTTTCCAGGCTCCTGATCAACTAGCTAAGCCATTTGACATTTCCCATCCATTCATATATTTTTACCTTGGGTTCTCTCTTCTCACATACAGTGGATGCTCGGTTGCCTTACCAAATGCTCTTCCATTGGTTTAGCATATAGGGGTAGTTCACTTATCTCTGCCTGTGGTAGCTATTTCAGGTGGCACTATAGGACTTTAGCAGTCCATTTTTGACTAGCATACACACACAAGTTCATCCATCTTTAACTCGAGCTTGGCCTCGATTTTTCTGGTCCTAAATTACTGCTCTATTCCCAATTCCCCATGAGACTGCAGGTGTTATCTGAAAGAGAGGCCAGTGCAATAGTGTTGGCTGTCAATGGAACTCTGTACCACCTTCTTTTGCAATCTGCCTGTATTCTCTGTTGCCGCTTTTGCAAAATTCCTCTTACAGTGCTGCTAGACCTGCTCATCCTTATACTTACATTGGTCTGAGAGAACTCAGCTAAGTATATGAAGTTTGGCTCCATGATCTCTTAATGCTCATCGTCAGGCTTTCCATTAATACCAGAGCTCATTAGCAAAAACTGTTTTCAAATTATGTATAATTTTGACTGAAAATAGCATAAGCTTCATCCAGAAAACAAGGAGTCTTCATTCAGATTATTTTATTGGTGTTGGGTATAAATACCACATAGCACCTTTCCTTAGCATCAATACCTTTAACACCATAGAGTGTGTGGGGTTCTGTGACCCAAACAGCAAAGCCAGGAGCACAGACTGAATACCCTGTAGAGTACTTTATTGTCCTGTGTCTCATGAACTAGTAACCTTTTATGATACCAAATAAATTTGTTGGAGTAATATTTCCAAATATGAAATATGCTATGTCTAGAACCTGAAAAGGTTTATTTTCTAGTGATGGAATGCGCAAATGGCAATAATTTATTTTCTCACTTTGAAGATATTATATCAGCATCTGGTCAGATTGACATGATGACATCAATATAGTGAATAAAGATGACTCACTATGGTGTGATCCTTTGTTCTATTATTGAATATTCACTTTTGTCCAGTGTATCTGAGTAATTGGCTATAGGTCTTTTGGAGGAAAGAGTGATAAATTCATTATTCTATTCAATTTCTGTGGTATTGCATGGTCTTTCTTTATAGGGACTCTGTCTTTCTTGTGGTAAATGGGTTTCAACTGTGAAACTGGTTCAAGCCAAAACCTGAGAGAAACACCGTGATATTTCTAGGGGAAGCTGCTTTCAACAAACTGGCTTTCTATCCTTCCTGAACCCCAGTTTTAGATTGTGCAGTTTTTATAATGGAAGCCTATTATTTTGTGTGTAGGAATTAGTAATTTATTATTTCCATAGCTGTCAAAGAGTCAGGTTTCTTTGGCTACAACTTTGACCCCCACACACTGAAGCTCTGCCACCTGGCCTCTATTACTCAGGATTTCTATCATTCCCATTGCTATAAGGGATCCCTGTTTTGAAACAGCATCTCCTACAATGTCTTACACCACTGAATCACCAGTGAGATTCTCAGAAGTGGTGGTGCCCCTTTCCCTTGAATGTTACTTACTGTTTTGGTTAAAAAATAAAGTGTCTCCTGACTCTCCCCAGCACCCCCATCACACCTGTAGAACTTAGTTAACTGGTGGGTTATATGACCTTGATTACATATGCCACCTAATGTGCCACATTAGGTGGCATATCTAATCAAGCATGGCCACTTTTCTGAGGCTTTCAATCTCTTATTTCACTGCTTTTTGTGGAAATTCTGGCATTTTTATTTATTAACTGTAAGCCATCACTTTCTCCAACTTCCGGGAACTATCCTAAAAGGGTGTTACTATCATATTCTGGAGGTCTTGCTAAGGTAATACATTTGTACCATGAGGGAGTGTCCCATAACTATAAGCTCTCCAGTATCCAACTTTGAGTTTACTACTGTTGATCTAGCATCCTCATGCTTCAGGCCGTATGCATTCCCCAGGATCCTGCCAGTGTGTGATAGATGCATCTTGAAGCTTTCATCACTTATATTTCCTTTCCTGTCTTAGTAGGTCCAGCTCTTACCTGATCAGGTGATCAGCTTAACTGTACTTATTGGCCTAGTAGCCCAGAGAAATGGTAAGGGTAGTTTCTGGAGAGAGAGCATGCTTTCTTGCAAGTCAGAGGTCTCTATTTAATCTTTAAGCAAGAGACTGCACTCACCATTAATAACAGGAAGTAGTGGGCCATTTTGAGCACTCCCAGGTTCAGAAGAATCTCAAGATTCAGGATTTTTGAAAGTATTAACCTAGATACCTCATTTCTCAATACCTCTCTCCCTCCCTATCAACAACCTGAACTTGGTAGAGCATACTTAATGAGGTTGAGAATTCACACTTCTCCAGTAGCTATTCTTCTAGATAATATTACAGATAATTCCTAGGTCAAATCCTTATCTTTTCCTGCCCTCTGGCTGCTAAAAATGAGAGGCTATTTGTGTGTTGCCAAGAAAAGTCTTGGAGCTTTCAGACTAAGCCTTTAATGTGTAAATAATCACTTTCAGTCTTTATCAACTTTCTACGATATATTAGAAGCACCTAGAGAGCCATTCAAATCCATAGATTCCATAATTTGTACTTGTCTAAGCTCTTCAAATGCTTGGATATTTCCCCTACCAGTACCTTTCCTTCCTTGGCATCCCATTTCAATTAATTACCAATGAAAAACTTTTTTAAACTTTCATGACTACTGTATTCTGATAACTCTTTAAATTCCATTCATTTCCAGGGTTTGCTAGCTGGTCACATAGCACCAAAATCCAATTTGCATGTCTGTTTCTTCACGTCACTCCTGGCACCAACTGTCTTATGTTTTCTTTCAGAGACTGAAACTGAGTTTTTCTTTCACTAAATTAATTGGGTAGTGCCCTCAGGGGCATATGTTGGGGATGAAGGTAGTAGAATTGAATAAAAGAGAAATTGAACTGTGACAATTTCTCAGCAAAAGTCTATCTCAACAAAGGTCTTTGGGAATATCTGGAGTTTTCCTAACATACACCAAAGTTTATACCTCTGTGTTAACCAGCCGTTGAATACTGCCTTCAAGGATAGACAATGACCTTGGGAAAGTTTGTACACTTTTGCTGAGAGCCATTCCTGGTAAGTGACTCAGCTGAGAGCCTCCAGCCATAGAAATGCTCAAAGGATAGGAAAAAAGCCTTGGTCCTCAAAAGGGTATCTGAACAACATATCACAACATACACTATAAAGTTTTTAGGATGATCAAAAAACACAAAACAAAAGGTCGTAGTTTTTTTTTAATGTATATATTTTCTAATCCTCATCATGAAGCATCCATTCCAGAGAAGGCATACAAATACCATTTACACAAAATGACTTGTCAGATGGGCAGAAGGTAGTCTGTCTTCTTAGCCATTATAATATTTGCACAATAAATCCATGAGCAGAGTGGCAATGGTAGATGGAGGCTATGTATATACCTAGTGGCCTAGTCCTCTTATTAAAGCTGATTGAGAGACTGTCTTTGGTGATATATAACTTGTCATCAGAGGAGAACCAAATCCACCCCTCAATATTGAACTGTTTATTATGGATGACCAGTTGGCTACTTGTAGACAAATTAATTACATAGACCTCTGTCTACCCTGGAGAGAATTGCAATTGCAATTCAGTCTTACTAGAATATACCCTAACTCTGAATGTAGGTTTTCTTTCTAGTATATAAAACTGAAAGACATTAGTGCAAATATTGTGTGAGACAACCATCAAGGTAGAAGTGTTATTATTGGCTATTACTAATTACTATTACAAATGTATATCTAGATTAATTACCTTCTTCAATTAGAACAAATTACTTCCCTATTCATAATGAAAAGGACCCAGTGATTTCAACCTATCATCAGCTGACTGGAAGATTCCTTACTGTTGGTGCCATGGGGAGCTCAACATTGGTGTCTGCTCATAGCAGAATATAATGAGGGGGATTTTATGTTGAATTCCTCAGTGGGAGGAATTACTGTCACTGATGAGGGAAATTCTATGTTGTTAAGCTCTTCCATAACCAACATTCCTACCACCATGATATGTTCCACTTCAATCCATTAATCTCCTGTTAAGTGGATATTATGTGACTGGTAAAAAAGTAGTCATGTATAAACTGTGCCTGATTATGGAAAACCTCCTCTGCGGTGGATATTCCCTGGTGATTATTTACATGAGAAATAAATATATTCACAAGCTAATCCCATTTCGAGAGATCTGCCTACATGTCCCTACTTTAGTCTTGCTAGTCTTAATGTTCCAAACATATTTTTCTCTGACTAAATGAAAGCAACAACAACAACATTAAACACTACCATAAAGCAATGTATTATACTTTTATTTAATGATACCTACAGTAACAGTGGACAATCAAAAATATCAGTTCACATTTGTCTACTTTTATAATGTTCCTTCACTACTGTCCTTCCTGATCATATGAAACCTGTACTGTCACAGCATATTATGTATAACCATCAATAAATCACGCCTGATGTTTTTCCTTAGTCCACCAACCTGTCATAGGGAACTCTTCACAAATTCATCAGTGTGAGTTGAAAGCAAGGTGGCAACACAGTGGAGTCTGAGCTGTGTGCAAATTTCTTCTATCCTCCGGAACTACTCAAGTTCAGTCTCATTTCTACTATGTTCTCATAATAATTGATTGCTTCTATACACTCCCGATTTTATGTTCTGGTGGCACAGAAAGCAAGCAGTTTATGACGGATGGGCCATTTTTTAAAAAAGAAACGCATAATCTATAATAAAATGATATTTCAATATGGAATACAAAAGCACGGCTCTGCTGGAAGACATAACAAAGCAGAGACACTCTGTATGTGTCTGCTACAAATCTAAACTAATGCAGGTGTATTGTATTAGTGACAAAAATTATGAGCCACATTTACATCAGTAAAAAAATTTTTCTGAAATATTGAGCAACTCTTACTACAATCAGAATGAAATAATTCACAGTTCTATCATTATTTATTTTTTGTGTTTTGTTTTAGAAGGTAAAAGATAGTTATGTCTGTTCCTAGTTTGTAACCTAAAGTTGGCTCTTGAAGGTTGAAAAGTTCAAAATATAGACAGTGCTCGAGTGCAGAGAAGTTGAAGAAAAGAAAAGGAAAAACTGTGTGTCAAGAAACATGTGTGCCTGAGAAACTTTCTGGACACTGTATGCTAATTTGCTTGATGTGGAAACCTCCATTAAAAGGCCATGTGTTAATAAGACATCATAGTGTCTTCAGATCAAAAGGAAGTTGTAATATTAGTTTAAATTATTCATGGAAAAACGAATGTCATTGACACTAATTAGGAAAGGACATGTTATTAATATTGACCAGTGATAAAGTAGTTAGAATCTACTAACGTTGGAGGTTTCCATTTGTATAAAAGTAGTCAAGAAGAAACATCACCTCTTCATTCATCGGATATTGTTTGTTCTATATGTGTGATCATGATGAACAGGTCTACATGCTGAAGCTGACAAAACAAACAAAAAAGATAAAAGAAACATGAGTCTTTGATCTTGACAATGGCCATAAATTAACCAACATTTTAATCTGCCTGACATTTTGATTTCTTGTTTCCTGAGATAATATATCCCATTGCTGTTTATGCCATTTGATTTATAATTTCTATGACTTGCAACTGAGATTATTTTCAATAGTATAGCAAGTGTGGAAAAGTTGTTTTAGTGTTTCATTTATCTTCAGTGTCTAGCCTAGGATATAACATCAAAAAGTGCTCAATGGATGTATGCATAGTAACCAATATACAAAATATTTTCACCATCAGACCTAAGCAATAGATTTTATTTTATTAATAGATACATGGGAAGAGGCACATTTTCTTTTGTCCCCAGAAAACTCAATCCACAGGGAATAAAAAAGGGTGGCTTATTCCATTTAGTGTCTCTAAGATTAAATACTTTTCTAGTATAGAGATGATTGAAAAAATCATCTCTACATTATTCACAATTCATATGTAATGCTATTTTAGAGTGATTATTAATGAAGATGACATAGGATTTTATCTAAGGATTTGCATAACATTAGATTTAATTCCTGGTGATAGTGAAGATTGTTTTTTCAGATTTTTAACAGATTTTCTAAAATTATAAAATACAATAAAAGCTCACATTTCTAACTGAATTTTATTTTGCAGTGAAAAATAGAACTTATGCACTTCTTGGAAAATTTTCTTGGATGGCCTTCTATTAGTTTTCTGGTAGGTGACCAATCTTAAGAAATATTGGAGAAAGCACAATTAATAACAAAGAAATAAGAACTTCTTAATACTACATTGGAAGTTAATCTTGTTCTTGCCTACTGCAGGATGATCAGCAAGTGTTTTTATCAGAGAAATTAGATGAAGATTTACTCTAAATTCAAAAATCATGATTCAATATACTGTTTAAATGAAATGCAAAAGAAAGCAGAAAAAAACTTAGGAAAGAACTCAACATATGCCCCCAAAAAAGTCTTTACACACACACACACACACACACACAAATAGAAGAATGGGCCTGTCCTAGCATGACAATGTTCAATGTCATTGAACACTGAGTTCAATGACAGAAGAAGCTCAAGGTATTAGAAAAAAAAGTTTCGGCATTGAATAATTCAGTTCTACATTCATACAGAAGTGTAAAAGCACTAGAGACAAAAACCTGTTCCATACTAAAATTACTAATGGCATGTATTAAGTGCCAACCCCCTGTCAAATTTGGCACTGTCCCTTATACTGAATGAATGTAGTTTGTTTCTTGGATGCATTTCATGTACTTTGTTTTGGATGTCATATTAATCTTCCCAGAAGTACTTGGAAAGAGGTAATTTGTACAATTAGGAGATAACATGAACATCAGAAGAATTATTTTTTTCAGATTTTTGCTGCCATTGTTCTAAGTGTGAATTAGGCATTAAGTTTTAAATGCATGCTTGTTTAAAAATTGAGCATCTTCTATGAGAAACAAGAACTACAAAATTCATCATGTTTTCTATAAGAAAATTTGTTTCTAAACTCGAATAGTGCAAATTATTAACAGGCCTTAAAAAAAATAACTATTCATAAAGCTTTGTGGATCATCTTGTGTTAGAAATGAAGGATACTAATATCTTATGTATCTTTTTTTTTGTTGCTGCTTTACAAAATAATTTAATAATGTTTTCTTGAATTCTGCTAAAGCTCTGTCTCTATCTCTTCTGTTAAGGTAATACATAGTTAACAAGGGTATTAACTGAGTTATCATAAAATAAATAGGATACACCATAGATGAGGTTTTTACTTGTTTTCTGTTTTGCTTTGTTGTTAAAGAATGACTTGTGATTTCTGATTGCTAAGTCAATTTAAAATGAGTAGATATTGGCTTATCATACTGGCATTGCCTACATATCTACACATTATCATCACCAGTTATAGTTCCAACTGGATGCTGGAAATTTTTATTTTTAATTGAAATCATTATATTTAATGTAATTTAAAGAAGTGAAAGGTGAAACAATATTACATATAGCATACCAGGAAACATGTTATCAATAAAAAGAATACAGTTTCCCTTTAGGTAAATGAACTGTGATCTTAAATATAATAACTTAGAAATAATTTATGTATAAAATAATTTCTCACTCATAAATAAAATGTAAAATTTTATACATATAGCAACTTTACACCATTTTTTCATTGTCTGTTTGGAATGAAAATACTTAGAAGCTGAAATAATTAATTAATCAAATTTCTTTCCACTTGATCCTGTGTAATGATCTAAAATTTAATTTCAAAATTATAAAGCTATATCACTGCACATCACATAGACAGTAAATAGTAGTAAGGTAAACTTTACTGAAAATAAATATAAAACTGGATGCAATGTACATATATCTTAAAAATACAATTTACCAAAACTGACACAAGATGAAATAGAAAACCAGAATAGTTCCATATGTATAGAAATTTGAATTAATTATCAAAATGCTTTCCACACAGAAAATTCCAGGTCCAGATGCTTTCACTGATTAAGTCTACTAAACATTTAAGGAAGAAGTTTCACCAATTGTACATAATGTTTTTCAGAAAACAGACCACCAGAGCCCAATATTAAAACTTGACAAAGGCCGAATGTGGTGGCTCACGCCTGTAATCTCAGAATTTTGGGAGGCCCAGGAGGGTGGATCACCTGAGATCAGGAGTTTGAGACCAGCTTAGCCAATACAGTGAAACCTCGTCTCTACTAAAAACATAAAAAAATTAGTTGAGTGTGGTGGTGGATGCCTGTAATCCCAGCTACTCAGGAGGCTGAGGCAGGAGAATTACTTGAACCCGGGAGGCGGAGATTGCAGTGAGCTGAGATTGCACCACTGCACTCCAGCCTGGACAATGAGAGTGAAGCTCTGTCTCAAAACAAAAGCAAAACAAAACAAACAACTTGACAAAGACACTGCAAGTTTAAGAGTATACAAAAAAAAGTAGAGGGCAGCAATTAAAAACACTTTATTTTGTTGTGAAAATACTAACTAAAATCAAGTTTTACTAAAATATGCTTCCTTGTTGTCTGGTATAAATTCAAATTATTTTAAGATCTCCTGGCATTCTATTATTTAATTTTGTGAAACTGATGAAGAAGAAAATAAAATTTTGATAGCCCTGGACAAAATACAAATTATTTGTATTTTAGTTCTACTACTGCTGTTTTAAATGAGCATTGAGCATTTGCAATTCTAGTCTTACAAAAATGCACAGAAGACACGTAAGCCAGTTATCACACAATGTCATTTTTTTTTTCTGTTTTAAAGTGTATAATCATTCTCTACTTATCTGCAAGTTAAATTGCTGATCACTTCCACCATTGTGAAAATAATTTTCTCCTTGAAATATCTGAAAAGCTTTTGTAGTAGAAAGTATGTAGGACCATTTAATGTGGGTAAGAGCTAAGGAAAGCTTTCTAGAATACCATCTTCATAGTATGTAAATTTTTGTTGTGACAGAAAAAATGTTTATTTTATATCTGTTATTTAATAAATATATTGAGTACCTACTATATTCTACAAACATAAGTTTGGGGAATAATTCATATAGACAAGGATATCAGTATGTTTGTGTAAGACTTCTAGATCTTTTTCATGCTCTTGTGCATTGTGAATCACCAAGAGAGTTGTTAGACAGGCAACTATGGACAATATATGACTTGTGCAATTTTAATGCACAAAATTTTCCAGTTACGATTGTATGTGGAAGCTAAAATTCAACTTTGTTGTACTTACCAATCTATACGCTGTACCCTATTGAAAAAGGGACAACTATAAGCTAAAATTCAACTTTATTGTACTTACCAATCTATATGCTGTGCCCCATTGAAAAGGAGACAACTATTTCTAGCTAGTTTAAAGTCACTTGCTTTGCCTGATTAGACTGGGGACATTTTTCCAATTGGCTTTTCCTGAACTATTATTTTACCCATTTGGAACTTAGTTAAGGCAAATATTAAAATCATAAAACATATTTATGTGACAGTCTTTAGCATGACAAATAAATAAAGTATTTGGTTTTTAAGTTGGTCATCATTAATGTGTGTATGTGTGTGAATGTGCTTCCATGTATACATTTATTTGTTTTATCAACATTGACTACCATAATAATACTTGGGATAGTAATTTATTAAAATCAACTCAAATATTATTTGTATTAATCCTTAGATTGAAAGGATCCTCAACTCTTATTAGGTACTGATGTGCTTTGGCTGTGCCCTCACCAAAATCTCATCTTGAATTGCAGCTCCCATAATCCCCACGTGTCATAAGAGGAAACTGGAGGGAGGTTGTTCTATAATGGGGGCGGATTTTTTTCCCGTGCTGGTCTTGTGAGAGTGAAAGAGTCTCATGGGATCTGATGGTTTTATAAAAGGGCCGTTCCCCTGCACATGCTGTCTTGCCTGCCTCCATGTAAGACATGCCTTTGCTTTTCCTTTGCCTTCTGCCATGATTGTGAGGCCTCCTCAGCCATGTGGAACTGTGAGGCCATTAAACCTCTTCTCTTCCCTTTATAAATTACCCAGTCTCGGGTAGGTCTTTATTAGCAGCATGAGAAAAGACTAATACAGGTACCATATTGTATTTGTATTAATTTTTAATTATCTAAGATTGCAGACAATTTTACAAACAGATTAAGTGTTTATTTAAGCTGCATTAAAGTCATTCCATATTAATCTTATGTTAAACTGGGTGGTAGCTAAAAGATAATAGCTTTAGAATGATTTCCATTATACTCCTTTGTTTGAAATTTCCCCATGCTTACTGAAAGCTTCAAATTTTTAACAAATGTTGAATTTTTCCACCACATTCTGAACCCAACTGTCTCAATTATTCTTAAGTCTCTTGTCTTTAACACACTTAGAACAAATTTTATGTATTTGTGTATGCACATGCACACACATTTTACATATATCTAGCTGGTAATAATTTCTATTGAGTTTGTAATACCATTCTAACTATCTATCTATCTATCTATCTATCTATCTATCTATCTATCTTTCTATCTATACCTTTCATATTATTCTTTTAAGATTTCATAAAAAATTTTCTACTACAAACCCTATTAATCTCACGTTACTCAAGCTTTATGATTTTTTAGTGCTTAATGATATGCTATCTTATTGAGATGAGTATCACATAATTATATATAATACTTCTATAATATCATATAATGAAGATAAGTATGATCACTTTGCAATTAAAATATCCTGGCATTGAAATATTTTACTAGGATAGAGGGTATCCACATAAGGATATCTGTAACATGTAAAGAGTAACAATTCAAAAAGCACTCATGTAGTCACAAATTTTTTTAACAGAACAGACATTTATCTTTGAAGCCCACTAGTAGCCTTACCTAAGTGTAACAGGAGGTAAATACTCTCACAAATTTTGTATTTTTAATTCTGTTTTCTCATTTTATAGCACCATCCCAGCTATACTGTTCCCAATCATAGAAGAAAAGCATTTGGTATTTCCCCATTAAGTATGTTTTGGTGCTGCAGGATTTTCTTGTGGGGGAATTGTTTTGTTTTGTAGTTGCCCTTTATCAGGTTGATAAAGTTTACTTCAATTATTTTGTCAAAGTTTATTTTTTCTTATTGTTTTAAAAAATTTAAAATTCTCTCCATTGTGGATACGTAAGTTGAGACTTATCAAGAAAGATTTAGTCAACTGATTTTTCTATGTCCATTGAAAGGATTATATGGTTTTCCCTTCTTATTTTGTTAATCTAGTGAATTACATTAAGTTTCAACTATGAAATCTGAGTTAGATGCTAATAAACGTTATTCAGATAGAATTTACATACAAAATATGCATTCACTTTAGGTTAGCAGTTAAATGAATTCTGCCCCTTTTTAGTTACAATCTCAGTGAAGTTTTAGAATATTTAATTTTCCCCAGAGTTCATTCTAGATCCATTACAGTTAACTTTGTACACAGAAAACTCCTTCCCAGGTCAGCTTCTGTTATGATTTCTACTAGTATAGACTAATTTAATCTGTCCTAGAAATTCACTTAATTAGAATTATACAATAGCCTTTTGTATCTGATTTATTTTACTCCATATAATGTTTTAGAATGTTTTAATGCTGTTTTAGTCTTCAGTAATTCGTTCATTTTATTGATGAATATCATTTTTTTGAGTACTGCAATTTGTTTAACATTTTACTTGCTGATGGACACTTGCATTGTTTCCATTTGTGGACAATAATGATGAAAATTGTTATACACATTGCTATGCAAGTCTTTGCATGGATATATATCTTCATTTTTCTTGAGTCAACACCTGAGAGTAAAATTGCTGAATTATATGTGGTCTGAGCATAAAGTAGATGTTAACCTTTATTAAAATGGCTAAGCTGTTTTCAAAGTGGTTATCATTTAATTTTTTCATCAGCAATGTATAGAATTCTAATTGTTTCACTTCTGCCTTAGATATTGCCAATCATTTTAATTCCTAGGCATTCTAATGAGTATGTACAACTATCTCATGTTTTTAATTTTGATTTATCTGATGTCTAGTAATGTTGAACATCTTCACATGCATTTACTGGCCATTTATACATATACTGATTCCTGAATTATCTGTTTAAATATTGTGTCTCTTATCCCGGTGGGTGATTTATCCCTCTGCTACTTAGTAGAAAGTGTTCTATATGTATTTTGAATTCAGACCTTTTGTCAAGTACTTTGTATCACAAATATTTTCTCCCAGTGTGTGGCTTACATTTTTATTGTTTTAATAGTAACTTTTGAAGCACAGATTTTAAAAATTAATTCCAATTTATCTTTTTTCCTTATGATTTGTGCCTTTTGTGTATTGTCTTAAAATATTGTCATACCACAAAGTCATGATGAATTTCTGTGTTTTCTTCTATGTATTTATCATTTTAAAAATTTGTATTCTTGTCTTCTCAGATTTCTACTTGTCTACTTGTCTTCTCAGATTTCCAATGTTTTTTTATTTCTCATTTTGTTTTGTTTTGTTTTTGAGATATGATATCACTCCAGGTTGGAGTGCAGTGATGTGATCAGGGCTCACTGCAACCTCCACTTCCCAGGCTCAGGTGATTCTTTTTTTCTTCTTCTTCTTTCCAACTTTTCTGTTAGCTTCAGGGGGAACACGTGCAGGTTTTTCACATGAGTAAATTATGTGTCCCCAAGGTTTGGGGTACGAAGGATCCCATCACCCACGTAGTGCACCCAGTGCACACTCCCCACTTTGGTAGTCACCAGTGACTATTGTTCTCATCTTTATGTCCATGTGTACTCAATGTTTAGCTGCCACTCATAACTGAGAACATATGATACTTAGATTTCTGTTTCTGTGTTAATTTGCTTGAATAATGGCCTCAAATTGCATCCATGTTGCTGCAAAGAACAGGATTTTGTTCTTTCTATGGCTGCATAGTATTCCATGCTATATATATGCCACATTTTTTTTAACCAATCCACTGTTGACGGATAACTAGGCTGATTCCATGTCTTTGCTATTGTGAATAGTACTGTTATGAATATATGCTTGCATTTGTCTTTATGGTAGAATGATTTATTTTCCTTTGAATATATACCTGGTAATAGGATTGCACGGTCAAATGGTAGTTCTGTTTTAAGTTCTCTGAGAAATCTCCTAATGGCTTTCCACAGTGGTTGAACTAACTAACATTCCCACCAAGTGAATAAGCATTCCCTTTTCTCTGCAGCCTTGCCAGCATCTACTGTTTTTTGACTTTTTAATAACTATTCTGACTGGTGTGAGATGATATCTCATTGTGGTTTTAATTTGTATTTCTCAGATGATTAGTGATATCGAGCTTTTTTTTTTCCCCCCCCCACACATTTTTGGATGCATGTATGTATGCTTTCTTTTGAGAAGTGTCTGTTCCTGTCCTTTTCTCATTTTTCTAATGAGGGGAGTAGTTTTTTGCTTGTTCAATTAAGCTTCTTATAGATTCTGGATATTAGACCTTTGTCAGATGCATAGTTTGCAATTATTTTCTCCCATTCTGTAGGCTATTTACTCTATTAACAGAGTAACAGAGTAAACAGAGTTTCTTTTGCTATGTAGAAACCCTTTAGTTTAATTAGGTCCCATTTGCCAACTTTTGTTATTATTACCATTGTTTTTCGTTACTTAGTCATAAATTTTTGCTATGACTGATGTTCAGAATGGTATTTCTTTCGTTTTCTTCTAAATTTTATAGTTTTAGGCCTTTCATTTAAGTCTATTTTATCTTGAGTTAATTTTTATATACAGTGAAATGTAGGGGTCCAGTTTTATTCTTGCACACACAGCTATCCAATTATCTCAGCATCATTCATTAAATAGGGAGTTCTTTCCCCATTGCTTGTTACTGTCAACTTTGTAGAAGATCAGATGGCTGTAGATGTGCAGCTTTGTTTCTGGGTTCTCTATTCTGTTCCAATAGTCTATGGGTCTGTTTTTGTATCAGTACCATGCTGTTTTAGTTACTGTAGACTTGTAGCATAGTTTTAATAAGGATAAAGTGATGCCTCAGGCTTTGTTCTTGTTGCTTAGGATTGCTTTGGCTATTTGGACCCATTTTTAGTTCCATATAAATTTTAGAATAGTTTTTGTTTGTTTGTTTTTTAGTTCAGTGAAAAATGGCATTGGAAATTTAATAGGAATCACATTGAACCTGCCTATATCTTTGGATGTTATGGCAATTTTAATGAAATTGATTCTTCCAATTCATGAGCATAGAATATTTTTCCATTTGTATCATATGTAATTTCTTTCAGCAATGTTTTGTAGTTCTCCTTTTACTTTCACCTCCTTGGTTATATGTATTCTTAGATATGTATTTTTTTTTCTGGCTATTATAAATGGGATTGCATTCTTGATTTGGCTCTCCACTGGAATGTTATTGACACAAAGCAATGCTACTAATTTTTGTAAATTGGTTTTGTATCCTGAAATTTTACTGAAGTAGTTTATTAGCTATAGGAGCCTTTTGGCAGAGTATTTAGGGTTCTCCAGTTATAGAATAATATCATTAGTGAAGAGAGAAAATTTGACTTTTTATTCCTATTTTGATGCCTTTTTTTTTCTTTTTCTTATCTGATTGTTCTGGATAGAACTTACAGTACTATGTTGAATGGGAATGGTGATAGTTGGCATCCTTGTCTTGTTCCAGTTCTTGGTGGGAATGCTTTCAACTTTTGCTTATTCAGTATGATGTTAATTGTGGGTTTGTCATAGATGGCTCTTATTAGTTTGAGGTATGTTCTTTCAGTGCCTAGTTTCTAGAAGGTTTTTTTTTTTTTTTTTAACCATGGAGAGTTGTTAGGTTTTATAGAAAGGTTTTATTCATCTACTGAGATGATCATATGGGTTTTGTTTTTAATTCTGTTTATGTAGCAAATCCCATTTATTGATTTGTTGATTTGTTCTTAATTCTGTTTTTGTGGTAAATGCCCTTTATTGATTTGTGTATGCTGAACCAGCCCTGCATACCAGGAATAAAGCCTACTTGATCATGGTGATTTAACTTTTTCATGTGCTGTTGGTTTTGTTTTGATAGTATTTTGTTCAAGATTTTTGCATCTATGTTCATCAGGAATATTGACCTGTAGTTTCTTTTTTGTTGTATCTTTGCCAGATTTGGGTATTAAAGTGACGCTGGCTTCATAGAATGAGTTGGGGAGGAGTCCCTCCTCAATCTTTTGAAATAGTTTCATTAGAATTGATATCAGATCTTCTTTGTACATCAGGTAGAATTTTGCTAGACTCCTTTTCAGCTAGTAGTTTATTAAATTATCAATTCAATTTCAGAACTCAATATTGGTCTGTTAGGGTTTTGATTTTTACTTGGTTCAGTTTTGGGAGACTGTGCGTTTCCAGGAATCTATCCGTTGCTTCTACATCTTCTAGTTTGTGTGCACAGACATGTTCATAATAGCCTCTGAGGAACTTGTATTATCAGTTGTAATGTCACCTTTGTCATTTCTAATCACACTTCTTTGGACCTTTTCTCTTTTTGCCTTTGTTAATCTAGCCAGCACTCTATCAATAATTGGTGTATTTTTTATTCTATCTTTTTCCTCTGAAGACTATTACTTCCTTTCCTTTCCTTTCCTCTCCTCTCCTCTCCTCTCCTTTTCACTCTGATGCTTAGGTCATAGCTCACTGCATCCTCAGCCTCCCTGGGCTCAGGTGATACTCCCACCTCAGGCTCCCGAGTAGCTGGGACTGCAGGTGCATGCCTTCATGCCCTACTAATTTTAGTATTTTTTGTGGAGACTGAATTTTGTCATGTTGCCCAAGCTGATCTCAGATTTCCGGATTCAAGCTATGTGTCCACCTCACCTTCTCAAAGTGCTGGCATTACAAGCATGAGCCATGATGTCTGGCCATTTTCTTTTGGTGTGCATTTGTAGGTGTTTTTCTTGGCTGTACTTTAGATCTTTAAGTTTTGTTTCTTGGGAAGCAAATCTGGTCTGATCATTTCAGGTCTCCTTTTCTTCAGTCAAATTTCCTTGAATCTGTTCCACACAGGGGCTTTAAGTGTCAGTCACAGTTATGGGTAGAAAGAGTCTGGGGACTCCTGTCTCTAGGTTTTTTCCTATTTATTATTCCATTTCTATATTTGTAGCTCCTGGCTTCAGTTTTCAGTTTCCTTAGTCCAGAAAAACTATGTTCATTTCTAAGATTTCTTTCCTCTCACCAGCATGTATATTTTGTAGACTATACTTAAATCTAGGCTGCAAGTTATGGAAATTGTATCTAGCTATCTAGATACCTATATTTTATCCTTCAAGGAAACATATACTTCCAGTGCCTTTCTGCTTCTGTTCAAAAAGCTGTTTTCAGTATTATGTTCAGATTTTATATTGTTTTCTACTTTGGAGTTTATCTGAGAGAGTCTTAGTGCATCATGATCAGAAGCAGTGATTCAATTTTTTTTTAATTTGTTCATTTTTTAACCAGCAAATATTATAAATTCTGCTACTAATTTCAATAATCTACCTGTGAACACTGAGGATTCTGAATAGAAAATCATCTGGTCTGGAGTAAAGTCAGTTGCATTTATTTCTATCAATATTTATACAGCTAAGTTAAATCTTTACTTTTTTAATGAGTAGGTACTCCAATACAATTTTGAATAAAAGTCATGAGAGTGAACATTTTTGTCTTGTTCTTGATCTTAAAAGGAAAGCTTTCTATATTCTACTATTAAATATAATGCTGACTATTTTTTTAGGTATGTTTTACATGATTAAGAAAGATCCTACAATTCTTCATTTGCTGTGTTTGTAAAATTGTGAATATATATTAAATTGTATTAA
>NW_016812332.1:7616465-7632032 GCF_001698545.2 Rhinopithecus bieti | reverse complement strand
ATATTAAATTGTATTAAATATTATAATAAATTATTAATGATAAAATTTTTATTTTTTCTATTTATGTTTCAAACTATACTTATTGAATATCTAGTTATCTCTTTGAATTTATCATATAAAATCAATATTCATTTATTTGTAATTAGTTTTAATTCATTATTTGTTAATGTGGTTTTTTACATCTAAATGAATGTGTGATTTGTCAATATGTTTTCTTCTTTTTGGGGTTTTGTTATTGGTATGATACAAGCCTTCTAAATGAGTCAAGGAGTTTCCCTGATACACCTCTCATATGTAAAGGTGTTTTTGATTTGAAATTATTTATTCCTTGACTATTTGGTCATTCAATTGTTTTATGTTTAGTATTTTATTCATTCATTTAATAATTGTACATTATTGCAGCTTTTTGTCATCCTCAAGTTATGGAAAAATATAAACAAAAAAAGACATTATTTTTGCCATCAGGAAGTTACAGTCTACACATCTGTTTCCCCACAGTACAATGTAAGGTAGGTGCAAGTAAGAACACAGCAAATTATTTATAGACATTTAGAATGAAAGGATAAGCTCTGAAAAGATTTAAGTGAATTCTACCTAAAGAGAAATGATGTTTTCTTTTTCTTCTTTTGGCAAAATCACATACAGATTCATCTAACTTTTGCAATGTAGACAGTCTAATGGACCTCGAACAAATTTATATTTAGTTTATTTCATTCATCAAATGAAGAGTGAAATCATTCTCTTTTTTCTCATTAAAATATACTAGGTAACTGTACACTGGAATAAATAGAAGTGAGTAATATTACCTGTACTAAAGAAGTAAAGACCTGTGGAAAATTACTCTTTCTGTGGCTTCGGCAGATTTGTGATCACATTGATTGTCTTGTTCTCAGTTGTAATATTTTGTTCTGTGGGCTTGAATTTTCATCATTTTGTCGCAGATCAATTATTATTTTATTTCGAAGCTTATAGAAAGTGTTTTATTTTCTTTAATTCATCTTGAATTAATCACAAAATTATCTAGTTTGCTATTTAAATCTTTGTTGTCAGTTCTAGTGTGGGTTACAATTCAACTTACTGATTCTTCTGAATTGGTTTTGATGGTAAAAGGTGTATTAATCAGGGTTCTGTAAAGGGACAGAACTATTAGGATATATATAGAGAGAACTAATAGAATATATATTATATAATAGGCTATATAAATACTAATGGGAGATATATATGTTTACGAAATATTAACTCACAGGATCACAAGGTCCCACAATAAGCTGTCAGCAAGCTGAGGAGCAAGAAGAGCCAGTTTGAGTCCCAAACCTGAAGAACATGGAGTCCAATGTTCTAGGGCAGGATGTATCTAGCACAGAAGAAAGATGTAGCCTGGGAGAATAGGCTAGTCAAGTCTTTTCACATTTTCCGCCTGCTCTATATCCTGGCAGTGCTGGCAGCTGATTGGATGGTGCCCACTCAGGTTAAGGTTGTCTTCCTTTCCCAGCCCACTGACTCAAATGTTAATCTCCATTGGCAACACCCTCACAGACACACCCAGGATCCATACTTTGCATCCTTCAATCCAGTCAAGTTGACACTCAGTATTAACCATCGTAAGTCCACCCCTTGTCAACTTGAATCCACGCACATCTCCTGAGACTATGCATAATCTTCAAATAAAGACAATAACAAGGTCACAATTACACCTATCATAATACAACTATCCTTCATACAACTGAAAATCCACCAATCCCCAACCCAAATGCTATTACATAAAGTTAACAATACTTAAATCTTAATATGAAGTCAATAAATCTTATGTCACATGATAAAAGAAAAGGAAATTAAATGAAGGTATTTTCTTAGTACATATGTATACATGCACAAACATGTTTTAACAAAAGAAGGAGGAAATACTCATGGTAGTTACAGTCCTTGTTTCTGCACCTGGTCACGTGGTCATAGCTGTTATCAATGATAACAGCTACCTTCCTCTACTACCCATTCTGTATTCCCTTTGTCTTCAGCAAGCACATCAGCAGGTTGTGGTTTCTTTCCTGGTGGAGTGACCCAAACCTTCATTCCTGAAGGGTCTAAGCCATTTGTAATCCTGCCTGATTGTGCTGTCGTAGTTTCCCATTGACCTTAATGACAGGGCATGATAATACTAAGAGACACCCTGATGGATCTCCTGTATTCCAGGCATACTCTTCCTTAACTCTGTTGTGAAGTAGTAGACTGATTACATCCTGATAGTCTGGGTCAATCATGCCAGGCAACACTGTAACTCTCTTATTAGCCTGTTGACTTAAATGTAGGAGGACCCCAAGGTGTCCAGGGGTCAATCTTAACTTACAGTTTAATGGAATTGTTGTTGTGTCTCCTGGTGGCAGCATTCCTCCCTCTGGAACTAAGACATCTAAGCCAGCAGAAGGTAACGTCGTGGGAACAGGAAGCAAACATTTTATTACTGGATCACTAGGGGTGATGGTGAGTGGTGCTGCTTCAAATTCCACCCCTTGATCCTGGACCCATGAGTCCTGGCTATGGGAGAAACAGTACCATATATTGGACTGTGATTCAGAGCATACACAGCCTTCTGGTGAATTTTGTCCCAGCCCTGCAAAGTGCTGTCACCTAGTTGGTGTTGTAATTGTGATTTCAAAAGGCCATTCCACCATTCTATCAACCCAGCTGCTTCAAAATGAAGAGGATCATTGTAAGACCAGTTAATTCTATGAGCATGCTCCTACTGCCTTACTTCTTTAGCCATAAAGTGAGTGCCTTGGTCAGTGAATGCTGTGTGGAATAGCATGATGGTGGATAAAGCATTCCATGATTCCATGGATGGTAGTCTTGGCAGAAGCATTGCTTACAGGGTAGGCAAACCCATATCCAGAATAAGTGTATATTCCAGTGAGGACAAACCTCTGCCCTTTCCATGATGGAAAAGGTCCAATATAATCAACCTGCCAACAGGTAGCTGGATGATCACGATCCAGAGGAATGGTGCCATATTGAGGACTCAGTGTTGGTCTCTGCTGCTGGCAAATTGGGCACTCAGCAGTGGCTGTAGCCATGGCAGCCTTGGTNGGATAAGCTCTGAAAAGATTTAAGTGAATTCTACCTAAAGAGAAATGATGTTTTCTTTTTCTTCTTTTGGCAAAATCACATACAGATTCATCTAACTTTTGCAATGTAGACAGTCTAATGGACCTCGAACAAATTTATATTTAGTTTATTTCATTCATCAAATGAAGAGTGAAATCATTCTCTTTTTTCTCATTAAAATATACTAGGTAACTGTACACTGGAATAAATAGAAGTGAGTAATATTACCTGTACTAAAGAAGTAAAGACCTGTGGAAAATTACTCTTTCTGTGGCTTCGGCAGATTTGTGATCACATTGATTGTCTTGTTCTCAGTTGTAATATTTTGTTCTGTGGGCTTGAATTTTCATCATTTTGTCGCAGATCAATTATTATTTTATTTCGAAGCTTATAGAAAGTGTTTTATTTTTCTTTAATTCATCTTGAATTAATCACAAAATTATCTAGTTTGCTATTTAAATCTTTGTTGTCAGTTCTAGTGTGGGTTACAATTCAACTTACTGATTCTTCTGAATTGGTTTTGATGGTAAAAGGTGTATTAATCAGGGTTCTGTAAAGGGACAGAACTATTAGGATATATATAGAGAGAACTAATAGAATATATATTATATAATAGGCTATATAAATACTAATGGGAGATATATATGTTTACGAAATATTAACTCACAGGATCACAAGGTCCCACAATAAGCTGTCAGCAAGCTGAGGAGCAAGAAGAGCCAGTTTGAGTCCCAAACCTGAAGAACATGGAGTCCAATGTTCTAGGGCAGGATGTATCTAGCACAGAAGAAAGATGTAGCCTGGGAGAATAGGCTAGTCAAGTCTTTTCACATTTTTCCGCCTGCTCTATATCCTGGCAGTGCTGGCAGCTGATTGGATGGTGCCCACTCAGGTTAAGGTTGTCTTCCTTTCCCAGCCCACTGACTCAAATGTTAATCTCCATTGGCAACACCCTCACAGACACACCCAGGATCCATACTTTGCATCCTTCAATCCAGTCAAGTTGACACTCAGTATTAACCATCGTAAGTCCACCCCTTGTCAACTTGAATCCACGCACATCTCCTGAGACTATGCATAATCTTCAAATAAAGACAATAACAAGGTCACAATTACACCTATCATAATACAACTATCCTTCATACAACTGAAAATCCACCAATCCCCAACCCAAATGCTATTACATAAAGTTAACAATACTTAAATCTTAATATGAAGTCAATAAATCTTATGTCACATGATAAAAGAAAAAGGAAATTAAATGAAGGTATTTTCTTAGTACATATGTATACATGCACAAACATGTTTTTAACAAAAGAAGGAGGAAATACTCATGGTAGTTACAGTCCTTGTTTCTGCACCTGGTCACGTGGTCATAGCTGTTATCAATGATAACAGCTACCTTCCTCTACTACCCATTCTGTATTCCCTTTGTCTTCAGCAAGCACATCAGCAGGTTGTGGTTTCTTTCCTGGTGGAGTGACCCAAACCTTCATTCCTGAAGGGTCTAAGCCATTTGTAATCCTGCCTGATTGTGCTGTCGTAGTTTCCCATTGACCTTAATGACAGGGCATGATAATACTAAGAGACACCCTGATGGATCTCCTGTATTCCAGGCATACTCTTCCTTAACTCTGTTGTGAAGTAGTAGACTGATTACATCCTGATAGTCTGGGTCAATCATGCCAGGCAACACTGTAACTCTCTTATTAGCCTGTTGACTTAAATGTAGGAGGACCCCAAGGTGTCCAGGGGTCAATCTTAACTTACAGTTTAATGGAATTGTTGTTGTGTCTCCTGGTGGCAGCATTCCTCCCTCTGGAACTAAGACATCTAAGCCAGCAGAAGGTAACGTCGTGGGAACAGGAAGCAAACATTTTATTACTGGATCACTAGGGGTGATGGTGAGTGGTGCTGCTTCAAATTCCACCCCTTGATCCTGGACCCATGAGTCCTGGCTATGGGAGAAACAGTACCATATATTGGACTGTGATTCAGAGCATACACAGCCTTCTGGTGAATTTTGTCCCAGCCCTGCAAAGTGCTGTCACCTAGTTGGTGTTGTAATTGTGATTTCAAAAGGCCATTCCACCATTCTATCAACCCAGCTGCTTCAAAATGAAGAGGATCATTGTAAGACCAGTTAATTCTATGAGCATGCTCCTACTGCCTTACTTCTTTAGCCATAAAGTGAGTGCCTTGGTCAGTGAATGCTGTGTGGAATAGCATGATGGTGGATAAAGCATTCCATGATTCCATGGATGGTAGTCTTGGCAGAAGCATTGCTTACAGGGTAGGCAAACCCATATCCAGAATAAGTGTATATTCCAGTGAGGACAAACCTCTGCCCTTTCCATGATGGAAAAGGTCCAATATAATCAACCTGCCAACAGGTAGCTGGATGATCACGATCCAGAGGAATGGTGCCATATTGAGGACTCAGTGTTGGTCTCTGCTGCTGGCAAATTGGGCACTCAGCAGTGGCTGTAGCCATGGCAGCCTTGGTGAGTGAAAGTCATGTTGCTGAGCCTATGTGTAACCTCCATCACTGCCACCATGGCCACTTTGTTCATGGGCCCATTGGGCAATGACAGGGGTGACTGGTGAAAGAGGCTGAGTGGTATCCACAGAATGGGTCATCCTATCCACTTGATTATTAAAATCCTCCTCCACTGAGGTCACCTGTTGGTGAGCACTCACATGGAATACAAATATCTTCACAGTTCTTAACCACTCAAAGAGGTGCATCCACATACCTCTTCCCCAAATTTCTTTGTCACAGATTTTCCAATCATGCTACTTCCAAGTCTCTGACCATCCAGCCAAACCATTGGCTACAGCCCATGAATCAGTATATAATCACACATCTGGCCTTTTCTTTTTCCATGCAAGGTGCACAACCAGGTGCACTGCTCAAATTTCTGCCCACTGAAAAGACTTCCCTTCACTGTTGTCCTTCAGGGATGTCCTTCAGGGATGTCCTAGAAAGGGGCTATCGCGCTACAACTGTCCACTTTCGGGTGGTGCCTGCATATTGGGCAGAACCATCTATGAACCAAGCCTTAGTCTTCTCTTCCTCTGTCAGCTGATCATAGGGAACTCTCCATGACACCAGCAGTGCAGGCTGGGGGAGAGAAGGCAGGGCGGCGGGAGTGAAGACCATGGGCATTTGAGCCATTTCCTCTTGCAACTTACTTGTGCCTTGTGCTCAAGCCCGATCACATATATACTACTTCCATTTCATGATGGAATGCTGCTGTGCATGGCCCACTTTATGACTAGATAGGTCAAAAAGCACCCAGTTCATGATAGGCAGTTCAGGTCACATGGTGACTTGATGACCCATAGTCAAACGCTTACTACCAAAGACAAGTAACAAGCCAATAGCTGTCTCTCAAAAGGAGAGTAGTTATCTGAAGATGACAGGACCTTGCTCCAAAATCCTAGAGGCCTCTGCTATGATTTACCTATGGAGGCCTTCCAGAGGCTCCAAACAGCACGCCTATTTGCCACTGACTCCTCAAGCACCATTGAATATGCTGGGCCGTATGGCCGTATGGCGCAACTTCTTGCCTCTCACAAGTGGTGAATCAGCAGTGTCAAATGCACTTATTTCACATAACTCTCTAAACAGTTTACACCAAGGACTATCAGTATTCTCCATATTATTGGAAGTTGAGTCCTTAACATTTTGGTGTTTAACCATGTTAAGCAGCCAACCCCAGAAACCCCAAAACTAACAAAGTAACTCTATCCTTAATATTCTGTTCCTCTAGAGCCACCCCACTTCTGGTTCCAAAATTAGTCAGGGTTCTCTAGAGGGATAGAACTAAGAGGATATATATAATAAACTTATATATATGTACATGTATATGTAAACATATATATATGTATATGTGTATAAGTTTAAGTATTAAATTACATGATCATAAGTTTCCACAATAGTTAAGTTGAGGAGCAAGGAGACCCAGTCTGAGTCCCAAACCTGAAGAATGTGGAGTCCAATGTTCAAGGCAGGAAGCATCCAGCATGGGAGAAAATGTAGGCTGGGAGACTAGGTCAGTCTAGCTTTCTCAGGTTTTTTTTTTTTTTTTTTTTTTTTCCTGCCTGCTTTATATGCCAGCTACACTGGCAGCTGATTGGATGGTGCCCACACAGATTAAGGGTGGGTCTGCCTTCCCCAGCCCACTGATTCAAATGTTAATCTCCTTTGGCAACACCCTCACAGACACACCCAGGATCAATACTTTGCATCCTTCAATCCAATCAAGTTGACACAGTTTTAACCATCATGAAAGGAAAGTACATTTATATTTACATAAACAATTTTTTATTTTCCTCTTTTTGCAAAACATGTTTTAAACAGGACAGACATCTTCGTTAGCTCTCCCTTTTCATTTCTTGTATTTTCCCACTGTCATTCTTTTCATTTTGCATGTTAAATTGTGTGAATAATTAAAGTTGGACTTTTAATTTTCTTTTCTGGGCATGGTTCCATTGTTTTATTTTATGAAAATTCATAGTGGTTAATATGGCAAAAATATCCCTAGAGTCTAAAAATTAAAATCAAACAAATCCTATCCATCTTGTGCTCTAATCAAACATTGAACTCTAGCAATTGCTTCCTTCTAGCAGCAGCCTAGTGTATGTCAGGTGTGTTACAATTTTATTATCCTCCTTTTCAAACTCTGATGGCTCTGTGTTTTGACAGATAAGTGAACTTGGTGTTATGCGTTCAGCAAATGATGTATTCTTCATGGGAGACACTCACAAGTTGGCAGTCAGTGTTGGGTCACATGATGATACTTTCTACCTAAATAGAAACGCAGTCTAACTGTTTCAATAAGGTGAAACTATTTGATTCTGTCTAAGCCTTCTCAAAACACTGCTAAATATTCCAACTGAAATAGTATCCAGTTTAACTCACCTCATTCATCTGATTTTTATTACTAGAGATTCATTTTCTTGATCCTAGATATTCACATATGTGTAATCGTAATTTGGCAATTTGTGTCTAACTGCTTTTGCTTAGCGTAACATTTTAAAGATTCATTCATTTTTTCTGCATGTACCAAATGTTTGTTGCCTTTAATTGCTGAGTAGTATAAATATACCACAATTTGGTTATCTATGTTTGTCTTCTGTTTCATACAGTTTTGTTTCTCAACTCGCTCACTTCTCTTTGGCCTCTTAGACTGAACATGTTTTAAATTTGATTTCTAATCCTTCTGAAAGCTCAAAAATTTGTATCCAATTTTGTACTTGAATTCCCCCTTGAGTCTTCCTGCTCCTTCACCCTTCTGACAAATTACCAATAGTGCAGACTAAACCCCTTAAATCTGTATCAAACATGTGCTCTATTTCTCAAATATCGATTGAGACAATTCCAATTTTAGCTACCAGCATGTCTTACTAGGTATTTGGTAACTGTTTTATAACCAGTCTCCTCAAAAATAGTCTTGGGACTACACTGGAGACCCAATCTATTATTTCTCCATCTACCACAGGGTAGGTTTTTAGAAAGAAAATATTTCCCTGCTTACAGTTTTCAATCATCTATTTTAATGATAGAAGAGAGTGAATATCATGAATAAGGTGTATATAGCTCTTGATTAATTCATTATCCTAGTGGACTGTCATCCTTCTTTACTCAATTTCAGCTTCAGTTCCCTTATTCAGTACTTTCTTCCCACAGGACCACTGGGCAAGTTTCCTACCTTATTTGTATGCATAATTCCTACTTACGTTTTTAATTTCAGCCAAAAATTACTTTGTCAGGGAGACCTTTCTTGAGATTACTGTTTACATGAGCCTCTTTTGTGAAAGGTCACATAGCATCCTGTATCTTGTTTTTTCTTCATCCTTCCATTTGGCCATAACACAATTATTAATGAATTTGATTAATGTCAATGTCCTTATATAAATGCTTTTATCTATAAGGAGAGATGTCATGTTCGTTTCATTTATCTCTATATACATTGCACTTAACAAAGTACTGAAGTATTTTCGTTTCTTAACAATTGTTTGTTGAATGAACTGTGATGGAGATGGGTATTTGCCATTGGTTATATCAGCGACCTGTGCTGACAGATCATGGGAGAATGAAAGAACACCTGAAGAAATATGAGGAGGAATACAGAGAGAATAGAACCTGTGGAGATGAAGAAAAAGTGTTCTTCTGCCTTTAAATTAAAAAGAAAAAAAAAAACAACTCACATTTATTTGTTACTATCATCACATGAGGAAATGCTCATGTGATGTGGAAAATATCTACATCAAAGCACCCCCATCATCCTTAATGATGGTAAACTAATAATCTATGTTATTTAGAGAATAATATCAGACTTTACAGTTAAAAAAATGAGACAATTGTTCATGTCTTAAATAAAGCATGAACATTATCTCATTTTGAACAATAAAATTAGTGGAGACCAGCACATGGGCTAAAGTATAAATTAGATCTCTGATAAACAGTACTACCTGTGAAACACCATGTTTTTACACTGGCATTTACTAGCTATGTGATCTAGGATTGTTATTAAACCCCTCCCAGATTGAGTTTTATGATTTGTGTAAGATAATTTTCATTTCATAACATTGTTTATGGGGTTTTGGTGAGGTAATATCCTTATTAAGACCATGACATAGAAATTTCACATATATATTTAGCAATGCAAGGCTACTGATGCTGCTATTGTTATTGGTAGTATTACTGTGTAGATGTTCCTGTTCTGTCACTATCATTGCCATTATCACTAGAACACTTGGCTATGGGTTAAGAAATTTTGTTCTTTCTCAAAAATGGACAGAGGAATTGTTGGGTAAATTAATTAACCTCAAATTCAATGCTTTTATTTTATTTTATTTTATTTTATTTTATTTTATTTTATTTTATTGAGACAGAATCTTGCTCTGTCGCCCAGGCTGGAGTGCAGTGGTGCAATCTTAGCTCACTGCAATCTCTGGCTCCTGGGTTCAAGCAATTCTCTGCCTCAGCCTCCCGAGTAGCTGGGACTACAGGCGCCCACTACCAGCCTGGCTAATTTTTGCATTTTCAGTAGAGACAAGGTTTCACCAAGTTGGCCAGGTTGGTGCTGAATTCCTGACCTTGTGATCCACCTGCCTCTGCCTCCCAAAGTGCTGGGATTACAGGTGTGAGCCACCGTGCCCAGCCCAATGCTATTATCTTTTTAAAAAAGTTATTGGTAGTATTGGCTTTCTCAAAATAAAAGGTTTTTTTGTGTGTGAATAAAATGAGTAAATGAATGTGAAGGCAATTGGAACATTGTACGTTAATACTGCTAGGATTAGACCACAGCTTGGAATCACTAATTTGAAGCAAAGCTCTAGTAAGAACAAGTTCGTAATTGAATCCATTTTTTCCAGTGGCCTGGAAGGTGATCTTAACTGGGGACTAGTCATTGTGCATTTTTTTTCTCTAGATTACAGAGCAAAAATGATACTTTTAAAAAATGCGTGTATTTATTAGCACAATCTATAAACTATTTTGGTTGAAAACAATATTCTAATAGAGAGGTTGTGAAAGAAATTAGTTACCTTGGCTTTAATGTGCTAATTTTATTACCTCCATCACTTCATGTAAATAATATTGCGTTGCCATCTACATTTATTTTTTTGTAAGGGGATCCTCAAGTGTTTACCGGCCTAACTTTGGTCTGTAAACCACTGCCTGGTTACCTCCCTGACTGATAGCTTTGAAAACGTGTCAACAGTTTTCGTGTTTTACATTTTATCATACTGACAAGCATAATATAATATTTATACTCGCTGTACATACAGGGTTGTTTTTCCTTGTAGAAAAGAAAACAAAATCTGGTTTAGTTAATTTTGCTCTTGCAGAATTTAATCAGTTTTACATGGAACTTCTTTACTTATTTATGGGAGACAATGTTTTGTGATGGAAAAATATGGACCTGAACTCAGTGGAACCTGTGTTTGAGTACTAGCTCTGCCCCTTAATGATTTTGGACCTTAGGGAAGTTACCTATGCTTTTTAAACTTTTGATTCTTTTTCTGTAAGGTTGGGATAATAATAATAGCCACCTTAGCCATGGATATTATAAATAAATAAATAAAATACTATGAGACATTCAAACATTAATGCCACACGGGAACTGAGACTACTCAGGAACAAGAGACTTAGATTCCATTGTATCTTTGCTTGGTAGGATATGCATACTGAAGGGAATGGTGGGCACAATGCCCACGCCCATTTACTTATAGAGCAGTCAAATGCTAGCACAGTAGGGATTGACTATTTAGTTCTAGAGATAAAGGAGTGACATGTCACTTTACAGAGCACAACAGCACCACAGAACAGGGAGAGAGAAGGTGTTAACTGATACACATAAAAGTTATCTGAATGCATGCCAGGCAGTTGGAGTGCTTGAGCTATGTAGAGCAATATATTTGTATAAAGACTATTTACAGACATACGGCGTCTTGTAGTTTGAGTCTGCAATTTAAGATGTACTGTAACTTACTGCGTTTAATGTGAAGAGGGTGCAATCATTATTATAGTAGTACTTCAGTGTAGGGACAAGACTTACCTATCTGCTCCTTGTAGAGGAGCAGACAGGCAGGTGTTAGAGAAAAATATCTGTCTACTGTAAGGGGAGGAATGGAAAAGGATCCATTCTGTAGATCCATTCAAACAGTCATGGCCAGAGCCATACATACTATTAGAGGATATACTTAAAACTTAATATGTAATGATGAATTTATCTCATGTTTCAGAAGGCTCCTGAAAGCAAGGGCATTAATATTCACACCTTATTTATAGAACACTTAAAATTTGCAAGGAAGTGCGGTAAATATTTTTCATGACTTTTATAATTTATAAAATTTGAGACATAATTATAGCATTTTTACAGAAATATAAGTGGATTCTTACATCAATTTATAGTAATTTACATAAATTTCACATGGTGGAAACTGGTGGCGCCAAGATTTGAACTCAAGCAATCTGGCACGAGATCCTGTTCTCTTTTACTTGACTCTCAGGGAAGAATTCAAATGACCTGGAATGGGA
The DNA here is from genome assembly GCF_001698545.2 of Rhinopithecus bieti. NCBI lineage: Eukaryota > Metazoa > Chordata > Mammalia > Primates > Cercopithecidae > Rhinopithecus > Rhinopithecus bieti. The sequence continues at coordinate 7,619,881 of NW_016812332.1, read as the reverse complement.
CGTCACCATAAGCAAGAACACAAAGGTGGACTGGGCCTTCGTTGTTTCTGGATATATCATAAGAAACAATTTAAATAAGTCAGAAAACATACATAATATTCTAATATATCAACTCCATATGCATTCATATGGATCAACATGTAAACCGTATTTCAAGAAAAAAATACAAGATGTAGTTTCATGTTAAAATTTCAGTGAAATAACATTTGTGCAGGCATATACTATTTCTGGAAGTTCCTACATGAAGCTGATGTGGTAATTTGTATAGAACAGTATTACATGGAGGGTAGTGGAGGTGTACAGAGGAGGTCCTGGCTTTTGTTTCTTTCCTTCAGTTTATTATTTATACTTTAAATAGTTTAGCCTAAAATTATTTAGTAAAGAAAAGTATATTTTAAGATTCAGAGAGTACTTTAAACCTTATCTCAAAGTGGTCTACGTTTTTCAAAACTCTTTGTGTTTTATTTCTAAAGAAGATTAGTAATATGGGTAGAGGCAGTATTGATTTATGCATACTGCTATCCCCTTAGTATTCTAGGTAATCTCTTGGTTTATTCTATCTTTGTCAGCAGAAAAGTATGATTAGCATTTAGTCAAGGTATTATTTTTCATCTGGAACTTTAGCATGTGAATTATTTAAAAAAGAAAAGGAGAGACCATTCACCTATTTTACCGAAGCAATTTACACTTGCAAAGTGGCAAAGAGGCCAGATTGATAACATTGAACTTGTACATCAAATAATTAAGTTTTAATCTCCTATTCAAAGACTTCAGTTTAGGGGTCACAGGAATTAAGAAAACTTTTTCTTTTTAATCACTCTTGGATGATTAGTGACTTTGTTTGTGGAATGATCATTTTCCAAGTACAGCATTGCAGTGTTAAAATAAAATAGGGGGAAAATTAAGAAGTTCAATTTGCTTGGCATTTTATAACTATGTTTATTAAAATACTAAGTATTATGGCAAAACTTTATCATTTGTTAATATTACTCTGGCCTCAATAGGGGTTATATTGAGAAAACAATCTTCTAGACATAAAGGCCATTGCCAAACAGTATTTTCTTAAAATTTATTTTAATTGTTTTTGTAAAATAACCCTCTGGGTACTTAAAATGTAATCTATTTCTTTACTGAAATGTAATTTTGCTCTCACCCTCAATAAGCTTTCTATCTCTAGTTTATTATGGCAATGTTGTTCAGAATAAAAAGACATGTTTGGAACACTGATATATTAATCAGCATGCCCTACCCCATAAGAAATAGGATAAAGATGACTGTGTATTATTTCTCAGTAAATATTATTTTTATATAATGACACACTTGGGATCCTCCTTCTGGATTTATAAAATTAACTGAATTTATCAAATATAGGCAGAAACTCTACTAAATGTAGAAATACATGTTAAATTATAAGAAAAAGTACCTTCCCTAAAATAGAATTGAAGTTCTTATAAGAAGATCAATGATTTTAGATCACTAGATCTTACAATGCTTGCCTTTTAGGAGTTTGTGCAATCTTTTCAAGAATCACTAGGTAATTTTTGGTTTCAAAGCATGAAAGTCAACAGAAAGTTGATTTTCACATGGTTGTAAAATAAATACCAAAGAAATATAGAACATTTTCTAAGCTTTTGTCATGATGGTGGTATATTATGTAATAATACCACATGATGTAAGCTATCTTTACTAGGAGAAAATAGTACTATATTTAAAAAGGACAAGAACATGTTTATCAGGCCCAGAATAATACTTGCTACCTGAGAGTTTAAAAATGTACTAAACTGCTTGGACAAAGATCTCTTCTATGCTTCCAAGCAGCAGCTTATATTACCAGCCTCCTACTGAGATCTCTGCCCTGTCTAGTAGGATCCATGTGTTTTTGCTGTATCGAGAGTTTTATGTCATATAGTAATTATATGAGACACATATCTTGTATTTGATTAATTGCTACTTGTTAGAATTTCCCCAAGTGACCAGATAGACTACTTTGCACATTGGAAAAGAGCAAGGTGCACACACCGACAAACACAGGACTAAAATATAGGTCTACAAGGGGTATGGCTTCAATTGTCTGTTTGCTTTACTCACAATATTCATAAAGTCATTGTGATCTGGGGTATAACAGATACAGAAATCAACTTTAAACAAAAAACAAGATAGTGTCTTTATCTTCACACATTGTGAAGACCACAGAAGGATTATATAAAAATTACTAAAGTCATATTATTAAATAGGATAAATTTACTCTATGTTATCTCCCCTTATATTAACTGAATATAATTTTGTAAACATATTTATAAAATATAAACACTAGATAGTTCATTTTACTAAAAGTTATATGTGCACACTTTAAAATTCAATCATGACTGATGGGGTAAGTACAAAACTCTTACCATAATTCCTCAGGGAAAGCTATTTTTCTTTTTTAATTCTCTTGATTACTTCAATATTTCTAAATAATACAGGTATATATTTTTTAAGTTTTATTTTGGGCTCAGGGGTACATGTGTGGGTTAGTTATATAGGTAAATTATGTGTCACAGGAGTTTGGTGTACAGATTACTTCTCCATCCAGGTAATAAGCATAGTACTCAATAGGTGGTTTATCAGTCCTCAGCTTCCTCCCTTCCTCAAACAGGCCCTGGTGTCTATTGTTCCCTTCTTTGTGTTCATAATGTACTCAGTGTTTAGCTACCACTTATAGGTGAGAACACGGGGTATTTGGTTTTCTGTTGCTGTGTTAGTTCATGTAGCTCCATATTATTTCTCATTCTAAGTCAAGTTTATACAACCTCTGCTGACTTCTTATTCTACTATTTCCACATAAGATTTTTTGCTCTCATCATTGATAACATTTAATCATTTATGTACTATGCTTGAAAATTCCCGTTAATTTTAATTTATGTATTTTAATTTTACATGCATTAAAATTAACTCTTTGGGATATAAAGTTCTTCTATGAGTTTTGACAAAGGCATAGAGTTGTGTATACCACAATAAGAAAAGTATGCAGCAATCCCTCACCTAGAACATGCCCTAGTGCTGTCCCTTTGTAATCAACTCTTTCCCCTGTTTCTGAAACCTGGCATCTATCATTTGTTCTCATTCCCTATAGTTTTGTCTTTTTAAGTATGTTATACAAATTGAATTTTGCACCATGTAGCTCTTTGAGCCTGGCTTCTTTCCCTTATCATAATTCATTTGAAATTCATAGGGCCGGGCGCGGTGGCGCAAGCCTGTAATCCCAGCACTTTGGGAGGCCGAGATGGGCGGATCACAAGGTCAGGAGATCGAGACCATCCTGGCTAACATGGTGAAACCCCGTCTCTGCTAAAAAATACAAAAAAACTAGCCGGGCGAGGTGGCGGGCGCCTGTAGTCCCAGCTACTCGGGAGGCTGAGGCAGGAGAATGGCGT
>NW_016812332.1:7610099-7613499 GCF_001698545.2 Rhinopithecus bieti | reverse complement strand
AAAAAAAAAAAAAAAAAAAAAAAAGAAATTCATGTATATTATTACTTGTATCAGTCATTTGCTCCTTCTTATTGCTGAGTAGTATTCACTGTATGGATTCACCAGGGTCTGTTTTACTTTTCACTGGCTGAAGGGTATTTAGATTTTTTTTTTAATTGTTGGAGCTTATAAATTAAGCTACTTTAAAAATCCCTATAACTATTTTAATGAATTAAAGTGCTATTTCTTTTGGGTAAACTCCTAGGGAGAAAACTCATGGCATCGTAAGGTAAGTATATGTTTAGTTTAATAAGAAAATGCTAAACTCTTGGCTGTATCATTTTTGCATTCTTACCAGCAATGTACAAAATTTCTGGCTGCTCTGTAAACTTGCCAGTAAATGTAGCTTTGTCAGGTTATTCTTTCGGTTATTGTTGTTTACTAACCTATTGTTCTCTCTTTATGGTTTTAATTTGTATTATCCCAATGACTAATCATATCAAACACCTTTTTATATGCTGATTTGCCACTGATATATCTTCTTTGGTGAGTGTCTCTTCAATATTGTACTCATTTTTTCATTGGGTGGTTTTCTTGAGTTTTGAGAATTCTTTTTATACTATCGATGAAAAGTTCCTTGGGAGGCACCACCTTTGTAAATACCTTTCTCCAGTATCTAGCTTGTCTTTTAATTCTCTTAACAGTGTTTTTCACAGAAAAAAAAAATTAAATTTTGGTAAAGTCCCATCTGTGAATATTTTATTTGGGGAATCATGCTTTTGGTATCATATCTAAGAACATTTTTCTGATTCAAAGTTCACTTAAACTATCTCTTATGTTTTCCTTTAGAAGTTTAGAGTTTTACATTTTACATTTAAATATGTCATCTGTTTTGAGTAAATTATTATATAAAAGGCCTACTCCAAGATATTTTATTTTTAATGTTTAAATTTGCATATGGATATTCAAATGCTCTAGCAACATTTGTTAAAAAGACTTGTTTTTTTAATTTTATTTTTGATTGTACATATTTATAAAGCATAGGGTGATGTTGTGATACGTGGCTAACTTGTATAATGATCAAATCAGGGTAATTAGCATTTCTTTCACCTCAAGCATGTATCAGTTCCTTATGGTAAGAACATTTAAATTTCTCTCTTCTAGCTTTTTTGAGATACACAATACATAATTGTTAATTATAGTCATCCTACTGTGCATTAGAACCTAGAAGGTTTTTCTCCTATCTAACTGTAACATTTTACCTGCTGTCCTACTTCTCCCATCCCCCTTCTCCTTACCCTCCCCTGACTCAGATAACCTCTATTTTACTCTCTACTTCTATGAGCTCACCTTTTAAAACTTCCACATAGGAGTGAAGTCATGTAGTATTTCTATTTTTGTGCCTGACTTATTTCAGTTAATTTAATGTTGTCTAGATTCATCTATGTTGTCACAAATGGCAGAATTTCATTATTTTTTATGGGTGAACATTACTTCATTGAGTATAATATATTTTCTTTAACCATTCATTTGCTAATTGGACAACAGATATCATTGATGACACTGCTACCATGGGATAATGCATACTATATCACTACAAATAGAATGACTTGTAGAATAGTGGATGAATTGCTACATTACCCCAAGAATCACATATTAACAGATTTCTCAAATGAAGTATAGAAGGTTCAGATGCCGAAAGAAAAAACAGACAACTGCAGACAAAAATTTTAAATATGTTATATTTTTCTAGGTACCTTCTGTCTTGCTACCAAGGTAGACTGATTTCTTTGTAGGCTGCCTATTCCCATCTAGGAATATTTTTTATTATATGTAGAGATGATATCTGCTGTTTCTTTGATATTATGTTGTACACATTCATAGGTTACTTTTAATGTTTGACTGAGGGACATCTCCAAGTATTTATCATATTATACATGGCTGATATTGGTTTTCTTTGTTTTTCTGTAGGTCAGCTTCCCCCAATATTTTTATCTTTTGCATAGGAGGACTAGCTTTCAGCATTTCCTGTAGTGGCATGTGAGTAAGAAGTAGATAGACAAGCAATTTTTCACTCTAGTTTCTGAAAGCAAAGAATTACATTATATTAATAAGTGGAAAAATTCTGACATGTTAATACCTCCACCAGGATCCCTAGCTCTCCCACATATATTGTTCAGTTTCTTTGGGGAGCAGTTCTTCAGCTTTGGTCTGGAAGTAACCAGTATCTTTGTCAGTGCTGGGCTTGCATATGAAGAGTAAAGACTGCCTAGTTGTGCAATTGCATAGAAAGGCTTTAATAGTATGAACATTAAATTAATCACTATCATAGCTTAATATTATTGATAATATGATTAATAAAATTATTTATGTTTCATCCAAACTCTCAGATCATGTGATCATTTTTGATAGGCTCATACTCTTTTTGGACTTCTTTTTTTCCCACTGAAGAGAATTACTGTCATATCTGCTGTCATCTTGCGCCTTTTTGTGAACTTTGCAATGCTCATTCTGTTTCATCAGTTATTGGAAAATTAGATAGCCACATGCAGAAGAATGAGTCTGGATCCATATTGCTCACCATATACAAAAATTAACTCAAAATGGAGTTAAGAATTAAATGTAAGACCTGAAGTCATAAAAGTTCTAGAAGAAAACCTAGAAAAAAATTATTTGGGACATTGGCCTAGCCAAAGAATTGATAACTAAGACCCCAAAGTCAAATGCAACAAAACTAAAAATCACAGGGAGTAATTAAACTAACAAGCTTCTGCATATCAAAAGAAATAATCATAAGAATAAGTAGGCAATCTACAGAATGGGAAAAAAAATCACAAACTATACCTCTGACAAAGGGCAAATGTCAACAAGGAGCTCAAACAAATCTGCAAGAAAAAAACAAATATTCCCATTAAAAAGTGAACAAGTGACATGAAGAGACATTTATCAAAATAAGATTTTCAACTGGTCAAAAATATATGAATAAATGTTCAACATCACTAATCTTAGGGAAATGCAAAATAAAGCCATAATGAGATACCACCTTTCCATAGTCAGACTAACTATCCCTGAAAAGTGGAAAAAAAGTAGGTGTTGGCATGGGTACGGTGAAAAGGGAATGCGTATACACTCTCAGTGGAAGTGTTATACACTGTTGTTGGGAATATAAATTAATACAACCTCATACTGTCATAAGTATGAAGATTTGTCTAATAACCAATAGTAGATCTACTATTCAATCTAGCAATTCTACTACTGGGTATCTACCCAAAGGAAAAGAAAGTCATTATATAAAAAAGATATCTGCACTCATATGCGCAGTTCACAGTTGCAAAGATATGGAGTCAACCCCAGTGCCCATCAACCAATGAATGGATAAACAAAATGTGATATATATATATATATATATATATATATATAT
>NW_016812332.1:7548714-7609867 GCF_001698545.2 Rhinopithecus bieti | reverse complement strand
TATATATATATATATATAAACACATACACACACACACACATATATATATATGCATATATACACACATACACACACCGTGGAATATGACTTAGCCATAAAAAGAAATGAAATAATGTCTTTTGTACAAACTTGCATGGAACAGGAGGCCATTTTCCTAAGTGAAGTAACTCAGGAATGGTAAACTAAATACTGCATGTTCTCACTTATAAGTGGGATCTATGCTATGGTTATGCAAAGGCATACAGAATGTTATAATGGACTTTGGAGACTCAGAAGGGGAGAGAGTGAGGGGGTTGAGGGGCTAAAAATCACCTACTGGGTACAGTGTATACTATTCAGGTGACAGGTACACTAAAGGTCCAAACTTCACCACTATATAATTTATCCATGTAATCAAGAATCATTTGTACCCCTAAAGCTATTGAAACTTTAAAAAAAATCATATTAACTGTCCTGATATCTATCTCTATCTTATTAGTTCTGTTTCTCTGGAGAATCCTGACTAATAAGTTTAATTTGTCTTCCAAGCTGCCAGTTTTACAACAGGACAATAGCTTACGGACAGGGAGAACACATATCAATCCATAAACTTTTCTAATTCCCAAACTAGAAAGTACCAAGGTGCAGCTGTAGCTCAGCCTCACTTTTTCACACATGCTAAAGAGAAACCTAGAGGCTAAGTGATGTACTGGTGTGCTTAGTAAGTGAAAGAACTACAACCAGGTCTCAGTTTTCTCATTATCATCCCCATTGTCTTTCTAAGACTTCTATTTTCATTATTTTTCTTTAGAAAAAACAATAGTAAACAACAATAAACCACACACTTTTGCCTCTTAAGTCTATTGCTGCCTTCTGTATGGATATACCAGCATCTTGCTACTAGTTGTCTGAGGGTAGGTAACTAAATTCAGGCCCAGGTCTCAAGTAGTTTGGCCAGGAGTGTGTAAAATGCTAATTTATGTTTGCATAAAGTATTTCCAATCTAGTGGTTTTCTGAATAGCGTTAGAATCTGTGTCACGCTTACATGTTTTAGACTTTATGAATGTGTTATTTGCAAATGTTTGAGCAATTAAATAATAAAATTATAAAATACCTTCTGCCAGAAGCACTATGTATATATAATAATTACTACATTATAAAAATGTAATAAGCAATCACCCACTAAGATAAATTTAGAGGGAAAAAAGTTTAGGATAGTGTTACATAAATGTAAAAAGGATTAATTATAAATTCAAAAAATGACTGCAAACATGATTAAATGCAAAGACAAACACAAATCAAGCCAAGCACATTTGTCTTTGGAAAAGGAATTATAAAAATGTTAGGCAATAAAATGAAACTGCTTATAAGTCATTTGAAAATAATGATACACCCTGGGTGATTTTATTGGTTCTATAACTTTAAAGCTGTGACCCAGTGCCTTGTATGTGCTTTCTTGTAAAGTTATAACCTAATTATGAAGTGACCAGATATGAAAGAGTTGCTATGAATCTGCTGCAGCCTCCAAGTGTTAAGTCTGATGTTTAAAACTCTTCTAATGAAAATTGCATGGAATAACTATCAATAGAAAAAGATTAGATACTATGGTGCAGTAAAGTGAAATAGAAATTGGTTTTACTCCCTGTCAAGGTTATGATTGGATTATCATGGACTCAATACTGGAACCAAAGAAAATTCTTTCTTTCTTTAAATATACAATTCAATAATTGAATAGACAAGGTTATTCTTGTTAGTTAAGGAATTTTTTTAAAACCATTGGAAATAATTATATATTGTACCTTTCCTTCTATTTGAAATGTCTGTTTACCTCTATTGTTATTTTATGAAAATACTTTACAATGCTGCAAGAGAAAAAAAAAACAACAAAAAAAAAACAAGTTTCTCAACTCCAGAAACTCTTCAGGATATTGTCTTGTATTTCTATGTAGACATTTGTGTATGGGGGTTGGTGGGTGGAGAGAGGATGGGGTGGATGCTTGAGTAATTGATAAAGGAGGGAGTCAATCTAAGAACCAGTTAATGTAGCTAGCTCAGTACTATAATTCCTAGCCGATAAGAAAGCTGTTTTACTTTGGGAGGCCAAGACGGGCAGATCACGAGGTCAGGAGTTCAAGACCAGCCTGGCTAATATGGGGAAACCTCTTCTCTACTAAAAATACAAAAATTAACCAGGTGTGGAGGCACGTGCCTGTAGTCCTAGCTACTTGGGAGGCTGAGGGAGAAGAATCGCCTGATCCAGAGAGGCTGAGGCTGCAATGAACCGAGATTGCGCCACTGCACTTTAGCCTGGCGACAGAGCAAGATTCCATCTCAAAATAAAAGAAAGAAAGAAAGCTGTTTTATGATTTGTCGGATACTCTGTCCAATTCATTCTACTTTCTAGCATCCCTTTCCAGAGTGCCACATTTAAGTGTTCCACCCAGGACTCTATAATTTTCTACAGGGAAATAGTTGTCTATGGTATAAAATTACAGCATCACTTAACATTTTCATCTCTATATTTCTCATTACTGAAGCGCAAAAATGAGTTCTTAAAAGGTAAGATTCTGACTATAGAAATTCACACTGAAATGTGAATGTTAATAATAACCATATTGACATGTTTAGGAATATTTGTGTAATAAAAGAATATACCTACATATTCTAATAAATATACCTTTGATGATGACATTTCAGACAAGTTGGGTACAATAGGAGAATTGTATCCCAAGAAGATTCTATGTCTTAATTCCCAGATTATAAGTATGCTATTTTACGTGTGTAAAATAACTTTGCAGATGTAATTAAACTTACTAATCAGTTGAGTTTAAAACCAAAAGATTGCCCTGGATTATCCATCTGCAGGGGCCCAGTATAATTCCCAAATACCTTAGACACAGAAGAGTAAGACATAAAGGGAAGTCAGAGAATTTGACAACACAAGAAGGATTCAATGTTTTCTGTTTGCTTAAATATAAAAGGGACAATATTGATACAACAACAATAACAATGAACAGGAACCTCGTCCTATAGTCACAAGAAACCAAATTCTTCCAATAACCACCAACCTTGGGAGAAGCTGATATAGAGCCCTAGCAGAGAAGTGTAGTCCTGACCAGTACCTTAATACCTGAATAGCACTGCTCTATTCATTCCTTTAAAATATTACTGATTAAATTATTGCAATTTAAAAAATAAAGCATATGAGCTCCTGTCCATAAGAAATTTCTGTAGGAGCTGAAGAGATGAAGTACCTGTTGAATTATATGGACTGATTAAAAGACACTTTTTTCATAAAAGATATATGAATAAATTGCTCTGAGACATCAGAAAAGTGAAATGTCACTCATAGTTGATGATGATATGTTGGGAGGTTTCTTGGAGCAATTGGCATCTAGTCTGCTGAGTTGACTCAAATTTCACCATTTTATTTTGACAAGTAACTGAAAAGTGTTAATTTCTATATCATTGGCACAACCAAAACAGACTTGTTACTTGACTAGGAAATATTTACATTTAATATTTGTCTTTTTTGCATGTATTACAGTTTCTATTTTGATCCTAAAATAAGATTCTAAAGCTATTTTCCTTACTAATATGTATGTGTGCTCTTAATAATACATAGAATAGTGAAGTTTTGGGAAAAAGTAATAAGCCACATGTGGATATATATTGTTGGTCTTGAGTTGACAAAATAAGACATTTCAATACATTAATATTCTTTATTAATTTGTACTAAAAATATTAATGTTAAAGAGAAGGTGGCATTGCTAGCTAAACAATATTAAGTTGAAAAAGGAAACTGGTCATGGTATATCCATAAGATTTTTTTTATTGATTAATCTCTTCAAGGTAGATAGTCTAATTCAAGTTATTATTCAGTAACTGGATATAGTACTAATGAATTGAGAATGTGCACAGAAGACACATTAGCCAATTCATGACTTCTATCCCTTTTTCTTTTTTAATAGAACAAATTTCCCATAGCACCTCAGGTGTGAAGGGAAGCAGAGCCAGGTGAATTTCCCTGATAGTCCATGCCTATATGTTTAACTCCCATTTTACCAGTGGAACGCAGTCAGTGTAGATACCATTGTTCATGTTTTCTGGATTTATCTCTAACATGTTTTCATGTGCAAATTTCATACTTGTGTCTCTTGTCCAATATTATCTTGGCCAGTAGGTTTATTCAATTCTGAAATATACAATGAAATATATAAATGTTGAGCCTTTGTTTTTGCCAGCTCTTCATTATTAATCTATTTATTTTCCAGCATCCTTTCATGCTTTTTTGCAACTTTTTTACTTTTCTATTTAGCTGTAAAGACTTAACAAAATCAGAAGCTGATGTTTATAGAACACAGGGTTTTCATACTACTCGTCTTCCTGGCAGCATATTTTCAAATTTTATGCCTCATCTGCCAAAATCTCTCTCAGCATAAACCCCTACTGGGCAGCTGCATAAATCGTGTGTTCCTGTGACCAGGTGTGCCAAGGATGACTGTGGAGATACCCCTGTTAAGTAATCCTCCCACTGGAAGAGATACTGATAACATTGATTTTCAGATGTTGACAGGCTGTCTGACTTAGGAGTCAGTCAGTTCAAGACTGTTCCAGAATATTTTCATTTGAAGCACGATGGCTAACGGTGAGCTATCAGCTTGGGAACAGTGGGAGCACCTTTTCTGTGCTAAACATTACTGGGAAGCGTTGCCCTCTGCAGACTTCAGGAATCTTTAAAACGTGGGCTGCTCCTACCCTGCTAATATTTTCGTTTCCCTTCTGCTGTTGCCAAAAGAAGCCAAACCATAGTTTCTGTCTAACAAGCACCAATTACTCCACGCAATCAAAAGAAGATATTGATTGATTGTGGAGCTGCCTTGAAGTCATCAGTCATGCAAATTATTATCATTATTAATATCGTTTTGGTTTAGTTTTACAAAATAATGCTTGAGAAGTGGTTACTTTAAGTCTGCCTGTGATGACCGCATTGAAGAGAAATAAGACCTCCTTGAGTTGAGAAGAAATAGCTGGCTTTTATTATGAAAGAGCAATTTATGCTAGCTCTTCTTTCACTGAAAATCTAATATGAAAAGCAGTGTTATAGGTATATTTTAAATCACTGTCATAGAAAAGTACATATTATTCCAGTAGTTTGATTTTAGACATATATTACATACTTGCCCTTCAAAAGAGTGGAGAAGTAATAAATGTCTTTTGTTTTGTTTTCTGGGTATTTTAGCCAATGTATTAGCACCTTTGTTCATGTCCTTTATGTAATGTTGTTTACTCTGAAGTGCTGAGAAGTTAAAAAGAAATAATGTCTTTCACTAGCAGCTAATCATCTGTCCAAAAATAGCAGAATACCACCAGCAAAATGTGAAGTATTCAGTGAATAGAGAGAAGAAATTTCAAACGTTAGGTTTTTATCAGTAATGCAAGCTAGGAGATAGATTAATAAGTTAAAATTTACAATTGCTTGGATTCTGATTTTATTTCAGAAGTCATTGAATTTCTGTGTGAATTTTAGCAACTCTTATCCACTATTAAACACAAATAATACCATCTCTTTCCAATTCATATCAGAGAAACATTGTGAGGATTAAAGCAATAATTTCTATGAAGATACTTTGTATAAATAAAATGCACTGGGTGAATACAAGGTAGTGCTATTTTTGTTATTATATAGTGAGAGGGCATTCTGTTCATTTTGTTTTGTTTTTGTTTTTGCCTAGTTGTATTCAATTTTTTAAATGCCCTATTTCTCATTTTCTTTAGCCTTGGCTTCTTATGGTCTCCTTAATTCAATGGTAGATTATTCTCCCTTAAGTTTATTTCTGTTTTTCTACCTACCATTTCTCATTGAAACAGGCCTTACTCTATATTCGACAAAATGTTGCATCTGTAGGCTTGGAAAAACCTTTACAGGTTATCTCAGTACAATAAAGAACATATGAAATCTTAATCATGCCCAACAATATAGTATATGGAAACTTGCAATTACACTTGTATGACTGGAAGCTGTTGGTAATTTCAGAAAGCATAATTTTTCACGAAATTTATTATGTGATATAATTCCAGTATAATAGTTAAAGCCTATACTTTTTGTTTCCTACTTATCAATCTATATCTTAATTTATTTGTAGTCTTCATAATTCATGTTGAGAAATAATGAACATTTTTGTTTTAATAATTGTTCTTATTGTTCTTATGCTTAAAACTAAATCTTATAAGCTACTTCCAGAGCTGTAACTAGGATTTTTGTATTGTAATTTGTGAATGTTAAACAACTCATTATTTTCTATATCTGCATATTTGTTTACTTGTTTTGAGAGTTGGTTAGGGAAAATTACAATTTATTGTGTATATTCTTTCAATGAACAATAAGAGGTAATATTCCATTAATTCTGTTGAAAATACTGCTATTTTTATGTAGCCTTTATATTTGATAAAATAACTTTGTAGTCTACACATTAATATTTATATTTATATAAGAATTTATGTTTTAGTAACCAGTAACTTGAGGTTCTTTTTTATTAAAAGATTGGTTTGTAGGCAAAATCTTAAGAAATTGACTGTTATGTGGGTTCTCAATTAGTCTCAGAATAAATTGTTATAATTTTTATAAGCCAACTTTCCCTCATCTTTTCCCAATGCAGTGTCCTGCCATAGCACTGTAACCACTCATTTGTAAGGGACGTAATTATTGTGGAGGTGCTGATGCTGGGGGTGTTTCTTCGAGTAGAGTGGGGAAAGATTAACAGGTGACACTCAGCTACAACATTTGCCCTTTTATTGTGAGAGGTTCCTACATATCGTATTAACTAAAATATAGGACAAACATGTAGCTTGCTAAATAATGTGATATATTAAAAATTCTGTTATCTAAACTTTATATAAAAGTTAAGGATAATATTCTTTGCCACCATTTCTGTTCGCCTGAGCTCTAGCTGACTTTAAAGCCTAGACTTGTAGATATGTAATTAGGACTGAAAGAAGCAAAGGATTGGGCATTCATATTTTTCAGTGCTAAAGAGCCTATTCTGAAACTCAACAAAAGCAGTCTATTTGAGTTTTCTTTCTACATTTGTATACATTAATTTTTATATGGATATGGCATATAATAAATATTATTTCTTATGATAATAAAAATGACAATGAGGACAATTTCTTAGCACTTGATAGTGCTAAAATTTGGAAGATACCTTAGAGTTCATCTATTTCAACCTCTTAAACACTGAAAAGTGTTTTTTTCTAATATATCAGATAGCTTTTTCATAAAAGGTACACTTTCATAAACACACATTCATGAATAGAAAGCTCATTATCTGTGAAGAAAATATATTTTAAAATGTATTGTTAACTCACCCAGGTCCTTATAATTTCCCATTACTTTAAAAAATTCTTCTCACTCAGGAAAATTTTGTACTTATTATACAAACATAAAAGTGATTTAGTTGAAACAAACTCAGACTACCAGGGTTAATATTTGCCTATCTTTTTCCACATTTTCTATTTTACCATAGGCCCAAATTATAGTCAACAATGATTCTCAGTCATTCTGCAATGATACTGCTTTTATTTTCTTACCTCTCAGTTATTTAAGTAGTGTTGGTATAACATAAAATACCAAAGTAATCTTTTATTATGCTCTTCTCTATGTTGGAATTGTTCATTTTCCATGCTGATTTTGCTATTTTCAGTTTAATGTTTATTTGAAGAAGATACAGATAATTTTATCCTCTCTGTTCTTATACTGGCAATAAGCTAAGGTATGCCTTTTGGTTCTCTTAGCTTTTCAAATACTTGCTGACTTGTTCTGTTAACATAAGAAGTCATTCCAGCTTCTGCCTTTGTGCCTTGGATTATATGATATGGACTTCAGAAGTTTTAGATTCTCCCTAAAATGTGTCTGTATCTGTTACCAGGTGTGTAGAGCTAGCTACTTCTATTTCTCTTTTCTATGACATAAGCTTTTATTTGTCAATAATTTAACCGAGATTTCTACTTTAAACTTCAACCTAAAATAAACTAGTTCACAGTCTGACAAAGTTGGTTAGAGTCACTTAACATATAGTTCATTGACTTTATGCACAGAAGTTTTTATTGCAAAAGCAGAAATTACATAAGTAGAAGGAAAAATTATGAGACATCTATTCTAGATGTACCCACCAATAACACTGCCTTTGACCTATGAGAGATTATTGGTTTTCATTTCAAACCTAAATGCCCTTCATTTTCTCCTCTTTAACAGGTACAGCAATCACAATAGACACCAAACGGTTAAGCCTCACCCCCACTCATTCCTTTTTATGGGTGGTAATATCTCCTTACCTTTGTTCTTTATCTATAAGCGACTTTAAGTCTGGCTAATATTTGCTAGTTTCATTTATTATAATAACCATGCACTGGGCGCCATGGCTCACACCTGTAATCCAAGCACTTTGGGAGGCCGAGGGGGGTGGATAATTTGAGGTCAACAGTTTGAGATGAGCCTGGTCAATATGGTGAAAACACATCTCTACTAAAAATACAGAAATTGACTGGGCATGGTGGTGAGTGCCTCTAATCCCAGCTACTTGGGAGGCTGACGCACAAGAATCACTTGAACCCAGTAGGTGGAGGTTGCAGTGAGCCAAGATGGTGTCACTGCACTCCAGCCTGGGTGACAGAGCAAGACTCCATCTCAAAAATAAATAAATAAAAAATAAAATAAACATTATTGGGCAATTACCTGTAACCCTTTACTGTTCATTTTACTCATTTGAAACGTTTCTTAACCATGTCTTTTAAAAACGGACTTTATTTTTTGTCAAAACTATAAAAACTGCACCTTGCTTTGCTTTTTTTCTTTATCCTGGGAATATTTTTCAGCCCTTTGTGCAGAATTTCTTCTATCTTCTTAGGATCTCTGCATACTTCATAATAAATCAGAAAATAGAACATTGTCTTTTAAACCTGTTTACCTCCCATATCAGAGCGACCAGCTTGTATTTATGGCAGACATCATTGATACCCGCCTCAGGCAGGAAAGACTTATGCAGTAGATATCTTGAAGGTCAATGTAATAATAATCTCACTGTTTCCCTATGGGTGACATCACACTACAGTCCTCTGTGGCTTCCCCTGGAGGTCCCAGGAAACATTTTCCCCTAAATCTTGTCAGAGCAACAACTTAATCACTTCAACTGCTTACTGGAGGCTTTTTGGCATGCTGCTTTTACTCTACCCTAATCGTTTTTCTTTGTCTTTCTACTAACTCTGCTAACCCTTTATGTTTTAGAAGTTTGCAGCCATTTGCCAATGCAGACTAATTATTAATCAGGGTTCTTCAATAGAAACCAAAAACAAAGAGCACACAATCATGTGCTGCATAATTAGTTTTGGTTAATGATGGACTTTATATGTGATAGTGCTCTATAAGATTATAACCACTGTATTTTCTGTACTTTTCAATGTTTAGATATGTCTAGAAACACAAATATTTGCCAATGTGTTACAATTGTCTACAGTATTCAGTAAAGTAACATACTGCACAAGTTTGTACCCTAGAAACAATAGGATATAACAAACAGTCTAAATGTGTAGTAGGCTATGCCATTTAGGTTTATGTAAGTATGCTCTATGATGTTCACCCAATGATGAAATCATTTAATAACACATTTCTCAGAACATACCCCTGTCATCAGTAGCACATGACTGTATAGACTAAATTATAATTCTCTTTCTTTGTACAAAAATGTCTGGATTAAGTTCTTGTGTATGTTATACTAGTCATGCCATTTACTATTTTTTTTAGTCAGGCCATTTCAACTTTTATTTTAGATTCAGGGGTAAATGTGCAGGCTTGCTACCTGGGTATACTGCATAATGTTGAGGTCTGGAGTATAATTGATCCTGTCACCCAGGTACTAAGCATAGTACATAATACTTATGTTTTCAAACTTTTGCCACTCTGCTCTCCCACTTTCTACCTCTAGTACTTTCTCCTGTTTCTATTGTTGCCATCTTTATATCCATGAATACCCAATGTTTATCTTCAACCTGTAATTGAGAACATACGGTACTTGGTTTTCTATTTGTATGTTAATTCACTTAGGATAATGACCTCCAGCTGCATCCATGTTGCTGCAAAGGATATGATTTCATTCCTTTTTTATGGCTTCATAGAATTTCATGGTGTATATGTACTACATTTTCTTCATTCAATTCACTGTTGATGGACACATAGGTTGATTCCATGTCTTTGTTAATGTGAGTAGTGCTGTGATGAGCATACAAGTGCATGTGTCTTTTTGGCAGAACGATATATTTTCTTTTGGATATACCCAGTAATGGGATTGCTAGGTCAAATGGTGTAATAGTTCTCTTTCACGTTCTTTGATAAATCTCCAAATGGCTTTCCAGAGTGGCTGAACTAATTTACATTCACATTAACAGTGTATAAGCATTGCCTTCTCTCTACAACCTAGCCAGCCTCTATTGTTTTTTGACTTTTTAATAATAACCATTATGACTGGTTTGAGATGAAATCTCTTTGTGGTTTTGATTTGCATTTCTCTAATAATTAGTAATGTTGAGTATTTTTTCATATGTGTTTTGGCTGCTTTTACATCTTCTTTTGAGAAGTATTGATTTATATTTTGCCCATATTGTAATTGGGTTATTTAGTTTTGCTTGTTCAATTGTTTAAGTCCCTTATAGATTCTAGATATTAGACCTTTGTTGGAAACATAGTTTGTGAATATTTTCTACCGTTCTGTGGGTTGGCTATTTACTCTGATAGTTTCTTTTCTTGTGCAGAACCTCTTTAGTTGAATTAGGTTCCATTGGTCAATTTTTGTTTTTGTTGCAGTTGCTTTTGGGAACTTAGTCATAAATTCTTTTCCAAGATTCCCTAGCTTTCCTTCTAACATTTTTATATTTTTAGCTCTTACATTTAAATCTTTAATCCATCTTGAGTTAATTTTTGTATGTGGTGAAAGGTAGGGGTCCAATTTTATTCTTCTGTATATAGCTAGCCAGCTATTTCAACACCGTTTATTGAATAGAGAGTCCTTTCCCTGTTGCTTATTTTTGTTGACTTTTTTGAAGATCACATGATCATAGGTATGTGGCTTTATTTCTGGGTTCTCTATTCTGTTCCATTGGTCTTTGTGTCTGTTTTTGTACCCGTACAATGCTATTCTGTTTACTGTAGCCTTACAGTATAATTTGAACTCAAGTAACGTGATGCCTCTGGCTTTGTTCTTTTTTCTTGGTTTGCTTTGACTATGCAGGCTCTTTTTGGTTCCATATTAATTTGAATAGATTTCTCTAGTTCTTTGAAAAACAACATTGGTAGTTTGATAGAAATAGCACTGAATCTGTATATCTCTCTGGATGGTATGATCATTTTTATGATATTGATTCTTCTGATCCATGAGTATGGAATGTTTTTCCATTTGTCTGTGTCATCCATGTTTACTTTTAGCAGCATTTTGTAGTTCTTCCTATAAAAATCTTTTACCTCCTTGGTTAGATGTATTTCTAGATGTTTTATTTTTTTGTGTGGGGCTATTGTTAATGGAATCGTGCTTTTGATATAGATCTCAGTTTGAATGTTATTGGTTTATAGAAATGCTACTAATTTTTGTAAATTGATTTTGTCTCTTGAAACTTTACTGAAGTCATTCATCAGTTCCAGGAGCCTTTTAGCAGTCTTTAGGGTTTTCAAATATAGAATCATATCATCCACAGACAGAGATAGTTTGACTTCTTATTTTCCTTTCTGGATGCTTTTTATTTCTCTCTCTTGCCTGATTTCTCTGGCTTGCACTCATAGTATTTTGTTGAATAAGGATGGTTATGGTGGCATCCTTATCTTGTTTTAATTCTCAAGGGAAATGGTTCCAGTTTCTGTCCAACCAGTATGATATTGGCTGTGGTTTTGTCATAGGTGGTGTGTTGAGAGTTTTTATCATGAAGGGATGTTGGGTTTTACTGAAAGATTTTTCTGCATCTATTGAGATGATCATATGGCTTTTGTTTTTAATTACATTTATGTTGTAAATCACATTTATTGATTTTAGTATGTGAACCAACCTTGCATTCAAGGAATAAAACCTATTTAATAACGGTGAGTAAACTTCTGGAAGTGCTGCTGGATTTGACTTGTGAGTATTTGTTGGGGATAATTGCATCTATGTTAAAAAAAAATATTGGCCTGTAGTTTTCTTTTTCTCATTGTGTATCTGCCAGATTTTAATATCAAGGTGATGCTGGCTTCATAGAATGATTAAGGGAAGAGTCCTTCCTCCTCAATTTTTTTGAATAGTTTCAGTGGAACTAGTACAGGCTCTTTTTGTGTATCTGATAGAATTTGGCTGTGAATGCATCTGGTCTAGGGATTTTTGAGTGGTAGGTAGGACTTTTAATACTGGTTCAATTTTGGATCTCAATATTGGTTTGCTCAGGGTTTCAGTTTCCTTCTGTTTCAGTCATGAGACGTTTTGTGTTTCTAGGAATTTATTAATGTCTTCCAGATTTTCTAGTTTGTGTGCATAGATGGGGTTCATAATATTCTTCGAGGATATTTTGTATTTCTGTGGGATTGGTTGTACTGTCACCTTTAACATTTCTGATTGTGCTTATTTGGATCTTCTCTCTTTTTTTCTCTGTAAACCTAAATAGTTGTTTTGGGATCTTGTTTATCTTGTCAAATGACCAATTTTTTGCTTCTTTGACTCCTTAAAGATTTTTGGGTCTCAATGTTGTTCAGTTCTTCTTTGATACTAGTTATTTCTTTTCTTCTGCTAGTTTTGGAGTTAATTTGTTCTTTAATTTTTAGTCCCTGGAGGTGTAATGATGGATCATTAAGGTGAGATCTTTCTAACTTTTTGAAGTAAGCATTTAGTGCTATAATCTATACTCTTAACACTGCTTTTACTGCATCCTGGAGATTTTGGTATAGTATGTCTCTGTTTTCATTCATTACAAATTTTTTAAATTTCTGCCTTAATTTTGTTGTTTTCCCAAAAGTCATTCAGGAGTAAGTTGTTTAATTTTCATGTAATTATGTGGTTTTGAAAGATCTTCTTTATGTTCATTTCTGTTTTTATTCCATTGTGATCTGAGAGTATTGTTGGGAAGACTTCAATTTTTTTTTTTTTGAATTTATTAAGGCTTCATTTATGGCCAAGCATGTGGTCAATCTTAGAATATGTTCTGTGTGTGAGTGAGAAGAATGTGGCTTCTGTGGTTGATGGGGTGAATGTTCTGTAGATGGCTAATAGGTCAAATTGTTCAAGTGCCATATTTAGGTCCAGAATTTCTTCATGAGTTTTCAGACTGGATAATCTGTTTAATGTCAGTGGGGTTGTGTGTCTGTCTAAGTCTTTTCATAGCTCTGGAAGTACTTGTTTTATTAACCTGGGTTCACTAGTGTTTGGTGCATATATATTTAGGATAGTTCAGTCTTCTTGTTGAATTGAAACCTTTATCACTATATAAAGCCCTTTTTTGTCCTTTTTACTATTGTTGATTTAAAATCTGTTTTATCTGATATAAGAATACCAATCCCTGCTCTTTTTTGTTTTTTTGTTTTATTTTGCTTTCCATTTTCATGGTAGAGCTTTCTCTAATCCTTTACTTTGAGCCTATAGATGTTATCACGTGTGAGATGAGTGTCTTGAAGACAGCAGATGGATCAGTCTTCTTTTTTTTCCTTTTTTTTTTTTTTTTTTTTTGTCCAACTTGCCCTCTGTGTCTTTTAAGTGGGGCATTTAGACCATTTACATTGAAGATTAATATTGATATGTGAGGTTATGATACTATCATGAAGTTCATAGCTGGATGCGTTCCAGTTTCTGTTTGTGACTGCTTTATGGTGCCTTTGGACTATGTACTTAAGTATGCTTTTATGGTATAAGGTGTCATTGTTTCATTTTCATGTTTAGAACTCCCTTAAGGATCTCTTGTAAGACTGGTCTAGTGGTAATGAATTTCCTTAGTACTTGCTTGTTTGGAAAAGATTTTATTTATTTTTTGTTTATGAAGCTTTGTTTGGTGTGCTATGAAATTGTTGGTTGGAATTTATTTTGTTTTCATTTTCAGTTTTGTGTGTACCTAGTAGGTATGTATTTATATGGCACATGAGATATTTTGATACAGGCATGCAATACATAATAATCACATCATGGAGAATAGGTTATCCATCCCCTCAAGCATTTATCCTTTGTGTTACAATATATTCTTTAAGTTATTTTAAAATGTAAAATTAAATTATTGTTGACTATAGTCATCCTGTTGTGCTAGTAGGTCTTATTTATTATTCCTAACTATTTTTCATACCCATTAGCCAGCCCCACCTTCCCCTGATCCGCCACTACCCTCCCCAGCCTCTAGTAAACATCCTCTTACTCTCTGTCTCCATGGGTTTATTTTCAGATCCTACAAATAAGTAAGAACATGTGATGGATGCCTTTCTATGCCTAGCTTATTTCACTTAACATAATGATCTCCAGTTCCACTCATGTTGTTGCAAATAACTAAATGCCACTCTTTTTTACAGTTGAATAGTACTCCTTTGTGTTCATGTATCATGTTTTCTTTATTTGATCATCTGATGATGGGCATTCAGGTTGTTTCCAAATCTTGAATATTGTGAACAGTGTTTCAACAAACATGAGAGTGCAGATATCTCTTCAATACATGAATTATCCTTATTTGAGGTATATATCCAGCAGCGGAATTGCTGGATCATATGGTAGCTCTAATTTTCAGTTTTTTGAGGAACCTCCAAACTGTTCTCCATAGTGGTTGTACTAATTGACATTCCCACCAAGTGTGTACAAGAGTTCTCCTTTCTCCACATCCTCAGCAGCATTAATTCTTGCCTGCCTTTGGGCTATAAGCCATTTTAACTGGGATGAGATGATATCTCATTGTAGTTTTGATTTGCTGATGATCAATGATGTTTAGGACCTTTTCATATGCCTGTCTCCCATTTATATGGCTTCTTTTGAGAAATACCTATTCAAATATTTTGCCTATTTTTGATTGCATTATTATAATTTTTTCCTATAGAGTTATTTGAGATTCTTATGTGTCGTAATTATTAATCTTTTAACAGATGGAACGCTTTGAAATATTTTCTGCCATTCTGTGGGTTGTCTCTCCACTTTGTTCATTGTTTCCTTTGCTGTGCAGAAAGTTTTTAACTTAATGTGATTCAATTTGTTCATTTTTGCTTTGGCTTTCTTATTTGTGGAGTATTATTAAAAATATTTTGCTCAGAGCAATATCCTGGAAAGTTTCCTCAATGTCTTCTTATAGTAAGTATCTTCATAGTTTAAGGTCTTAGTTTTAAGTCTTTAATCCATTTTGATGTGATTTCCATTTGATTTTTGTTTATGGCAAGAGATAGGGGTCTAGTTTCATTCTTCTGCATACAGATATCCAGTTTTCCCAGCACTGTTTATTGAAGAGATTGTCTTTTCCTCAGTGTATGTTCTTGGGAAATTTGTTGAAAATGAGTTCACTGTAGGTGTGCGGATTTATTTCTGGGTTCTCCATTCTGTTCCATTGGGTTCTGTGTCTGTTTTTCTGACAGTACCCTACTGTTTGGGTTACTATAGCTCTGTAATTAATTTGTGGTCAGATAATGTGATTCCTCTGATTTTGATATTTTTCCTTAGGATAGCCTTGGCCATTTTGGGTCTTTTGTGGTTCCATATACATTCCAGGATTTTTTTCTATTTTTGTGAAAATGTCTTTGGTATTTTATAGGGATTGCATTGAAACTATAGATTGTTTTGTGTAGTATGGACATTTTGACAATATTGATTTGTGCAATACATGAACATGAAATATGTTCCCAATTTTTGGTGTTCTCCTTAATTTCTTTCATCAGTATTTTATGGTTGAAATTTATTATATCTAAGAATTCTGAAAATAGGCCCTCAATCTCTCCTGGCTTGTAAGGTTTCTGCTAAGAAGAATGCTGTTAGCTTGATTAGATTCCCTTTGGGCATCATCTGAACTTTCTCTCTAGCTACCTTGAATATTTTTTCTTTAGCACTGACCTGGATAATCTGGTGATTAAATGCTTTGGTGACGTCATATAATATCTGGCAGAAACTCTCTGCATACTTCAGTCATTCTTTAAAATTCTTCTTGCTTTATTTTTGTCTAACTGAGTTAGCTTGAAAGACTTGTCTTCCTGCTCAAAAATTCTTTCTTCTACTTGGGCTAGTCTATTGATAAGGCATTCAATTGTACTTTTAAATTCTTTAAGTGAGTTTTTCAATTCCAGAAGCTTTGAGTTCTTTTTATGATGTTTATCTCTTCCTTCACTTTCTGAACTGCTTTAGAAGTTTCTCTGCATTGACTTTCAACCTTTTCTTGGACCTTGTTAAACTTCCTTTCAATTCATGCTTTGAATTCTTTACCTATAATTTCTACATTTCCATTTTGGTTAGTGATCATTGCTGGAGAACGAAGGTGATCCTTTAGTGATATCACTACATTCAGATTTTTCATGGTGCCAAAACTCTTGCTCTGTTTCCTTGTCATCTGGAGACACCGGCACTCCTAATTTTTGTAAGTATTTTGTGCAGGTAGGATTTTTTCCCCTTCCTTTTCCTATAGTACTTTTGGTATTTTTACTTTATCTTTCCCTTATACTCCCTTGCTAGGCGCTGAGATCATAAAGAATTCTAGGACCTTTTGGCTTTGCTTCTTCTCTATGCACTCTGTCAGCAGGTTTTATTTCGGGCTGTGCAGTTTGACCTATGAACCGGTAAATGGTGCCTATGGGTAAGAGCCAGCTGCGGCTACTGTGACTGGGTATATATTAGATCCTTGATTACTGGAAGAAGCTCTCTGTTGCCTCAGGCAATTAGCTGATTCCTGGCGTGCACAGTGGCCTGAGATCCCTCTTCAGCCCTGGGGTTGGGGCCCAAGATGGGTGATGCCAGACTGCAACGGACCACCTACAGATCCTTCAATGGCAAGCACAAGAACCAGTACCAAGGGAGAATCCAGTGGGCAGCCACCAAGTGCCCACAGGTATGCCTAGGCAAAGAGCTGGAAAACCTCATTGTTTCCAAGTTATCTACATGGATATGAGAGTAGCTACCCTCGTAATCCAGGAGAGCATGTGCTCCAGATGCCTGAAAACCTGCCTGGATGTTGAGTGGAGAGGGCCCCCCTGCACCCAGATCTCTGCATATTAAGGGTGTGGGGAGCTCAGGCTGCTTTCCCAGGTGAGGAGATGCTCTGAATGCCTGGATATCTAGCTAGTTAGGGAGCAAAGAGGGGACCCCTGCATCAAGATCCCTACACAGGAAGGATAAGGCAAGTCAGGCTGCTGAACCAGGCAAGTAGGTACCCTGAATGCCTGGAGATCTGCCTCAGTGAAGAGTGGAGAGAGCCTTGTTGCGTAACAATCTATGCCCAGATGGGAGGGTTGGCTCAGGCTGTTGATCCAGTTAGAGGAGTGCTATGAACACCTGAATTTCTGCCTGGAGGTTGGGGAGATATGACCCCAATGCACCACAATCTCAGGAGAGCAGGCTGGGACACCCAGAAACAGCACACAGAGACAAGTTTCAGGTCACTAAGCTGGCCCTGGTTGCTAGTCTTGATGCCCAGGAGAAACTACAGCTGTAGCACCTCTCCTCTCACCCCAGGCCCGTGACAGGGGAGAACACAAATCCAGCACCTATTGTTGAGGTGCTTTCCACAATCATGCACTCCAATCTCTAGCCCAAGACTAAAATGCCTACACAGTCACACGACTGGGTGGCCAAAGAACGGCTGAGTTGTATGCACCTGGATTAAAAATATTGACCTGCTCTTGGTCCTGGGTCTGGAAAAATGTCTGCAGCTTTCCTAGTATCTTTCCTTTACAGCATCTCAAGTTCCTCCCCAGATTAGCTCCACAGCTTGAGTGAAACAAAATACTCTACCTTGGCTAGAGTTCTTCGGCTCCTCAGTGAAAAGATGAATCACAGAAGGAGGTTCTCTGCCTCTCTCACATATTGGGGCTTCACCCATTTTTACCAGTTAAATGCCATCATAAGGGATGTTTGCCTACATTCTCCTCCCTAGTATCTGGGGTTTCCTTCATGATACTGGTAGATTACCTTTTCCTTCTTGAAGTGAAGCTTACAGACTTGATCTTTATGTAGCGTCTTGCTATTTCCAAGTGGCTGAGGCATGTTAGAAGCCTCTAATCTTCCCTCTTGGGAAAAAAACCCAAACATTTACTGTTTTTAATTTCCAATTTCTTTTCTGATTAAAAAGTGTTAGTGAAACTGTACAATTTCTAGGTATGTAGTATAAAGGAAGTGCAAATGTTTGGATCTATACATGTATCTATATATAAAGCTTGATGCAATTTATGAATTTTCTGTCATAAGAAACTTAAATGGCTTTTTTTTCCATTTTAGAGATGGTAATCCTTATGTCATAAGTAATTAAAAAATTAACCTGGGTAATATTTTCAAAGTGTGTAGGACTGGCTCTGAGCATAAATTTAGAAAATATTAAATAGTATAATTCTCTTAATATCCCCTTTGGCTCTATGTATTCCCAGATGTTCACTCATTTGCTCATGTATTTGATATGCAAGGATCTGCCAAGCACTGTGCCAAGTGTCATCATACAAATGCTTCCCATATGAGGTCTATGTATATTTAAATAAGGCAATTGAATATATTGTGGTAAGTGCTATATATAAAGATCCATATGGAAGGATATACATTTTCTACTTAACAACACTGATTGACCATATTATGGCTTCTAAATAAATATTACTTGTTAATTCTGATTTGAGGGTAAACATCTCATGCTGAATCTCCACAGCTAAGTAATACTTTTTGCTTCTAATCATTTAGGATACCTTCAGACTTTCTTGTCTATGTAGTATATTTTGCTCAGTAATTATGAGCTAATATATCTAATTTACTGATGTGAAATATATATATATATTAGTTTATATTGTGCAAATAATCACATTTGCCTGAGTAATGTTGATGTAATCATCTATTCTTTAGTTAACCCATAAATTTAATTAATACAATTGTTGTTTCAGCATTAATTTTTAGGCCTGATGTAAGTTATTTGCTATCCAGGTAGACCTCACTACCTCTAGCCTAGTTAAAGCTTCCTCTCCCTGTGTGGTTGTGATATAGACCATCAATTCTTCATCCCAGACTTAAATCCCAATACATCCCATGGCTTCCAGCCATGGTAATACCAGAATCATGTAAGTATGTTCCCCTTTTTCTGATGTTTTCTTTAAACTAGCCAATCCACAACCCCCAGAGGAAGACCTAAGAGGTAACACCCATGGGCCTTAATGAAAAAACAGTTCTACAGGCTCTCCCTGTCTCTCACCTCAACCTACCCAGACATACCTCTGGTCTCCTGTTGGCACCCTTAACAGCACTGGGATCTGTAAGTAATGCATTTCTTCTATTTTATACACATTCATTTCACCTCACCACTTAATTCACACACTTGAATCTAACATTCCCCTGGTCAGAGCTCTCCTAGAAAGTAGCTATCTTGGTTTATGGACACTCTTCTCTTGACAGAGAGACCTTAACACTAAATTAGAAAGAAACAACAAAACATAAATCACAACAGTTAGCGATTAGTTTTCTTTAGATATTGTTTAGAGCTCATCTGAAATGAATAACCTTACCTGAATTACAATCCATGATTTTTTTTTTGCTTTTGTTTTCTATCTATTTTGTAGTGTAATTCATATTTTTAGTAGTAATCTGGAATTTTAAAAAATGTTCTACTTATGATTTTAGGACATTCCTCTATTTTAACATTTACTTTGAAATTTTTGTCACCTGTAACTGATTGTACCCAAAGCTAACCCTTTATATAATTATCTTGCAAAAATTTTAATTTTTCTGTGCCAGTACTGTTAAAATAATGTATCATTATTCTGCTTTACTTTGTAAAAATATATATACTTTATATTTTGTAGCAGTTTTTACTCACGAGAATGTTACAGAGATTTCTTATGTATCCTTTTCTCCCACTGATCCACTCTTTACCGCTATAAACATCCCACATCAAAAGCACACATTAAAAAATCTGAGCTACATGGACTCATCATATTCACAAATGTCCATAGTTTACATTAGGTTTCACTCTTGGTGTACATTCTGTGAGTTTTTACAAATGTACAACAACATGTATCTTCCATTATATATTATACAGAGTAGTTTATCTGCCCTAAACATCCTGTGTGTTCTGTCTATTCATGCCTCCCACCTTACCTCTGGCAACCGCTAATCTTTGTTTACCTACTTAAGCCTCAGCAATGGCGGGCGCCCCTCCCCCAGCCTCGCTGCTGCCTTGTGGTTAGATCGCAGACTGCTGTGCTAGCAATGAGGGAGGCTCCGTGGCCGTGGGACCCTCTCGGCCAGGTGTGGGTATAATCTCCTGGTGTGCCCGTTTGCTTAAAGCGCAGTATTGGGGTGGGAATTACCCGATTCTCCAGGTGTTGTGTGTCTCAGTTCCCCTGGCTAGGAAAAGGGATTCCCTTCCCCTTGTGCTTCCCAGGTGAGGTGATGCCTCGCCCTGCTTCAGCTCTCGCTGGTCCGGCTGCAGCAGCTGACCAGCACGGATTGTCCGGCACTCCCCAGTGAGATGACCCCAGTACCTCAGTTGAAAATGCAGAAATCACCAGTCTTCTGTGTCGCTTGCACCAGGAGTTGGAGACTGGAGCTGTTCCTATTCGGCCATCTTGCTCGGCCCCTGGCAACCGCTAATCTTTTTACTAGTTCCATAGTTTTGCCTTTTCCAGAGTATCATGTTGGAATCATACAGTTATGTAGACTTTTCAGTTTGGCTTCTTGGCTTCTTTCACTAGTAATATGCATTTAAGTTTCCTTCTTGTCTGTTCTTGATAAGTTTCTTAAGTGTTGAATATTATTTCACTGCCTAAATGTACCACAATCTATCTATTCACTTACCTACTGAAGAACATCTTAGCTGCTTCCAAGTTTTGGCAATTATGATTAAAGCTTCTATAAACATTGTTGTGCAGATTTTTGTGGGAACATACATTTTCAGCTTATTTGGTTAAATACCAAGGAGTATGATTGCTGGATTGTATGACAAGAGTGTATTTAATTTTATAAGAAACTGCCAAACTGTCTTTCAAAGTGGCTGCACCATCGTGCATTCCCACCCCCAGTGTATGAGTTTCTGTTGGTCCACACCCTGGCCAGTGTTTTGTGTTGTCAGTGGTTTGGAATTTTGATATTCTAATAGATGTGTGGTGGTATCTCATTGCTGATTTAATTTGCAATTCCCTAATGACATATGATTTAAACAACATTTTATGTGTTCTTTTGCCACCTGTATATCATCTTTTGTGAGGTGTCTGTTCAGATATTTTGCCATTTTGTAATTGGATTCTTCATTTTCTTATTATTGAGTTGGAAGGATTCTTTATGTAGTTTTGATGGCAGTCCTTTCTCGAACAGAGCTTTTGAAAATATTTTCCCGCAGTCGGTGGCTTGTCTTCTCATTCTCTTTTCAGTGTCTTTCTCAGAGAAGAAGTTTTATATTTTAGCAAAGTTCAAATTATTAGTTATTTCTTTTATGCATCATTGTTCTATCTAAAAAGTAATTGCCAAACACAAGGCCATCTACATTTTCTCCTATGATATTTTCTAAAAGTTTTATATAGTTTACATTAAGTCCCTATTTTAGTTAATTTTGTGAAGGGTATAAGGTCTGTGTGTACATTCTTCTTTAAAATATTATTTTTTGCTCATGATGTTCAGTTTTCCTGCATCATTTGTTGAAAAGACTCTTTTCCTCATTGGTTTGCCTTTACTCCTTTGTCAAAATCAGTGTTATACTTTGATCTGTTTCTTTTCATTTATTCTCCGTATCCCAAATACTATGTACTGTATATATATATATTATAATTTTAACTTACCAAACTTGCTACTGTAGTAGCAGTAACTATTCAAAATAGCCAACAGTCTTGCTCTTTGTATTTATTTTATTCCAAATTCATTTAGATTCATTAGGTTCAAAACATCAGCTAACTAGTGAAAGAGGTGAATGGAAAAACCAGCCATGCCTAAAAGGAGAGGAGTCTTGTTTTTAAATGAAGAGCAAATATTGGTTACTATCTTGTAATAACTCTTAATATTTCTGAATTAAAACTATATGATATAATCTAGAATGAATGTAGTGCATTAGAGAGTGAGGAGTAAACTGAAAACTATGGGTGTTGCTGAGTTTTCATACAATGGCATGGGAAGTCTCTTCCACTAGATGCATTTTAAAGTGGCAGTGAGAAACCAAAAACAAATTTCATTTGCTATCATCCAAAAGAAAATCATTTTTCAATGCTACAAAAGAAAACTAAATGTGGTAATTTTGTCACAATTAACTTAAAGCCAGATAAGGTATCAGGAACATTTAATGTGACTGATATGGAATGCATGTTCAAGATCGTTAAAAATAAGACATGTAAATAGTGAAATGTAATGTGGAAAAGGAGTGGTCTGAGAGTCAGTAAATCTAGGATCTAGAACCAATTATTTGTCACTTAGAGTCATCTCTCATTTATGTTATGTTTCCTCAACCATTAAATAGAGAATAAATAAGTAGATATTTTTAGTCTTCTTCAATTCTAAAGTTCAAAGTTAGTAGTACAAGACAAATCAAACATAGTTCTGAGTTAATCTGGTTCAACTAGGTGTCTTAAGTGAATAAATTTGACACATGTTTAATTATAATTAAATACATTCTAATAAAATTATGTATAGGAAATGAAAATCTTAAGTGGATGATAGAAGCAGACTTTTCCTACCGTTTAATATTTTAAGTCAGTAGTAAACACACATGCAAGAGATTGCAATGATTTGAAATTTTCTTCTTATACAAATTCATTATTTTATATTCTGCCTTTATTTTTTAACTGTAACTCAATAACTTAGAATTATAGGATTTTAAAGTTAATAGAGGTTTTTTAAGTTTCACATCATCCCAACCTCAATTTAGGAAAGAGTAAACTAAGGTCCAGAAAAAATGATTTGTACAGGATCACATAGTTAATTTATGGCAAGGCTAGAAGAACAAGCTAGATTTCCTGAACTTTGGCCCAGTGACTTTTCCACAATAAGTTTAAAGTTCTCAGCAATTCATATATTTCAATAAACCATTGATAGAATACTTTGTTTTACTTTGTAGAAGTTTTGATACCCATTAATTCATTTAATCCTATTAACATTTTTGCAAAGTTGTTATTATTAGTGTCATTATCTTTATTACACATGCACTAGAACAGATTAAGTAACATGCCTAAAGTCATATAACTAATAAAGAATGAAGTGTGAATTTAGCTTCACTTTTGCCTGACTCCAGATTCCAACTTATCTCAAGACATTATGTTAACTTCTTGAAGTTTCCATTGAGCATTAGAATGATAACATTCTGAAGCACACGTTACTTACATCTTTGATATCATCTTTATCAAGATGTGGTATAAAGACCACCGAAATTTATGATTCTTTTTGGTACTGCTTCATCATGAGGCTTATGCTAGGATATATACCACACTAAATGTTTGAGATGTATGTGAATGATTGACTATGCTTTGTATGGTTGATTACTTCAGAAGTTATTCACTCATTTTTTCATACTCTGAATAGATTTTCATTGTATTTGTGTGTGTGCACACATATCAGAATTGTACTGACTTCTTTTTTACCCTATTAACAATGTCTTAAATGCCAATCCAAGGCCCGATGTATAATTTTTACTGGAATCTTGCCATCAACTTTCAGAATCAAAAGTTGTCACTGGAGGTTTCTCAATGCCTATCTACTGCATTTCTAAATTAACAACAAATGCAGATTTGTCTGTGATGGCTCTTTTATTGATACATGCAGCTGGAGAAAAACCAGTTGCCAAGGGAACTCAATTTTCTTTATCATCAACTTGACATTCGTTAACAGATGGCTTCTGGATACCATGGTAGTCTTCTTAATTTGTCTCTTTATATAGTGCTGCAAACATCCTTGGTTAATTGCCTGATTATTACGTTTAATTCTTTGTCAACAATATACATCCTTGTTTTGGAATATATCCTAGAGGATAAGTTATGAAAGGCAGGGATTTGAGGGTAAAACTGCTACCAGCCTTTTGAAACATAAAGTGGCACACCTGAGGGTAAGCAAATATGCTCAAATATCCCCTGACTTAAAATCCAGTAGGCTTTCTCTGAATTATTCCATTTATCCAGAATACAGTGGATTAGCATGAGCTAATGTTATACAAAAGAATAATTTAAAAAGTCAGCAAATAGGTGAATAAATAAATAATAAATAAATGGTTAAAACACTCTAAGGCAAAACATCTTTTCAATTGAACATAAACCTAAAGCTAACAGCAACTGAAGTCTCTTTTTTTTTTTTTCCTTTTTAATATCTAAATACGTAGGATTTAAATATTGGGAGAGTGAAATTTCTCCAGTGTTTCCAAGGGGATGCAAAAATACGCTTATAATTGATTGACTCTGTTGGCATTTTTTTAAGTGCAAGCATACACCTTTCTTTTCTTTGCTTTGGAAATCCAAAGAAATGAGCAAACTTAAAATATTGTATAGATCAGGGGCTCTGATTCAATTAGAAAACAAAATACATAGTATTATATATAGTACTGTGCACATGTACATACTTTTATATACACAAGATGTAGAATTCAATGTATAATAAGTGAGTGCATTTATCAATATAAAATCACCTCATGTTGTCAATCCTAAGAGTAGCATATTGACCACACAAACATATCAATTAAAACCACTATTAATTTAGACTTTTAATCTTAGTTCTTTATTTTCATTTTTTCATTGCTAAGTGGTATGGCTATCTTGAAAAATAATGTGAAATTAAGTCCTATCCTTTCAATAAAATAAATTACTCATGACTGTCCTACATTAAGAGTTTTAAATAGATTCAAAAGATGGACTCAGTGGACTCAGAAAACCCTCAGAATAGTACTTTGGCTGTTATTATAGAAGAAGATCCGAGCTAATATTGCTAGTAATGAATGTTCTATTGAAGTTTATGCTGCCACCTATGGGGAATGAAAATTCTTAGTAATTAATCTGAAATGTAGAAATTACTGTTGCCAATTATGAATGAAAATTGAAACATCTAAGTGAATTTTATTACTCATGTGACTGTCAAAGGAAAACCTATTTGGAGAAAGCTCTATGTTCTTTTATTGTTCCTTTTAAAACCCAAATGTGATATGTACCCATGGAAATTTATCTACATAATCAAAAAGGTTCATTTCTAAGGGATAACTTAAGTGTCTAAGTTGAGTATTTGCAATCAAGTAATTAGATGTAGTATAAACTGAATTAACTGTACTTATTGTGAAACCTTATGTGAGTTGATTTAATATCTGTCCATTTTTTCATATTCTTTTCATTTTTGCCTCTTTTAACATGCACTGTCTTGTTCAAACTGGGGAGTAAATGAAACTAGTTTGTAACCCCCAGTCTATTAATATAGTAATATAGTAAAATAGAAAGAGAAAAACCTTTGGATTGAGGAAGGTCATTGGTTGAAATTCGCACCCCAGAATTTGCTATTTATATCACACAAGAAAGTATAATTGAGTCCAAGTTTTCATCAGAAAGTAGAACTTGTTCTACTCATTTTATAGGAATATTGTAAGAAACGAGTTTCTTCTGGTGCTAACCAAAATGCCTGACACAAAATGATTCTAAATGAATATTTGTATTCTTTTCTTCCAAAATACAGTATCTGCTATATCATGAAGATCCAGAAAACTGAGTCATAACTCACCTGGTAAGATATAGGGTAAACCAGAGTGTAAGAAATCTGGGTGAGTAGGATGAGAAGTAGGAATAATTTTGTTGAACTGTGTCAGTGGGTGCAGCAAACAGACTCAAAGGTGGCCCACCCATGGTTCCCATGCACATCTTTGTGTGAATCGCTACATTTGAGTGTAAAATGGTACCTATGACTTTCTTCTGATCAATAGAATAGGATAAAGGTGATGAAATGGAAATGTGATGTTTGTCATTATGTTATATAATACAGCCTTTCTGGCTTTGGAGAAGTACATAGCCATTTTGGGAGAACCAGATGGCAAGGAATCAAGGGACACTTACAGGAGCTGAAGGCAACTTCCAACCAACCTCCAGGAAGAAGTCAGGCTTTCAGTCATACAGTCACAAGGAAATTAATTGTTCCGTCAACCTAAGTGAGTCTAGAAGGTGACTCTTCCCTAGTTGACCCACCAGAGAATCCATCTTAGGTCAATACAGTAATTTCATTCTTACAGAAGACCTAGTTAAGATGTACCTGGTTTCCTGACCCACAGACCCTATAAGATGATAAATGAATTCATTTTAACCTTCTAAACTTATGCTACAGATTAGCAATAGAAAAGCGAATCTAATGGGTTTTCTTGAATAAGTTAGATTTTCATTCCTTTATTATTCTGTACACCTTTAAGATTATAAAACTCTAATTTATGAGTCTGAATTTTTGAAAAAAATTACAAAACTTTACGTAATATAAATGAAGTATTCCTCCTACTCTACAAACCTGTATTATGCTCCCTCAGAGGCAATTTCTATGTTCCGTATTATGTTTTCACCCTGAGTGAAATGATTTTCCAAACTCATAAGTACACACAAAGATTTAAAAGTGATTTAATTTTATGTCTTTTCTAATATTTATAATATACAAAAGTGAAATACTTACTAATTGGCCCTTAAGTTTGAAGAGATTTCAGAGCTAATTTAACAAACTGTGTTATATTATGTAGCATTAAATCTTACATTTTATGGTATATCTATGGAAACTGAAGGAAAAGGAAAGCATGAGTTCAGCCAATAGAAGACTATTTTAGTAAATCTAGGTAATTTTGCAATATTGCTACTCCCTGGCCATGTATCTTCACACAAACCACTTTCTCTGTTTAGACTCTTAATTTACACATTGCAGTTTTCAAGTTATGTGTTTTTAGGCTTCTGCATGTTATCCTTTGTGTGTGTTTTGCCTTTCACAATGTTGACCAGTAATTTATAAACCTGACTGATCATAAAATCATACTCCAGGTTTGTTATTATTATTATGATTTGTATTCTTAATGCAGATAACTGGTCATCATGCCTAGGTATTCTTCTTCAATGAATTTGGGATATGGTTATGGAATTTATATGTCAAGGTATTTTCACAGGTACTTCTCACTACCTTGATTGGGAAACAATAATTTAGGTATATGTATGTTACCTAAATTATAAATACAAGTATAAAATATCTAAATTATAAAGTATATCCTACAGTGTTATTTTTATCAACATACATTAATATACGTTTAACACTGTGTGAAGGAGAGTGATCTGAAATTCACCATAAGCTACATAACAAGGACAGTAAGCACTGCAGCTATGAGCTATATTAAGAGTCTGTTACAAAGGAGCACAGTGTAGGAAGTCTTTATTTAATTTTGACCCTCATTTTCCATTTGCCTTGTATTTTATTTGTTCTTCGTCTTGGTATCCTTAACAAAACATATCTTTCCTTCGTATCATATCCATAAGTCTTTCTGGTTCACTTGAAAGGCCTGGTACTGGGAAGATACGAGAGTTCTTTGGAATTGTTTAGAGGATAAGTCTTCATTCCTTGTCTTTGGCTTCTTTTCCCCTTGGTGTATCAAACCTGGGAGCCGACAGCTTCATCTGGTAGCCTAAAGCAATCAAGTTCTTTAGCAGTATTTTTTGCTCAAAAGCTGTTTTTTGACTAATACATTGTTAATGTATGTTAATTTTATTTCACAAATACATTCTTCAGCCAAAGAGTGCCTCCATTTTGTCATTAATACGCATTTTTTTGACTATACATGACCAAGGAATGAAGGAGGGAATGGGCTATTCCATAGTTACAGAGACTGAAGCAATGATAGGAGCATCTCACCTGGAATGTAAGAGGCTGTAGCTGCCTTTCTTTCATCTTCCTGAACCTAATTCCCTTAGTTAGGTAGTTAGATTGCTAGCTAGATAAATATAATGCAAAAACTGCAAAATTCTCTCTTTTAAGTGTAAAACTTTTTGATTTTTCAGTATACTCACAGAGCTGTGTAATTATCACCACTCTAATTTTAGAACATTTTTACAACTCCAAAATGAAACTCTATATCAATTTGTGCTCAGTCTCCAACTCTCTCCCCCAGCCTCTGGCAACCACAAATATATACACTGTCTCTATAGGTTTACTTATTCTGCAAATTCTATATAAATGAAATCACACAGTATGTGGTCTTTTGTTAATGCCTTAGTTCACTTACGATGTTTTCAAGGTTTATCAATATTGTAGCATGTACTAGCACTTTACTGCTTTTTACGGAAAAATAATACTGCACATCATGGGTACATCACATTTTATTTATCCATTCGTTAGTTAATAGGCTTTGGGTTGTTGCCTTGTTTTTACTATTATAAATAATGTCATGATGACTAGTCATCTGCAAGGTTTTGTATGGTCATATGTCTTTATTTGTCTTGAATATATACCCAGGAATGGAATTGCTTGTATAAATGGTAACTCCATGTCTAACATTTAGGAGAAATGCCAAACTGTTTTCCAAAGTAGCTGTACTATTTTACATTCATAGAAGCAATGTACCAGAATTGTAATTTCTTCATACCCTGTCAAGACTTATTTATTAACTTTTAATATTAACCATTTTACTAAGTGAAATTAGTATCTCATTGTGGTTTGTATTTGCAATTATCTAATATTTAAAATCTTTGCACATGGCCACGGATCATTTGTCTCTCTTTTTTGGAACTTATGGTGATATTTTCTTCTTTGGAAAATCATCTATTAGAAATATTTGTCCTTTTTAAATTGTATTGTACTTTTATTGTTAATTTATAAGAGTTCTTTATATAATCTGGATATGATTCTCTTGTCTTTCCTCATCTTCAATGGTTCCTTTGAATAAAAAAAAAATTGATGGAATTCAATTTATTTGCTTTTTCTTGCATTACTTGTGCTTTTGGCATCATATCTAAAAATTCTTTGGCTAATCCCAAATCATAAAAACTTACAGCTATGGTTTCTTCTCAGAGGTTTATAGTTTTAACTCTTTCATTGAGGCCTGTGATCCATTTGGACTTAATATTTCATATGATATGAGATACAGGGTACAGGTTGATTCTTTGGCATGTTTGTGTGCAGGTCTCCCAGGAAAATTTATTGAAGAGATTATTCTTTCATGATTGAATTGTCTCAGACTCCGTGTCGAAAGCCAATTGTTCATAAATTGATATGTATGTTAGCCTTTCTATATTTACCACCTGTATGCTCCTTTCTATATGTACTAAATTTTCTTGATTGCTAGCTTTGTAGTAAGTCTTATAATTGAAAAGTGTGAGTCTTCAAACTGATAGACGCCGGCAAGGGTGAGTACCTGGTGAAACCCCACCCCCAGGCCAAAAAGCCTGAAACCCTTGGCCCAACGTGAGAACTTCTGTCCCTGTTTGCCTGCTCTCTAACAATTAGCTCTTTTTGAATAATGTCTTTTACGAATCAAATGTTGCCTTTTCTAAAACTACCTATGGCCTGCCCCACCCCCACATCCTGTGTCCATGAAAGACCGCAGACTCTGTTGCTAGAAGAGAGAAGCAGCTTGAGTAGAGAGAGGCGACTTGACTTCACAGGTATGGCTTGACTTTAGAGGACAGATGGCTTAACTTTGCAGAAGAGCTGTCTGGAGATAGCCGAACTGCAGGCAAGATTAACTGCCCGTCCCATCTCCTCTCCAGCTCCTCTCTTCCCTGAGAGCCATTTCCACTGCTAAATAAAATCATCCTCTTCCACCATCCTTCAAGTGTCCACACAACCTCATTCCTTTTGGATACTGTCACATTAGTCCTTTATCCTTGCTGGGTACCTGCATTTGGTGGGTCCCTCATCACATGAGGCAAGGGGCCCACTAAGGTGATAACACACTACTGTCCATGGACAGTGGAGATAAGAGAGCACTTTAACACAACCTCTGAGGCTGCAGGGGTCACAGGCACCCCCACCTGGGTGCCGCCACAGGGCCCACATGGAGCTTGTTCCTGCAGGCACCCAAAGCAGCCAGCCAGATCCTGCACTCGCTTGCTGAAGTGCTCCCTCCTGCAAGAGGTTGAGTGCTGCGGGTTGAGTAAACCGGGCACCCCATTGAAAGACCAGTGAAGAGGTTGAGAAAAAATCCTGCATCAAAACATTGTTCTTCTTTATCAAGATGGTTTTGGCTATACTGGGAACATTTGAATCGCCACATAAGTTTTAGGATAAGTTTTTCAATTTCAATTAAAAAGGCAACTGAGATTTTGAAAAGGATAGCTTTGAATGTATAGATTAAGTCGGGAAGAATTTGCCTTATTTATCAATATTGAATTGTTCAATCCATGAAGATGGATTGTAGTTTTTATTTAGATATTCTTGATTTCTTTCTTCAGCATCTTATAGATTTTTTTTTTTTTTTTTTTTTTTTTTTGTCTAGAGATACTGTGCATATTTTGTTAGATATGAAAGCAGTAGAGTTTTGTACGTGGACTTTGTATCCTGGGACCTGCCAATACTCAATAATTAGTTCCAAGTTATTTGCAAATTTATTTGGAATTTTCTGCAAAGAAAATCGTATCATCTACAAATAAAGACTTCGATTTTTTGCTTTTCAATATGCATATTGTTCATTTCTTTTTATTGTCTATTGCCCTAGTTTGGACTTCCAGTACAATATTAAGTAGGAACGGTGAAAGAAGACACATTACATTGTTGTCAGCTTAGGTGGACACTGCTCAGTTTTATATTAAGTATGATATTAACTGTAGGTTTGCTGTTGATGTTATAATTAATTTAATAGGCCGCTAAATTTGGTTTGCTAGTATGTTATTGACAATTTTTGAATCTATACTCACAGGAGAATTGGAGTGTGGCTTTCTCTTCTGTGATGTCTTTGTCTGGTTTTGTTATTAGGATATTAGCCTAAGAGAATGACTTGAGACATGTTCCTAGTGCTTCTACTAATTGGGAAAAAAAAAAAAATGTAAGAAGACTTGGTAATAATTCTTCTTTAAATGTTTAGTAGGAGTCACCAGTGAAGACGTCTTGGACTAGGGTTTCTCTCTAGAAAGCTTTTAAATTACAAATTTAACCTCTTGTAGTTTTATTCAGATTTTGCTTTTCTTCTTGAGAGTGTTTCAGTTGTTAATTCCTTTCTAGGAAACTTTCTATTTGACTTTTTTGTCATATAATTGATCATGGTATTCTTGTAATTATTTTATATTTCTATAAAGTCAGTAACAGTGGCTTCTCCTTAATTCCTGATTTCAATAATTTGATTATTTTCTATTTTTTTCTTGGTGAATCTAATAAAAAATTAGTAAACCAACTTTTGATTCTGCAGATTCCTCTTTTTTAAATTAATTATTTAATTCATATGTATCATAACCTTTATTATTATTTTCTTTGTCCTTGCTTTGGATTCACTCTACTCGTTTTTTTCTCATTTCTTAATCTGGAAAGTTAAATTAATTTGATATCTTTCAATTTAGATGCATGCATAAATATAAATTTTTCTCTAAGCAATATTTTAACTGAATTTCTTAACTTCTGGGATGTTGTTTATTCATCTTCATACATCTCCAACTATTTTGTAATCTCGTTTTTGTTTAACCTATTGGGAATTTGAGTGCATTGTTTAATCTCCACATATTGTTTGAATTATCAAATTTGCTTCTTATTTCAATTTGTTTTGGGGCTAGAACATACTTTTTGTGATTTCTCTTATGTTAATTTGTATGATTTCTATCATTTTAATTTATTAAGATTTGTTTTATGGCCTAATATATGTTTTTTCTTAAAGAATGTTCTAGGTGTACTTCAGAAGAATGTGGTTTTCTCTGTTGTTAGGTGGAGGGTTTTAAAGATGTTTTTTGTGTATTCTTGGTTTATAGTGTTGTTGAGTCTTCTATTTCCTTGTAATCTTCTGCCTAAGAGTCCTATTCATTATTTCAAATGAGGTATTATAGTTTCCAACTATTATTGTAGAATTATTTATTAATCTATTCACTTATGTTAGTTTTTGATTTCTGTATTTTGGGGGATTCATTGCTAGTTCTATATATGCTACTTCTTAGTCCATTTGTGCTTCCATAGCAAAATACCTAAAACTGAGTAATTATAGAGAACATGGATTTATTTCTTACAATTGTGGAGGCTGTGAAGTCCAGGATCAAGCTGCCAACATTCCTGCCTGATGAGGACTGCTCTCTGCTTCCAAAATGGAGCCTTGTTGCTATGTCCTTACATGGCTGAGGAAGAAGGGCAAAAGAGCATCCCTGAACATTGAGCTATTTTATAAAGGTGCTAACCTCATCCATGATGGTGGAGTCCCTATGACTTATTCACCTCCAAAAGGCCACATCTCTTAATAATGTTACATTGAGGACTAAGTTTCAATATAAACTTTGGAGGGGACATGATTATTTTAATTCTTATGCCTTCCCAATGAATTATTCACTTTTCATTATAAAATGTTATTCTAGTAAAAGTTTTGTCTCTAAGTCTATTGAACCTTGTATTAGTCCATTTGCACATTGATGATAAAGACTATGCAATTCACAAAAGGAAGAGGTTTGTTGGACTTACAGTTCCACATGGCTGGGGAGGCCTCACAATCATGGTGGAAGGTGAATGGCAAGGAGGAGCAAGTCACGTATTACATGGATGGGGACAGTCAAAGAAAGAGCTTGTGCAGGGAAACTCCCATTTTTTTGTTTTGTTTTGTTTTGTTTTTAGACGGAGTCTCACTCTGCCACCCAGGCTGGAGTGCAGTGGTGTGATCTCGGCTCACTGCAAGCTCCACCTCCTGGGTTCACACCATTCTCCTGCCTCAGTCTCCCTAATAGCTGAGACTACAGGTGCCTGCCACCACGCCCAGCTAACTTTTTGTATTTTTAGTAGAGACGGGGTTTCACCATGTTAGGATGGTCTTGATCTCCTGACCTCGTGATCCACCCTCCTTGGCCTCCCAAAGTGCTGGGATTACAGGTGTGAGCCACTGTGCCCAACCAGGAAACTCCCGTTTTTAAAACCATCAGATCTCATGAGACTCATTCATTATCATGAGAACAACACAGGAAAATCCTGCCCCCCATAATTCAATAACCTCCCACCTGGTTTCTCCCACAACATATGGGAATTGTGGGAGTTACAATTCAAGATGAAATTTGGGTGGGGACAGAGCCAACCCATATCATTCCTCCCCTCACCCCTCTCAAATCTCATGCCCTCACATTTCCAGACCAATCATGCCTTCCCAACAGTCCCCTAAAGACTTAACTCATTTCAGTGTTAACTCAAAAGTCCACAGTCCAAGGTCTCATCTGAGACAAGGCAAGTCCTTTCTGCCTATGAGTCTGTAAAATCAAAAGGAAGCTATTTACTTCCTAGTTACAATGGCGATACAGTCATTTCAAATGGGAGAAACTGGCCAAAACACAGAGACTACAGGCCCCAGGCAAGTCTGAAATCCAGCAGGGCAGTCAAATATTAAAGCCCCAAGATGACCTCCTTTGACTCCGTATCCTGCATCTGGGTCATGCTGATGCAAGAGGTGGGTTTCCATGGTCTTGGGCAGCACCACTCCTGTGGCTTTGCAGGGTACAGCCTCTCTCCCACCTACTTTTACAGGCTGATGTTGAGTGTCTGTGGTTTTTCCAGGCACATGGTGCAAGTTGTTGGTGGATCTACCAATCAGGGGTCTGGAGGATGAAGGCTGTCTTCTCACAGATCCACTAGGTAGTGCTCCAGTAAGGACTCTGTGTGGGGGCTCTGAACCCACATTTCCCTTCCACACTGCCCTAGCAGAGGTTCTCCATGAGGGCCTCGCCCCAGCAGCAAACATCTGCCTGGACATCTAGGCATTTCCATACAGCCTCTGAAATCCACAGGGAGTTCCCAAACCTAAATTCTTGACTTCTGTGCACCCAGTCTCAACACCATGTAGAAACTGCCAAGGCTTGGGGCTTGCATCCTCTGAAGCCAAAGATTTATCTTTACCTTGTCACCTTTTAGTCATGGCTGGAGGAGCTAGGACACAGTATATCAAGTCCCTAGAATGCACACAGCACAGAGACCCTGGGCCTGGCCCACAAAACCATGTTTATTATCTCCTAGACCTCTGTGCGTGTGATGGGAGGGAGTCCGTGAAGATCTCTGACATTCTAGGGAGATGTTTTCTCTATTGTTTTGGGGATTAATATTTGGCTCCTCATTAATTATGCAAATTTCTGCAGCCAGCTGGAATTTTTCCTCAGAAAATGGGATTTTCTTTTTCTATCCTATTGTCAGGCTGCAAATTTTCTGAATTTTTACGCTTTGCTTCTCTTATAAAACTGAATGCCTTTAACAAGACCCAAGTCACCTCTCGAATGCTTTGCTGCTCAGAAATTTCTCCCACCAGATGCCCTGAATCATCTCTCTTGAGTTCGAAGTTCCACAAATCTCTAGGAAAGGGGCAAAATGCCATCAGTCTCTTTGCTGAAACATAACAAAAGTCATCTTTGCTTCAATCCTCAACAATTTCCTCATCTTCATCTGAGACCACCTCAGCTTGGACCTTACTGTTCATACCACTATCAGCATTTTGCCAAAGCCATTCAACAGGTCTCTAGGAAGTTCCAAACTTTCCAATATTTTCCTGTCTTCTTCTGAACCCTCCAAACTATTCCAACCTCTGCTTGTTACCCAGTTCCAAACTTGCTTCTATGTATTTGGGCATCTTTTCAGCAATGCCCCACTCTACTGGTATCAGTTTACTATATTAGTCCTTTTTCACGTTGCTGATAAACACATACCTGAGATGGGGCAATTTACAGAAGAAAGAGGTTTATTGGGTTTACTGTTCCATGTGGCTGGGGAGGCCTCGCAATCATGGTGTAAGGTGAAAGGTAAGGAGGAGCAAGTCATATTTTAAATGGATGGCGACAAGCAAAGAGAGAGCTTGTGCAGGGAAACTCCCATTTTTCAAACCATCAGATCTCATGAGACTCATTTACTAACAGAAGAACAGTGCAGGAAAGACCCACCCCCATGATCCAATGACTTCCCACAGGGATCCTCCCATGACATGTGGGAATTGTGGGAATTACAATTCAAGGTGAGATTCAGGTGGGGACACAGCCAAATCACATTAAACCTGATATAACCATTCAGCTCTCTTTCAGTTAACATTTGCATTGTATACAAGTTTTCATGTTTTTTCTTCCAATCTCTTTGTATGTTTGATTATAAAGCATGTCTCTTGTAGATAGGAATTGGTATTCTATTTTTTCAAATTTATTCTGTCAATTTCTGCCTGTGATGGAAGTGCCTAATCCATTTATGCTTAATATTAATTCCCTTGTAGTTTATTTTATTGTACTTTGGGTTATTTTTCAATTGTTGCCCTGGGGATTATAAACAGCATATCAACTTTCATCAGTCATGTTTGATTAATATCAAGTTAATTTTAATAAAATACAAAAACTGTGGATCTAAATGCTGGATGTAGAATTCTTATTTATTCATTTTAAAAATTAAAAAAAATGCTTCTGGGTATATAGTAGGCATATATATTTATGGGGTACATGTGATGTTTTGATATAGGCATGCAGTGTCAAATAAGTACATTATGAAGAATGGGGCATTCATCCCCTCAAGTATTTATCCTTTGAGATACAAACAATTCAATTATTGACTCTTATTTGAGAGTCTCTTTTTATCCAGTAATTGAATATATCATCCCATTGCCTACTGACTTCCATTATTACTAATGGAAAGTCAGCCCTTCATCTTATTGATGATCCCTTATGTGTGATGAGATATTTTCTTCTTGATTTCTCTCTTTGACCTTTGTAAATTTGACTGTAATGTGTCTGAGTGTGGATGTCTTCGAGTTTATTACTTGGATTCCTTGAGCTTCTTAAATGTATATATTACTGTTCTTTATCAATTTTGGAAAGTTTCAGCTATTATTTTTTATAATATTCTTTCTATCTTTTTCTCTTTTTTCTCCTTCTTGACTACCACTATGCATAGATTGGTACATTTGATGGTGTCACACAGTTTTCTGACACTTGCTTAATTATATGCATTTCTTTTTCCTTTCCATTCCTCAGAAATAATTGAGAAATCTCAGTTGACCTATGTTCAAGTTTGTTGTTTCTTTTTCCTGTTGGCTCAGATCAGCTGTTGAGCACTTCTAGTGAATTTGCATTTAGTAATCTTGCTTTTCAACTAAATAATTTATACTTGGTTCTTTTTATTGTGTCCCCTAATTGATATTATATATGTGGTGAGGCATAGTTCTCGTACTTTCATTTAATTCCTGAGATATGGCTTCCTTTAGTTTTTATTTTTTTGAATGTGTTTATAATAGCAGAATTAAATATTTGTTTAATAAGTCCAACATCTGATTTTCCCCAGGGGCAGTGTCTATTAACTCCTTTGTTTTTTCTTTCTTGTGTATAGGTAATACTTTTTTGTTTGTCTACATGTCTCACATGTGTGTGTGTGTGTGTGTGTGTGTGTGTGTGTAAAAATGAACGTCTGCAAAAATCTAATGTGAAACTTTGGAAAAGAGATTCCTGTTTCTCTCCAGGTTTTTTTGTTGCTGTTTGTTTGTTTAGTGACTTTCCTGGACTAATTCTTTGAAGTCTATATTTTTTCATTGCATGTGGCCATTGAAGTCTCTGTTCCAGTTAACTTAGTGGTCAATAAAGAGTGCGCAGAAACTTTCTTAAATTCCTTGAATCAGTAAATCTCACAACCTTTGTAGAAGGGATCTGTGTGTGTATTGGGGGCATGAATTTAGCTCTTCAGGAGTTTACAATTATGCCTTATCCTTCATTTCCAATTTGTGCAGATCCTTGAGGTCAACTAGAGGTGAAAGAGCAGAGCACTTTCAGGTGTTTATTGGCATAGAAATAAACACAGCATACTTGGGAGCTTATCAAAATCTGAATTTTATTCTCATTGCTAATTAGTTTGATTAGTTCTCAGTATGAATAAGCCCCCCTCCATTAGACTGTATTTTCTTCCAGAGTTGGACCCTCAATTTTTTTTTTTTTTTTTTTTTGACATAGTCTCACTTTGTCACCTAGGCTGGAATGCAGTGGCAGGATCCCAGCTCACTGAAGGCTCTGCCTCCCAGGTTCACACCATTCTCCTTCCTCAGCCTCCCGAGTAGCTGGAACTACAGGTGCCCGCCACCATGCCCGGCTAACATTTTTGTATTTTTTTTTAGAAAAGATGGGGTTTCACCATGTTAGCCAGGATGGTCTCAATCTTCTGACCTCGTGATCTGCCTGCCACAGC
This sequence comes from Rhinopithecus bieti, assembly GCF_001698545.2. Taxonomy (NCBI): domain Eukaryota; kingdom Metazoa; phylum Chordata; class Mammalia; order Primates; family Cercopithecidae; genus Rhinopithecus; species Rhinopithecus bieti. The sequence continues at coordinate 7,572,451 of NW_016812332.1, read as the reverse complement.
CTCCCAAAGTGCTGGGATTACAAGTGTGAGCCGCTGCATCAATGTACTTTATTTTTAATGCTTTGTGCTGTGTAGAGTGCCTGGTACTTTTTCTTAATTAACCAATTCAGGAAATATACCAAGAACTTAGTACATACTAGTCTCTGTAAATTATTCCAGGGACATAAGATGAAAAGTCTACTCCTGATGACCACATGTCCTTTAGAATTTTAATGAATATTTTTCATTTATGTTATTAGCACATTATATTATTGCATGAGGTGTTTCATTTTTCTACATCCAACTGGCTCCCAGTGATAGCCAGAGAGACAAATGAGAGACCATGACAGAGCATTGAATGTATGGAATCACTGTCTAAGAAAGTATTAGAGTTAATCAAGGTATGCTTAATGTGTACATTAATTAAAATTTATTAATTGCTCGGAAATCCATGGAAAGACTTGTTCTAGGTATTGAAATTACTACATTAAACTGAAATATACCAGTTAATTGCAGATACATCTGTAATAATAGTTTGACTCTTAAAATAATGAGCATCTGAGTATGAATAAATAAAATAACATGGTAAGGAAATTAGATGTACATTATAGTTATTAGATATAAATTAATAAAAATATTTTGGTGTCCTACACAGTTTTGTCATTAAAAATGTCCGCCTTACATTTAAGTGACTATATTCTGCCATTAAAAGAGACAGAAAACATTACAGCATTTTGTATTGTTATTTTTTCTTTAAGAGCAGAGTCAAGAATATGGTATTAGAGTTAATATTTCCTAATAATTGTCATATTTCAAATCATATTCCCATGGTATTATAGGGTAGTATAGTTGTGTACATGAAGTGGATGTACAGCATAAACTGCTATAACAAAATACCATGGCTTAAACAACAGAAATTTCTCATAGTTCTGGAGTTTAGGATGTTCAAGATCAAGGTGGTAATAAATTTGGTGCTAGGTGATGGCCCTCTTTTTGACTCGCATACATACATGTTACCTTCTCATTTTTTCCTCACATTGGAGAGAGGAAGGGAGCTCTGGCCTCTTTCTCTTCTCATAAAGACTCTAATTTCATTCTGAGAGCCCTACACTCATGACCTCATCTAAACCTGATTGGCTCCCAAAGACTATGCCTCTATCACATTGCAGGTTAGAGTTTCAATATATGGACGTAGGGGGTGGCAAACACAAACATTCAATCTATAACAACGCACAAGGGACAGAAACATCCAGAGAATTTTTCTTGAGCATCAATATTTTGTAAGACATTGAGAGGAACAGATAATGATCAGATAACCGAGTAAATGAAAGGCACCAGTTTGGTCCTTGAATTTAGGGTTCACTGTAGTTGAGATAGAAAGATGGCAGAATCAATCGCAAAAACACAGTATCATAAACCACAATATTAATACTGTGATGCTTAGGATGTGGACACACTAGAACCCATCTTAGAGTTTACCATTATTACGTTGCAGGAATCCTTTCTAACTTTCCCCTTCTATTCTTTTCCCTCCCCCACGTACCTTCTCTTGAAAACAAATTTCTCAGTCTACAGGAGAACATGTCTAAAATGAATTAGTAAATACTGTTCAGATATTAAAGAGAAAGTGTTTGCTTGCAGTCTTGTTTTACATAAGTTTGCTAAAATGTTTTATAACTTTACAGGCTGCTTAATCTGACTTTTTATTACCATAATATTTTCACATTATCTGAATAATGTGATGAAATACAAAAATATATTCAGGTATTAATTAAATGTATTTCTCCTTCAGCCTATTATTTAATATATGCATCATTATAGATTTCTAATCATATTTTCCCTGTATTTACATTTATAAACCTTTAACATAAACAGAGTTTCTGTGAGGACATTTGGAATATAGACTCTCAGCAAAATTCCTCCTTCACTAACTCCCTTTTGAATCAATAGGAAACTACCTAACACAGGTAAAGCAGTTTAAAACCTCATATTTTGTACATATTAGGATTTTCTGTGATGTGATACATTTACATTTGATTTTTTATGTAAATGAATATAATCCAGGTATTGGCAGTATGTCTGTGGGTTTTCATGATGCAAATTCATGTAATATTTGAAATCTTTAAGATCATATTTATTGTTTAACTAATTATTGGGTATGTCTTTTGAAACTATTAGCTGTGAAATTTACAGGTGTTTCTAAACACCATCTTTCAACACTGAGGAATATCTGAGACATGCTGTGAGAAGCTTTATTTCACATCATTGCTTTGAAATGAACACTACAGGCATTCATTAAATAGAAAATATGGAAAGAGAAATTTCAAAAGCTATAGTTGAAGGAAATAATGGAATTTAGTACTCCTTAACTGCTCTAGGTGATGAGTGTGAAACTTAATTTGTGCTAATCAATGTGAGGTGAAAAGAGCACAAATTAATTTGACATGCCGATTTTGTACTTCAGTGATGATGCTGAAAGTATTTGGGGCCTAAACAAAGACAGCATTTATCTCATGAGTCAGTGGAATATACTATGTCCTGCCTGTTGCAACACTGTACACATCTTCATTGAGGCTGAATTAAGTAAAATCTCTAATCTAGTCCTTTTAATGTTTTTGATAATAAACTGATAAGGAAAAAATGATGTTTTGCCTCACAGTCGCTATGACAAAGCACATCATATCACAGTGTGGGGTGGAGGGAATGACACACTGAATCCTGAGAAACTACAGAAACAGCTGCACCTTGTTGAGCAGTTGTCTTTAAATTAAACAAAACCTTGAGTCTTCTGTCACTACTTCGTGATTTTTTAGGGAAAGCAAAGATATCCTTGACTTCTATATATCTGATATCTGCAAACATGATGTTTGACAAAACTTATTTGTCCGTAATGAACAGACTGTTACTTTAGTAATTGTATGTGTGTTTATGTTATTAAAAGCTACTGTGTGCTATCTTCAGAGTGCCTTACAAAATATTGCAAATATTTTATTAACGCTTCTGTTTTCCCTTTCAAAAATATATTGAGTTAGACAACAAACTGGGGAGAAAACAGAGCTACCTAACATAATGCCTGTTCAGTTAAAATGATTTACTATGGTAGTTCTTGAAAATTTGTATTGTATTTTGACAATGTCTCCTTTTGTTCCAGTATGATGACTTTTCAGTTAGAGACACAATCAATTAATATTCTATAAAAGTGATACTTTGACATTTTAATTTCAGGCAAAGATACACTCAATAATTTACATGACAAAACAGTTCTCAGAAAATTATGGAAAATTTGAATTATGTTCCATGTTTGGATGAACCCAACTGTTTTGCTTTACTATGTATGCCAAGTAAAAGGGATGAAAATAGAGCATCTCATTTGATTTTGCATCTCTTGTGCACATGAGCTATCTCTGTGCGTTTCAATGTGCTCTTGCGATTTGTTAGCTTTTATTTTTCTCTAAATGTGTTAAGTGGAGTTTGCGTGCAGAGTAACCCCAAAACCCAGGAAGGGTGAAAAATTGGAAATGAAAATGGCACAGTACACTAATGCACCATCAACATAATGATTGCTTGTCGTATCATTCCTATCACTATTGAGTCTTTTCCTTCTTAATAAGCCTGTTTGTTTGTTCCTTATATAAACACGTCTTCTTGTCAACTGACACTTTTTTATACCTATGGATTTTTTTTATAGGTATGAACTTTTCGCGTAGCTGTGGGGTTTCCCACGATGAATTAAGGCTATTAAAAGAATGAGTTAATTCCAATGATCATAGTGGAAAGATTTTTAAATTTCTTTTTATCTTGAATCATGCTCTGATTCAGTCTGAATGAGCCCTTAAGAAGAATTTACCAATATATGCCCATGCTTTTTTGGCATGAAATTATTGAGATACATACAACATTTTTGATTAGCCAAACAGAAGGAAGAATAGAACTTAAATATGCTTTAGTTCATGCTTTACATCCTTTTGCTTTTTAAAGTCAGGATGGCTTACAAGTAGTTAAAGGGGAAGCTTAAAATAAAAAATTGAATTGAGACATCAGTTTTATGCTTACACTTTTCCTCTCCAGACTAGCACTTTTTCTCTCAATGCAGCAGCACTTACAGAAGGTAGTTTCAAGTGTCAGGACACTGTCTCTTTGCTTATAATGGCTGAGATAATTTTGGAAAAGCCAATGGCACTATGCCATGTTCCACAGGTGATGAGGTACATCAGAGCTAAAAGACACGCAGTTATTTCTTCAAAAGTGTTTTGTGAACTTGTGGTATAAAGATTTACATAGACAGTGTTATGGCTTTATAATTTGAAAGTTATCTATATGTACAATGTACAATTAGTTGTGCTTTTCAATTTCATTGCCATGAACATTTTCTTCTTGATTAAAGATGAAGTGATACATTATGAATCTTCAGTAGGTGCAATTATTTGACCTTAAGAGTTAGCAAATTACGAAACTTAAACTTACTTGGGATCTTTAATGTCTTGGTAAAGTAACATTATTGCATAAAAAGGGGTATAGATTCTATCACAGTAATTTGGGGAGCATTTAAAAATACCAAACATATAATGAACAGTCATATATTCCAGACACAAGCAGATGTGCATTATTATCTAATTATGTCCTTGCAAAAATGTTATGATAGAAGTGTTACTCCCTTTCTATGAATGAGAAAAATGGAGGTTCACAATGATTAAGTTTATTGTATAATCTCCTACTGCTAAGGTATTGTATTGTGGTGACATAGCCAAATTTATTGTTTTAAATTTACTCTAGAGGCTGTTAACCACACACCATATTGTATCTTTTAAGACTTGATCCAACTCTGCCATTAATGTTTCTTATGTAATTCTCTCAGGTGAAGGCTTCTTATTTTTGTAAAACTGCTCATCCAGTTGTCACCTACACAAAAGACCAAACCATCTATGAAATCCGATATTCAAAAATAACTATTAAACAGTCATCATGTGGAAGTAACCATGCTATGTGGTAGGGTGGTAGGGATACATCAATACATGAGACAAACGAGCTACCAGTCCAAGAAAATGCCAAGTCTTAACTGTGTAGGAAGCTGATTTTTAATCATAGCCTCCTGTTTTTGTACCTTTCTCTCTCCTGTAGTGGCTCACTTTGGTTGCATCAGGATTTTCATTTCCTTGATATATTCATTTTCACATAGTCTAGACATACATTCTTTATCTAGTTTCACATTTCTTATCCAGTACAATTTCTGTAATTTGACAGGCCAACCACTGTCTACCTAATTGCTTCATTTCTCCTATTGTTTCCTTTTTTTTCTTTCCCTAATCATATCCAACCTTGGGCTAAAACAAACACCTGCTTTCTAGAGAAGTATTATATGATGCTGTTTAAGCTATTAAAATCTATCATCTCTACTCTCTTGTGGGCCTTTAGCATTCCTCAGTCATTTTTGTATTTCATATTTGTCTCTGATCAGCTCTTTCTTCCATGTTCCCACATAGCTATTGAAAATATTATTGGTTTTTCTCATAATCTCTTCTGCTCCTCAAAATAATTATTTCCCTACTTGGCTTTCAGAAAACACGATGAATATAATGTTTAAATTTCTCAACAAAGTGCTCCAACATCAACTACATTTTTTATTTTTTCATTTCCTATTTTCTTCCTGCTCTGCAAATTTTAGAGGAAGCACTATCCTTCTTTCAATCGGCTTATGCTATAACTCTATGATCTTCTCTCTGTCCATTGGACTTTACCCATCCATTATGTAACTTTTTTCTCCTAAACCAGTACACGAGCCTGTGCCACTCTCAAAAATAATAATAATAATAATAATAATAATAATAATAATAATAATGAAATCCTCAACAATTATTCCCATCTCATTTGGGTCTTTTTTTTTTTCTTCATTTTTCCCTGAAATTAAATGTAACTGGGAAGGAGTATTGGTTGAGTGACCTTAGTGCCTGAGGCTATGGAGTGCTACAAGCCAGATGCTTCTGTTGTCACTGCAGGGTGGAGGCTGTTAGATTAAGCAGAAATTTGTATCTGCTGGCTGGCGCCCACCTCCCCTGGGCAATGCTGGAGAAAAACAGAGTAACGCTTGCTTTTTGGCTGACCTTTTAATAACCACAGTCCTTCCTCACAGTACACACCCCTATACAGTTTCAAACTTCACTAAACTAACTTAGACAATGTTCCTAAATGTCTAGTCTCATGTATTTATAGATCATCGACTTATTTGCATTGACACATAACTGTTCTTCTGTATAAAAACAATTTTCATTCATATTGGTACTGATAGTTCTAGATTATTTCTTCATATAGCTATCAACTGTGAGATTACTTTCATATACAAATATTTATTTGCCAAATTTCCCGACAGATGTTTCAGATATTTAAGATCACAATTTCTCTCTCACAAACTACCCAATTGTGAAGATCCTTATTAATGAACTGTTGTATTAAACAACAACTTTCACTGTAGATTTCTATTTGTGGATACTCTATTTTCCCTTCAGCTACTCTGAGTCTGCCAGTATAGTAATACTAGCCTAGGTATAAATTCTGTTTACCTGTGTGTGTTTCAAATCTAGTATTTTATGTTTTTATTCAATTATGCAAAATTTCCAGTCATTATTTCTATAAATAATTCTTTTTCTCAGCCTTTCTTTTCTCCTTAGAACCCTAAAAGCCTTTCTTTAGAGCTTCTCATTATTTCCTCGATGTTTTTTGATGTCTTTTTAAACTTGTTGATTGATACCTCAATTATAAATTTTAGAAAATGCTTCAGATTTATTTTAGTTGTTATTTTCAGTTGTATCTATTCTACTGTTACATAGCTTTTCAACTTAGAATGTTTAAAGCAATATCTTTTCATGTCTAGATTTATATTTTGCTTCTCTTGGAAGTTTGAAGATTGAAAGCCTCTATCTTGCTGTCTTTTTTCTCAAGTATGAGGATTTTGTTTTAAAATATTATATCTAAAAAATTCGGATATACCTTTGATTGTATTAGCCCTTTTAATTCTCTCTACATCATGAATGACAGGATTTTTAGACCTATTATCTGTAAATCTTGACTTTTCTTTTCAATTATGTTAATCACTGATTTTTTTCCATCTTGTTTTTCAGAAACTGCCATTTAAATTTTCTAAGTAACTAATTCTATTCAGCCGCACCTATAGTTTTTATATTAAAATGACTTTATATTTTATTTTCAAAGTTCATAATCATTTATTTTATAGCTACAATTTTATAAATGCAATGTTCTTTTTTAAGCCATTACTTGTATTATATACAGTTTTTTAAAATTTGTATTATTGTTCTAAAGAGTTTTCCTTGTTAGCACTTCTGACTATTGATTTTATGTAACTCTAATAATAATACTTCTATAATTTTGGTTGTATAGTCATCTTGTTTTTCAAGCTCTCCACTATCAGTTCTCTGAAGCCATACTAGTTTCTTGAAACCTGTCTCAAAGGGTCATGGAGAACAGTGAGAGATGCTGCCAGATACTAGAACTCTGAGTCCTGGGCTTAAAACCTCATTGCTCTTCCCAACTCTTGCTAGTAGCCTGTCTCTGTAGCAATGCTAAAATCATTGCTTCATCCTCAGTGGTAAGTGTTTCTGTTGCCAGTCCCTAAGAAACTGTTTAAAAGGGGCTGACCTTCCCTCCTCATCTGACATTCTCACCCTCTAGTTTGCTGATATTACTTTGTTTGCTTATTTGTATTTCAGGTTTATTACAGATTTATTACACACATACACACACACACACATACACACGCACATAGTTTTGAAGCTAAAGACTAAGAGTTGGAGTTATTCGTTTGTATTCATTTCTCTATTTTAATCTGCTCTTTTTGTGTTTTCAAGATATTGCTAAGGACACTTAAACAGTCATTTGTTGCTATAACATCATTTATTTTGTTGTTACTAAGATCACTTAAGATGTCTCTTAATTTTGAAAGGTTCTTTAACCCACGTTTCTTTACTTTGACCCTTATGACTTTTGGATTCTTATACCTCAATTATGTTTTAGTTTGTTTTACTTTTACTTCTAATTCCCTTGTGTCATTTATTTCTTTTTTCCTCAGAAATTTTTCTCAACATTTTTCTCTATGTTAATAAATAATAAAAGTTCTTGGAATTTAATTCTTCAGTTAGTCATCATTATTTTTTTCATGCTCAATAATCACCTTTGATGATCTCCTCCATAGATATGAATTAGCACCTTAATGTAGATCTTACTGTCTAGTACAGCTTAAACTCAATATATTACAGTACTCTATATTATTATTCATTAATTCTGAAAATCAATTTAAAGTTAATTGTATAATTACATAAACATTTTCCAATTCCTAAACTTCTGTTCATATTATAGACACTGAAATTGTGATAATTTCTCTATATAACAGCACATCCACAAAAAGATAGAAGTATGGTGTTATAACAGTTAGTATCTGAGGAGTTTATGAGAACTACGTTTTGTTTAGGGATGGACACTGACTTACCCACAGACTGGGAAATTACCAAATATTTCTGTTCTTCAATTTCCATAATGGAAATGGCTCTTACAATATTTCAGGTAAAAATATCTGCAACAACCATGGTTATCAATAATAAATATCATTTTAAATAGCAAAATCCAGGACTTATTTTGATCTGACTGAACTTCACTAGAAGGAAACAGTAATTTGAAGACACAGGTATCATACAGGTAATGCATTGCTACACATATTTGTATATGACAGATGCCTCCTTGATGCTATTGTTCTCTTATCCAAAACACCATCAAAAACATTCTTCACTAATGACCCTGTATTCCTTCTATACAATTCATGCAACTGAGCAAAATACTTTGGGTAGGATTTTCAGGGACAGAGCATTGGTATTCTTTTTATGAGGGACACTCTCCTTTCATTTCTGAGTCTTTGTGGTTTTCTATTCTCTCTCATCATAAGCTGTTTGCAATTTCTTTGGGCAGTGAGCCATTCCGATGTGATGTATAATTTGTTTTGTTCAGTGGTTTCTTATTATGCATAGATGAAGTGCCTTTTTTATCACTCATTTAAATTATTGTTTTCCTCTGGTGATGGATTTTTGCAGCTTCTGTGTTTACTTTATTACTTGTGACTAAGGCATGCTTTCCTATCGGGAGCCCAGCAGAGGTTTGTGTTTAGTATTACTTCATCATTATTCAGCACTACACTCCCAGCAACATCACTAGGCAAAGAAAGAGGCAAGTAGTCTATAGGTTAAATAGCTTCTGCAAAATAGCTCCTACTTTCCTCATAGCCTCAGCCTGCATTACAAATGATTTTAGACCTTTACAACCTATATTAACATAGTTAATTTACTTCCTATGTCAAATATTTCATATGGTTATGCTTTTGCCTTGCACAAAAAGAGGGAAGCAATAAAATGACATGAGCATTTTCTTCCCATTCTTTCTTTCCAATTTCAAATATGGATGTAAAATATTTATGGAATGTAAAATTCATCCCTGAAGACTTAAGTGAGTGAATAAGCTACAGCCAGACCTTGGAAATTTACCTAAATTGACTGAATCACTTGCATCACTAACAAAAATAACAATAACAATATTTTTTTAAAGGCAGAAAGAAAGAGAAAAAAGATAAAAAAGAAAAAAAATGCTGGGTTATGTTTTTGTAGCTGTAATTCCTCTCAAATTTCTTCTTAGTTAATTCCAGTGGGCCCAAATTTTATTCCTCATTCACAAAATTTAATAATTATAAATTAGCTTTAAGTGGTCTTGAATTTCATTCCTGTTCTTCAGATAGAACCACTTGGAAACTCTCATGGAAGATAAAAAGGTATCTGCTTGCTCAGAAAGTCCGAGGGAAAAATGCCACTTCTCTTCTTAGTAACCATTTGACATCTATTACCTCTTACTAACTATATTTTCTAAGGCGTAAGTAAAGTCCTGCTAATAATTTAAGTCTATTTCTGTTGTTCATTCAAAAGCAAATATAACACAGTTCTTTTCAGCAAGTCATATTTGAGTCAGACACTGATCTCATCAACATAAAATATTTTAGCCTTCCAAGAAAGATAAACTAACTAATTAAACAACTGTGGAAAGTAACCCATTGCAAACAATATACACGAAGTCGTCTCCTTGTTCAGAAAAAACGTTCAATTTTGTTCACTCAGAAGGAAGAGAACAGATTTTGGAGACTAACTAAAGCTGAAGAAATATCAGTGCTGCAAACTTATATAAAATTCAGGGCATTGGAAGACGTTGTTTAAGATTTTAGATGCCAGAAGGAAAAACTAGAAGTTTATTCTCGAATTAGAAGAGCCAAAGCTTGTTTGAATACAAGTTCTTGTTAATCTACAGAAACATCTGTAAGTCTCAGTTTCTCATCTATAAAATAATGATAACAACATGTAGATTTCAACATCTGTGTGAGGGTAAAGTGAGATAGAATGTACAAAGTGTTCACCATACCTCTCGGCATACATAAAATGCTCAGTAAAAGAAAGCTGATATCAGTGATGGTAATTATACTAATGTGTTATGCTGGCAACAGAAAGTCATCAAGAAATTTTGAGCAGTGGAGTATGAGTATAGCCACATTTCAAAAATTCTAATCCGGGGATACTGTGTAAATGTAATTAATTGATGGATACATGAAAAGTAAGATTAGTTTTATGAACAATAATATTTATTTAAATAAATATAAATAATAAATAAATATTAAAACATGGTTAAAAATATTTGTTTAAATAAGCATAAATAATAAACAAACAAATATTAAAACTATCAACTCAACCAAGGATCGCAACAATAGTGAAGAAAGGATGTGGAGAAGGTTATATTAGGTCATAGAGAAAAGTCATTTATTATTCTAAGCATAGTGATATTTTATATAATTAGTTTTTGATGCATTTTTTAAAATCCAGTTCTTTTTTATAATGCTCATTTTTACTCAATATTTGATCATTCTTGTAAACTCTTGCCGTGTTTCTCTTGTGTTATGCGTTGGAGTATTTAAAACATTCATCTCAATCAATTTCCATAAGACTTTTCAAAGATTGGCAGATGGCAAATAATAATTAAATAGCTGAGTTTCACAAAATTTAATTAATTTAGGACAAATATTACTGTTAAGCAGATGATAATATATTATCATTTTATTTTGCTTCCATTCTTTCAGTAAATAGATATTTCTAGTATCTGCATGGCAAGGGAAATTCATCCTGGAAAATTCTTCTACAAATGAGTATAGTAAATGTTGGGGGTTTTGGTAAATGTATTTCATAGCAGTTGAGAATTTGTATTCTGGAGTCAAACGGACCTATCTTCAATTGAGAGACTGCCATTTACTGTATATGTAACCATGGATCAATTACCTTGTCATCTAAGTCTCAGTTTATTAACCTGTAAATTAGAGGTAATGGAAGTACTGAACTTATAGGAGTGGTGTGAGCATAAAGTAATATACAATTTTTATCATATTACCTGTTAAACACATATACAATAGCATAATTATCATCAACACTAAGCTTCAAACGATAGTAGCTAATTTCCTTATGTTGTATCTGAATTGCTCATGGTCTTATTTCCCCCCATTTACTTCATTCTTCACCACTAATTTACAAAGGACGAGAAACAAAATAAGTTTTGTGTGTCAAGATGTTTTTGGAAAAAACTCAACTAGAAGAGCATATGTTATGTGTTGTCAAGGACCGGGATTGTTGAAGAATTGTTCAGATATCCAGAGTCCATCAGTCAAATTTCTTCAATATCAGTGGCTAGGGAAGGATTTAACTTCCAAGTAATCTTGGATTCAACAGTAAAGAAGTGACATTTTCAGACATGAACTCAGCTAACTTTGAATTCAATTCTTATTCTGTGTCCTGAGCACAAAGTGTGAAATCATTGTTATTGTGTTGAAATTTGTTGCTTTTCTTTCTCCTCTGACTGTTCAAGTATCATTACCAGTTTGGCTTCTAGTTAATCTCCTCCCAAGAAATCTTGTGCCGAATGGTATATGCAAATCATCAGACAGATATAAGGTGGGAGGGACGTACGAGCAGGTCTGTACCTAAACAACACCAGGCACATGGTAGCAACTTCATTACGACCTTTGGTGGTCACATCTTATAAACTCTTTTACAAGAGTTTCTTTTGTATTCATTTTCCCTTGCTGTCTGAAAGTTATGTCTAGCCTTGATCTCTCTAGCTACTCTTTATTAATTTCATCTTATTATTTCCATTGTAGAGATCAAGAACATCTGGTTATCATACCCTGCTTACTAACCCTTTACACATTTGAAGACTGTTAGTAAGTTACCACTAGATTTTCTTTACTACAAGCTAAATTATTTCAAATCCTTCAATCTTACTGTTACTCAAATAAACTATTTAGCAACTTCTTAATTATTTTTGTGCCTCAGGCATAGCCTCTTGTCTATTTCTCCAAACTCATTTAAAATTAGAAACTTTAACAGTATGTTTTCTAAACATGATAGCCATCACTAATGAACATGTAGAGAAATTAGCTTATACTCCAGAAAAAATTTTAAACTGTGATCTAGAATATACTGTATCAACTCCAGCATTATTCTTCTCAGTATGTGATTTTTAAAAAATTCCTATTTCTATTATTTCTTCAGTTTCTAATTCCATAAGCTTCAATCTGTACAGAGACTTGATGAATGGCATATTTGAAGAAAAGAACTATTTAGGTGAAAATCTTAAATGTTCATACTGATGTATAAATTTTATAATATGCAATCCTAGACAATGGGATAGAAAAGATGTGCACACTAATTAGAGGTTCTGGTTAAAAAAGATACATGTATTAAATGTAAAGGCATTTATGAGCAAATCTCACTTTGCTTTTCTGCTTACCCCAAGTCTTACCTTTGAGATTGTTCACAGAATCCTGTATATTATAGAATTTAAAACAGTTTGGAATTTTGTATTTCTTTGTGTAGTTAACATTTAATCTCCAACCAAACTTTAAGTTTCATGAGGGTAGGTAGGGACCTTGTGCATTTTTCTTAGAATTAATGTCTGATATATAATAGATAATCTAGAAATGTTTATTAATTGTGTAAATGAATAATATGTAATTTGTGATTGTACCTGAATAAATGTGCAATTGCTACTTTCCTAAGTCTGAAAGCCCATTTTGTTTATTGGATTAAAATATGATTAAAAGGAAAATACTACCTAGAGACAGGATATATTAAATCATTATTGAAATTACATGTATTAGCTCAAATTTATTGACCTATTGTCAAGAACAAAACAAAGACCTTAGAACTGGGACATAGCAGAGGTCTATTTTGATGAAAATGTGGTTGGCACAGAGGTTTGGGAAGATGGGAAATCAGTGATCCTTTCCTATGTCAGATTCTGTAGCCGGAAAATATAGATAGCTAGCCAGATATCTCATTTGTGAAATGCCCTCTCTCTTTGGAGTAAATGGGTCTGGAGGGTCTTCGAGATGGGGTGAGCACTATAGAGCTGGTGAATACAGGTAAAACTTTAGTACATAAATATTGTTAAGTGTGAATGGCTTTTTGTCAAAGAATCAACACCATGACTTTAGAAATAATTCTTCTATAACAATGTATCTGCTTATAGTAACTTTTCTATGACAAATATCCACATGAAAAGTTCCAAATCTGTACCAGTACAAAGTAAGTTTCTTCACTTTCTAATCTTTTACAAGAATCCTCACATCTTAACTTGTTTAGGTTTTGTTTCTACAGGCTATATATGCAATTTCTAGCAATATCCTTATGGTAACAAAAGTGTGCTGTAAAAATATTGTAATATAAGAAGTATTAATAAAAACAACTAAATATATTAGACACTAGATTCCTAATCTTTATGCATTGCAAGGAATGGGAATATTCTTAATGTATAAAATATGCATTCTTATTAAAATATACATGCATACATTTATATGCATATAGTTTGGTCAAAGCTGTCACTGATGCTTTGTGACCTTGAACGCATCTCTGACCTTTCCTGTGTTTTAGTTTTCTAATCAGAAAACTGGTTTCAGAAATATTGTTTTAAAACTTTACATGTTGGAACATGCATGATCTTTGCTTCTCCCTATCGTTTAACACCTATGTAAAATGACATTATGTTCATTAGCTACTTCCATGGGAATATCTCCACTACTATATCTATGTTTCTATTATCAGCACACAAGAATAGGTTCTTACATTTTACATAAGACTGCAGCATTGTTGCTGGTTATTCTCCTCCCTCCTTCCATGATTGCCTCTCTCTATCCATATCCACTGCTGCCAGCTCAGTTTTATGACCCATTGCTTCTCTTCCAAATTGCCTTGTTAAGAAACTTGTAATAATCCATTACTACTATCACCTTACATGTATTTTTTATTTTTGTATTGAAACTTCTTTTGGAAGCAAGTACTGCAAGTTACTTTTCCCATATACACTTTTCCTTTATTCCTTCCTCTGTAATGTATAAGTCTGACAATGTAGTTAGTTCAAACTAAAATAAAACAGAACATGATTTCCCAGGCCCCTTGCATGTGAAAGGGGCAACGTGACATGATTTTGGCTAATGAGAGACAGATGAGTTTATTGCATGGAGCTTTCAGGAAGTGTAGGTTTCTCTTTGCCCTTCATCTGCTTGGAGCAAAGATACTCTGCTTGCAATGCAGGAATTTTACTGTAACCAACAGTGCTGAAGATGTAAGAAGACTGGCAGAGCAGAAAGACAAAGGATACAGGATCTCATGCTGCTTTAAAAGCTGTCATGGCATCCCTGAGTTGTCTGTTTTCAGAATCCTTGATTTGTGAGAAAACAATCTATTCTTTAGTTAAGCCACTTCAGTTGGAGTCTCTGTTACATGCATCTGAACATAATAACGAGCTGATACATGCTCCACTAATTCAGCCTCATTTTCCACTAGCTCCACTTATTCATCTTTCGGTTACAACACTGGAATTCCCTTGAGTCCATTTCTGAGTTTGGGCTTATGTACTTTCACCCCCACCGCCCAGTCTGAAGAAAGTTTCTTGCTCTTGACATCAGCCTCTCCATATCTTAAACATTCTTCTAGCCAATTCAAACCTCATCTTCTCTGTGAAGTCTCCTCTTCCAACCAAATAATTTTGGAATTTCTGCAGCAAATATCCTTTCCATTGCACTGAACTAAACTGTTATTTTTCTGTAACTTTATATGCTTTTGTTAAATATAATGCTCTGATTAGTTTATACATTCTTTAAAAACTGATATTATTTCTAAATTTATGGGAATATACATTCTTGAAAGTCAGAGGCAAGTTTTACATGTTGCTCCATTCACTGTTTCTTCCTCAAGCACCTCTATTCATCACACAGGTTAAGGTCTGAATGTTGATGTAGCTCCAAAATCTATATGTTAAAATCTTAATCCCCAAGTTGATAGTATTAGGAGGTGATGTCTTTGGGTGATGATTACACCATTAGGCCGGGCGAGGTGGCTCACGTTTGTAATCCCAGCACTTTGGGAGGCTGAGGCAGGCAAATCACCTGCAGTCGGGAGTTTGAGATCAACCTGACCAACATGGAGAAACCCTGTCTCTACTAAAAATACAAAATTAGCTGGGCGTGGTGGCATATGCCTGTAATCCTAGCTTCCCGGGAGGCAGAGGTGACATTGAGCTGAGATTGCACCATTGCACTCCAGCCTGAACAACAAGAGGGAAACTCCATCTCAAACAAACAAACAAACAAACAAACAAAAAACACCCTTAGGGTGGAACTCTTATGACAAGGTTAGTAACATTATTAAGGAGTCTCCAGAGAGCTAGCCGGTCCCTTATATCATGTGAAGACGGCAAGAAGATGCCATCCTTGAACCAGGAAGTAAGTCGTCCCCAGACATCTAATCTGCCAGCACCTTGATCTTGTACTTCCCAAGCCCAGAACTATGAGTAATAAGTTTCTCTTGCTTATAATCCACCAAATTTATGGGATGTTGTTATACAAGGCTGAAAGGACTAGGACAACAAGTTCTCAAAAATGTACTTTGGGTATGTGTGCATCTACATTTCTCCAGTAGCATCCTTTATTTAGGAATGTTTTCACTCTGAAATATTTTGCATATGATTAAAAACAAACAAACAAAAAAATCTTGGGTGTTCTATATCCTCCTCTCCCACCTACTATACTGGAATTTTGTAAGGAACTATTTATGAGGTTGAAAAAATCTAGTTACTGGCCAAACTCAGGAAAACATAATGAAAATAATAAATTATGTGTTTCTTTACAAACCTATCAATAAATTGCATTTGCATAAAAAGATGCATTGAATATAAAGCTTTGGAGGTAAAATGACTGCAACTTAAATATTTCCTGACAATCTTAAATCTTTCTAATAAAAAATACTTTATATTGTTTTAAAACTATAATCACTGTCTCTCCTAGGTCTGGGTGAACTGAATGTGTCAGTATTAAAATCACAGCAGTCATTCTAACATAAAAATCACCAAGGGAAAAATGAAAATATGAATGCAATACGATTTTTTCACACTCTATAAAATTTTCCTCTTGTTAAGCTTTAAAGATTTTCTAGTGTTTGCACATATTAGCACTATTTCTAACATACCTGACAGTTGTTAGACTGCCTACAATAAATGAAGTAGTGTTGAAAATAAAAGATATGCCTACATTAGCCATTTGAAATGAAATACTTTGGGCAAAGTGGAATTAAAATCTATATAGGCACCTGTCTCATGTGCTTTGTATTACGCAAGTTTAGAATATGTTCCTTCTATTTAGTTCTCATTTTAAGCACACTCTGGCTCATTTTGGGGGAGAGATCTGTATGAATTTCATGGCTAATATAAACCTACATCACTCTACATGGTCCTTACCTGGCTTCTTGGCTAAACACATGTGAACGCCAACTCACTTTTCTTTCCCTGCACCCACTGTCTTCTTTATCTTGCTTTTCATATGTGCTCTAGGTTTAAGTCCATACAACAAAGCTTTTACTGTTGTATTATTAGTTTGACATTAATCTGTATCTTTCTAGAAAAGTGTCTTTCTGGTTCCATAGGTGAGTAGTGCACCAGGAAAACCCATGAAGTTTCCCCTAGAATAACATACAAAGGGCAGGTGTACACAGAGATGCGAGAAGGAAGTGTTGAACTTCCTCTCCTGGAGCTGACCATCATGGCACTTCTGTGGCTCCATGGCTTCATGTTCTCCATGGAAATCATGAGATAGAATTGTCCAGATGGACTTTATCAATTTGTATGGCAGCTCTGACAGACTGGAGCTTCTTAAGTGCCTTTGCTTTGAAAACTGAAACAAAGCATTTATCTGTTACTTTGACTTTAAATGGTTCCCCCTTTTAAAGCAATCTACCTCTCCATAAAGTTAGAAAAGTTTGTACTGATAGTGTAAAAGCATGAGTTTAGGATAATAATCTTTGGTTAATTAAATTTCTTACATTTAAAATGCTCAAAATCCATATGATTTTGTTTTTCACCTTGACTATTGGTGATAAGTAAGTAAGAGGTCATTAGGAATCTCATAGCACAATGATATATCATCTTACCCCAGTCAGAATGGCTACTACTAAAAACACACGCATACACAAACCAGATTTTGGTGAGGATGTGGAGAAAAGGGAATTCATATACTGTCAGTAGGAACGTGAACTAGTACAGCCACTACAGAAAACAGCATGGAGATTTCCAGAAAACCTGAAAATAGAATTAATACTTGATCCAGTACTCTCACTGCTGGTATCTATCCAAAAGAAAATAGATCAATATATCAAAGGGATTCCTGGCCTTGCATGTTTATTGCAGCACTATTCACAATGGCAATGATATGAAATCAACCTAAGTGGCCATAAATGGAGGATAAAGAAAATTTGGTATATACACACAATGGGATACTATTCAACCATAAAAAAAGGAAGTCATGTTATTTGCAGAAACATGGATGGAGCTGGAGGTCATTAAGTGAAATAAGTCAGACACAAAAGAATAATATTGTAGATTCTCACTTATATGTGGGAGGTAAAACAATTGATCACATGGGGACAATGGAAAAACAGATAACAGAGACTGAGCAGGGTGAGTAGTAGGTGACAGAATGGAGAAAACTGCATTAAATGGTACAAATATACAGTAAGACAGAAGGAATACATTGTGTTTGATAGCAGAGTAGAGTGACTATAGTTAATAAAAAGGTATTATGTTTGGGTAATAAACACCTAAATACCCTGACTTGATCACTACACATCATATACATGAAACAAAATGTCACATGTACCTCACAAATTGTTAAACATTCAAAAAAATTTCATGGTAAATGGTAAAGATTAACGATATTTAGGAATACCAAGTTTTGGACACAGAACTGGGATTTAGATGCAAGACTCCAATACTTGAATGACCTTGCTCAAAGGACAAACACTCAGTTCCAGAAGGACTTGGTATAGTATTTGGTAGGTTAAGTCAGATATTCAGGCACAAGAACTTGAGATTCCAGAAGGGTATTTTTTCAGTTACCGCTTTCCCGGAGCATAAATTCAGGGTCAGATTAGCAGCAAGAAGACTTCTATTTTGAAATAGAGCTAAAATTCCCTCCATATATAAACATGATTACTTTGTGAGTATATATTAGGGATCAAGATGATGAGAGATTCAGTGGCTAAAACTAGGGGTGTGTGTGTGTGTTTATGTCCATGTATGGACACATTACATATTACACATGCTTTGGCTTTTGAGTGCTTATATTCTCCACCAAATAAGCAACTAGGATAATCAAATAAATATACATTTTCTCATAATCTTTATAAGATAACATTAGATTTTAAAATAACCTTAATTTTCTGAAAATACAAACTATTTGTGTGAAACTCATAAGTTTTTTTCTGATTTTATTTACATATAAATCATTTTATTATCTCTAAAAGGTGATTCTTAAGGTCAAGTTCTGCCAGCAGAACAGCAACAGAGATAGAGTGCATGGTTAGTATCGTTGTAATCCTAAAGCTGCACATATCTTTAAGGCTTTTCTTTTGCACTCTTTTTTGGAGACTAATATTAAGGAAAAGTGGTTGTTTTCTTTCTTTTATCAGTTTCTATTTGTGTGGTAAACTTTGCTTTCTTATCTCTCCTAATTTACTAACCACAATGAGTTTAGCGTACTTGCTGATGATTGCACATTTTTCTTATTTTTTAATAATGCCATCTATGATAACAAGAATAATCATGAAGATCTTGAAGTGCTTTCTGTAATTTGAAAACAAAAACAAATCCTTAGTTTCCCTGTTAATTTAGGGCTTTGCAACTCATCAAACTTTCTCCTAATTTACTTCTTCCATATCTACATACTCTATTCAATGTCATCCACAGTGGTTTGTATTTTTTTAAGTTTATGTTTTACATATGAGGCTTGCTTTCTTCATTAAATTGTGAGTATCTCAAGGGTAAATAATGATATTTGTGGTATGGGAGGGCAGGAAAGATCGAAATCTATATACATTGGTGTTTTAAGATCTAGACCTACCTCTCTTAAAGAGTAGTAAATGGGAAAGATCCTAAGAATTCCTGCAATAGAAAACGCCAAATGAACTGTTGTTTTGTTTTTCACCAGTTTTGCAATCACACTGCCTTTTGTTGAAATGTCAGTCAAAAATCCTATCCTCAGGACAAATCCCATTGTCTTCTTTTCTGTATTTATACATAGAACCTGTAACTATAAATTGAGATTCACATATCACCTGTTGAAAACACATAATATAAATGATCTCTCTGAAATCTAAATAAAAGGAATGATTAGTTGTCACTTCTGTTTGTCTAACAAATAGACAAAATTAAAAGAAAAGTTTATTAATAAAATGTTCATTAAATAAAAGTTAATGATGTTTATTTTAAAAGTGTAGAAAGAAGAAGCTATTCCAATATTGATTTGGTAAGGATATATAGAGAAACAATATTTTAAAAGGCAATTTTAATCTATAAAATGTTCAAACTTTATGACTTAACAATACTAACAAACTGTTCTATAAAATTGATAGTACAAAAATAAAATATAGAAATATATGTATATGTTACAACATCATTGCAGTATTGCTTTAAATACAAATTAGAACTTGCTTAAATTATGGTTGAGCAAAACGTGGTACACCCATGCAATGTACTATTCTCATTAAAAGGAATGAACCTACACGTACATACTAATTTAGAAGATGTGCACAAAAGTTTTATTTTAGAAACACTAAGGAATATGTATAGTTTGAGTCTATTACATTAAAAAACATTAAGGAAGAGTATGTTCGGGGCAACTTAAACCTATGCTCCCGGCTTGCAATCCTCAAATGTGGCCAAAATAAACACTCTATTTATAAAATAAATAAATAAAACTCTATTTTAAAAAATACTTTGAAGAAGTATATGTGTATATATGCAAATATATACTTATGTACATTTATTTACAAATACCAAAGAAATATAAATTCTGCAAACCTAAAGAGAAATGTGGAGTAAGATATATCAAAAACTCAGAAGTATTTTTTCTGATGAAGAAATGCAAAGCAAATTTTATTTACTTCTTCTATTTACAGTGGGTAGTTTTTACCCTTGGAGGCATTTGAGTGTGTGAGGGGTGCCTTTTCAAGTAATAACAATAATAAATGCTGTCAGCTTTGTTCCCTATAAAAATGGTGTTTGTATGAGTAAAAGAAATTATGTATGTAAAATGCATGGTATATATTTGACTTTCTAATCAACAAACTGCATTATTCTTGGACTGTTTTCAATTATTATTCATATGAGAACTATCTTATAATCAGTTTTCTGTTCAAACAATTCACAGTCATTCTCAAGTACCCATAATACAAAATTATTCTGAAATTCTTAAGATGATTATTAGAATGTTTCCTCATTTTTTCTCAGAATTTTAGGAACTTTTAAAATCTATGGCTCTTGAGAGTGCATGTTGAGCACATACACAAGAATAATAATGTATCTTTTCTGTTCCTTTGACCTTCTAGTTTCCACTAGCAACCTTAATATATGATTCTAAGACTGTCTATTAACTATCACAAGTTAAATTGACTTTAGCAATATCCAGTTTGCAAGAATTGCTTAGTGAAATTCCAACTCTGTCTTGAACGGCATGTCTGAAAGAACTCGTGTGATCACCAAATGCTCATTTTGTTCATTCAGTTGGACATAGAATCATTCACGTTTTTCATATCTTTATTCCTTCACTGATGAAAGATAAGGTATAAGTGCAAATGTAAACTAAGTAGAGGATGACAATAGAATAGAAATATAATTCAAAGAAGAGGAATCAAGGTAAAGAAAAACTGAAAGAGTAAACTCAACATACGTAACCTATTTCTATAAAAAAGTCACATTTTCTTAGTGTTAATTTTTTTTGGAGATCTAGTATTTCATCTTAGTTAGAAATAGTTCAGTCAGTAACATTAAAAAAATTGTTTTAACTGCTCTGTCAAACGCATAAACAGATTTAGTCACCCTGATCAAATAGTCAACACAGGTATTTTTTAATAGAGATGACTGAGAGCAGTTTGTTTGTTTATTCTGATTCTTTCTTTCCTAGTGTATTCTATACTTGTAGATTCAAAATAGCACTTGCCTGCCAAAATTATTAATAAAATATTATACAATACTTCGTTTCACCATATGTACATGAAATTTTTAAGTTCTTTAAACAGTTGTTGGTAGATGAAGTTTAACATGCTAGCGGCCTTAAGGATCACAGTGTCAACTGAATGAGATTCCTCTTCCTAAGTGAGCACCAAGTCATCATCCAGCTACAGGTTTGGAATATTGTGGAACTCAACTATCTCCTGAGGTAGCTCATCTCATCCTTGGAATGAACATACTGTGCTCATTTCTTGGTACAACACTTTAAGTTGCATGCTGATAAGCTGAAATATGTAGAGGGAAACTTAACCAACATAGTGAAGAATAAGAGCAAGAGCTGAAGATTTTATATACATATACATTATATATATCTTACATATATGATATCTTACATATATGAAATTTTCTTTTCTTCCAAAAGATCCTGAATTGAAAGGGAAATAGATGCCTACTGACTAATGCAGGAAGAGAACCTTAGGCATATACATTTCATGTGATAATTGCTTTTCTTTTGCATTTAGGAACTACAGGCAAAATGAGAGAAATAGAGCTGGTTTTATTACCCAGAGGAAAAGCAATCACTATGCTTGTCAGGTCTATGAGCATATATACATATACATTAGATATATCTTCATACATATATACACAATATATACATATACACACTTCATATATACACACACGTGTGTGTGTGTGTGTGTGTATAATAAATCTGGAAGAAAGTAAATATGATTGTACCTCTCTTCAAATGTTTGAAGGGATGTAACATAAAAGAAATGATGAAAGTATTCTTTATAGCTTCAAAGGATCTACACTGGACGAAATATAAAAGTTATACAAAAGTACATGATAGGTTAGTCTCTAGAAAAAAAAATTCTTTCTTTCTAATAACGCTCTATCTTCCTTCCAGATATCATAGATGCTCTACCAATTATGTCTATGCCATCATCTATGTTTCTTTCTTAATCCTGTAGACAGGGGGACAGAGTTCTATAGCACATTGCTGGAGATAACCTCTTAATTCGGTATTATTACTAACTGACAATTATATATCTACATATCTTTACTATTCCCTACCACATAGTTCCCCCAGGTATGCACAAGGATGCCATCAAAGGAGTTTGATTGTGTAAATATTTGTAAATTGTCCTTGGCAATTTTACAACATCATCAAGATAGGAAAATAGTTAAATCTGGCAGCACTTATTATATGAACATATGCTAATTACTAGTGATTAGTTTTTCTTGCACATGAAATATAATATATTCAGAAATGAATTCCATAATGTTTGCTGAGATCCATGTTTCATGTATTCGTTTTACTTTTCAAAATTGAATATATTTTATTTGTCAAACGGTTTTTTTTTTAACCTTTCATTTTCTGATTACTTACCAGTTTTCAGTCTTATGATCATTGCACAAAAATATTGTTAGGACAGAATAATTCCAGAGAAACAACATTTCAGGCTTAGCAAGTATTTCTTATGTATTTTTTCTCCTTTTCCCTGTCTTTTCTTCCTTTCTACTTCCTTACTGCCTTCTTTCCTTTCTTTCCCTCTCCATCCCATACTCATACTTTCCTCTCTCCCTTCCTTCTTTCCTTTCCTTTCTTTTCTTCTTTCTTTTACTTTTCTTTTTTTATAAATTTTATTTTATTATTATACTTTAAGTTCTAGGGTACATGTACATAATGTGCAGGTTTGTTACATATGTATACTTGTACCACGTTGGTGTGCTGCATCCATCAACCCGTCATCACCCATCAACTCGTCATTTACATCAGGTATAACTCCCAGTGCAATCCCTCCCCCCTCCCCCCTCCCCATGATAGGCTCTGGTGTGTGATATTCCCCTTCCCGAGTCCAAGTGATCTCATTGTTCAGTTCCCACCTATGAGTGAGAACATGCGGTGTTTGGTTTTCTCTTCTTGCGATAGTTTGCTAAGAATGATGGTTTTCAGCTGCATCCATGTCCCTATAAAGGACACAAGCTCATCCTTTTTTATGGCTGCATAGTATTCCATGGTGTATATGTGCCACATTTTCTTAATCCAGTCTGTCACAGATGGACATTTGGGTTGATTCCAAGTCTTTGCTATTGTGAATAGTGCCGCAATAAACATACGTGT
>NW_016812332.1:7545281-7547158 GCF_001698545.2 Rhinopithecus bieti | reverse complement strand
CATTCACGCTACCTGACTTCAAACTATACTACAAGGCTACAGTAACCAAAACAGCATGGTACTGGTACCAAAACAGAGATATAGACCAATGGAACAGAACAGAGTCCTCAGAAATAATACCACACATCTACAGCCATCTGATCTTTGACAAACCTGAGAAAAACAAGAAATGGGGAAAGGATTCCCTATTTAATAAATGGTGCTGGGAGAATTGGCTAGCCATAAGTAGAAAGCTGAAACTGGATCCTTTCCTTACTCCTTATATGAAAATTAATTCAAGATGGATTAGAGTCTTTTACTTTTCTTCCGGTCAGCTCATAATATAGCTGTCTCAGCTTGTAGCAGGACAAGCCACAGACAAAACTCCTCAGATACCACGTTAAAGAAGGAAGTGGTTATTCGGCCGGAGGCATCAGCAAGACTCCTGTCTCAAGAGCCAAGCTCACCAAGTGAGAAATTCCTGTCCCTTTTAAGGGCTCACAACTCTAAGGGTGTCTGCGTGAGAGGGTCGTGATCGATTTGAGCACTCAGAGGGTATGTGACCGAGGGCTGCATGCACCAGTAATCAGAACGAAACCAAACAGGACAGGGATTTTTACAATGCCTTTCCATACGATGTCTGGAATCCATAGATAACATAACCGGTTAGGTCAGGGGTCGATCTTTAACTACCAGGCTTAGGTCAGGCAGGCCCAGGCCTGATTTAGGGTCTGTTTCCTTGGTTTTGGGTCTGGTTCCTAGGTGCCGGGCTAGCTGCCTTTAGTTTCACTTCTCTTTCTTTTTCTGAGTGTAAAACAATATAAAACAATATGAGAGGGTCTGTCTCTCTTCTCTCAAGCTTAGAGGTCACTTCCTGAGAAATGCTTCCCTAACCCTAAGCAAAGCATCTAATCAGCCCAACACTCCCATTTATTGCTTTTACTAAACTTATTGAAACTTGTGACTTTTTGGTCATTTCAAAATGTATCTGCATACAATTTTCCATCTTTACTAGAATATAATTTCCACAGCACCAAAGACAATGTATATATTTTTTCTTTGTTCTTTTACTTTTTTTTTTTTTTTTTTTTTTAAGATGGAGTCTTGCTCTGTTGCCCATGCTGGAGTGCAATGGTGTGATCCCAGCTCACTGCAACCTCTGCTTCCCAAGTTCAAGCAATTCTCATGTCTCAGCCTTCTGAGTAACTGGGGCTACAGGCGTGCATCACCACACTTGATCAATATTTTTATTTTTAGTAGAGATAGAGTTTCACCATGTTGGCCAGGCTGGTCTCAAACTCCTGGCCTCAAGTGATCTGCATGCCTCAGCCTCTCAAAGTGCTGGGATTACAGGCATGAGCCAGTGGGCATGGCCAACAATGTGTATCTTGTTTTCTCTGTATTTAGCACAGTTACTGATGTATATATAGTTATATATTTGAGTGTGTGCAGATACTTGAATAAATGTTGCATGAACACTTTAAAAATTAATTAACATTTTTATTTATTCATTAAACTTATGCTTGTTGAGAAGCCTTTTTCACCTGTCCTCGTTTTTGGTGCTGAAGATTCAAAATCCGTACTAGATCCAACTAAATTGGTCAGCTAAATGTGGGTGAAAATTTGAGTTTCTGATAGGTTATACCAAAGTTTAAACCAAATATTTTGCTAAGTGATCCAACCCATTAATTCCCCCCAAATATTTGAGGTATCTATTTTTAATTTTCAGCCCAATATTTAGTATAGAAATATCTAAAACCTAAGTTGTAATTTTCTTTCATTTTTTGTTTTATTGCTCATATATATTATTTAGAAAATAGTGATACACTGTTAAATGCCCTGCTTAAAGGAAAGAGAAACATTTATGAAATATTTTTAAGCAATACATATCCCTTTTT
>NW_016812332.1:7507761-7544123 GCF_001698545.2 Rhinopithecus bieti | reverse complement strand
AATGTTTATTTTAATTTAAAGCTTCAAAATATGAAAGAAAATATCTGTTAGAAGGTAACTGATACACCCAGAACTTTTCTTGTTTCTAAGATTTTTTTTTTCTTTTTAAATACAGGTGTAGGGGACTATCTTTTGCTATAATTAGAAAAAAAAACTGACTTCTGTCTCTGTTAGAGTAAATTAAGTAGATTAAAAAGAAAACCACCCAATCTCACAAATATTTTGGGCACATATCTTACATGACCTGAAATTTTCTTTTCTTCCAAAAGATCCTGAATTGAAAAGGAAATAGATGCCTACTGACTAATGCAGGAAGAGAACCTTAGGCATATACATTTCATGTGATAATTGCTTTTCTTTTGCATTTAGGAACTACAGGCAAAATGAGAGAAATAGAGCTGGTTTTATTACCCAGAGGAAAAGCAATCACTATGCTTGTCAGGTCTATGAGCATTTCTCCCATCCTGGGAAATCTTTGAAAAATAAAATTATGTTGGTAGCTATCTTGCAGTGCACTCAATTAAAGTTAAGTTGTTAGATTTTTCCCTAAGAAATGTCAGCTACTGCCATTACCAAGTGTCTGACCAGGTCACATGGAAAATAAACATGTTCACACTATACTATCTGCATTTGTCAGAGGCAGAGCTAAAAAGAAAGACTGATGAGTATCTCTTGGATATTCATTCCACTTTCACTTGGGGCAAATTATATTCACCCTGCAAACTCTTTGACCACAAACTATTCTCTTTTGCTGCTTCATTTCCCTCTGAAATTTAGCACGGTAGAGAATTGTATAATTTAAAAGTGTAGATCAAATGCAACTGGTTTACGCATAGGCTAGATGGAAATTTGAAGAAATCTGCCTCATAATACATAGAGAATGGATACAATTAGTAACTGACTGGTCTGTTGAAACTATAACAAAACCTGATTTTTGTGACTCTAAAGAAGAGAGTGGTAAAAAGAGTGTAAGAATGAATGAATAAGATGATAATTGGGGTTCTCATATTCTTCTATTTGGAAAATGTCACATTTCAGAGATTTTGCTGCCTTTCTTTTCAGGACAGAAGGTTAGTTTCAGGAAGGCTTTTGTGGATATAGAAAGGGCAAATTGCCTCATCAGTCATCCACACTATCTTCAACTCCTCTAATAGCTCTCATTCCAACACTCAGCTGAGGCCCAGACCCAAGGCCAAAGTCTACTACTGAGATATATGAGGAGGAACATATATATTTTAGACTCAAGAACTCAGAGAAAAAACTAAACAAAAACAACTTTTCTAGCACAGTCTATGATTTCAGAATGAGATTATCATGATACATTCTTAATCCTAATCTGTTCACCCATGTTTGTCCTTTGTGACTACGTTATCTCCCATTTCAGCTATTGTGTATTACATTATTTCTAGTTATTTCAAATAACTATGACCATTGTTGACAGTCATCTGTCTCATTAAGTATGTAGCTTTTTCTGCCCTGCCTCTAATTTTTAATTTAAGGGTGGTGACACCACCTGAAAATGGCTTCAATTCCAGTACTTTTAAATTTAGGTTTTTAATAAAGATGCCTCCTTAATTCCTAGAGAGATGCAACTATGATTAGTTTTGTAAATGCTTAGCAAAGATTTGTTATTATACTTGTACATTCCTAAGCATTTATCTCCTAAGGAGTAACAATTCTATTACTATTTTGTCCATCCATGTATTCACAAGACTCCTAGCTCAAGGAATATCCAAAATAATTAATTTTATAATTATTCTAGCTCTATTAGAGTTTTATACTATTTTAAGTTATTCCGACTATATTTTCTGGTTTTACTACATTTTGCTTATCATAGGATTTATTTATTTATATGAAAGACACAAAGCAGTTTGCACAAATTAACATCCTTTACAAATCTGATTATGTTAAATTCACTTAACAGAGGAAGCAGTAGTGACCAACACAACGCAGGATGAAAAAAAGAAAAACTACATTACTACATTATTTTCTTATTTTTTCTCAAATGAGTAAGCTTATTTGTATTACTTTGATTTATTACTTGAGGTTTTAGAGCACCATTTATGAATTCATTTTATATGGAGCCAGTTATCTCACTGTGATTGAAAAAAAATAAAAAGACAACATCATATTGATGCCAAGATAGTATGAAAACATAGACTATTCAGGAAGGAACTAGCTTGGCAAAGGAGTCTTATAATAATAAAGCATGTATATAAATTATTTAGCCAAACATAGAACTTGTTTAGCTCAGAATGTTCTCTATTAGAAAGCTTGAATATAAATCAACACAAGTATTTGTGTGAAGAAAGTGAGGCTCTGGACTACAAATGATTAGTGGAATCGTCGCTTAGTAAAGTCTGATTTCTTAACAGTAATGGTTGAAATTAATAATATGGAGTAACCAATTTAAATATCCAATTATGAACTACATCTGAAACTTTACTTTCAAAAGATTAACAATAAATTATGTAGTGATTCTAGGTTTTTATTATTCTTCTTTGCTTATAATTTCCTTTTCCTTTTTAAAAAATACATAATCAAAGAATTATGGAACGTTAAAGCTGAAATTGTACTAAGATATCAAATCCAATGTGTTCATTCTAGAGGCAAACACACTGAAACTTCACCTGTGTTTACCTTAGTTCTACAAATGTCAAATCTAGATTTCAGACACTCTTCAAATATATGTTTATTTGCCCTTAGAATATGCATAATTCTGTTTTAAACTTACATTGCACATATCTTTGAACAATGTACAGTGTTTAGTAATTTGTTTAATCCTAAAGGTGATCTTCAAATATTTCCATTTCCCTTGTTAAATAAGGGCGTGAATTACATATGGGGAAATAGAGGGATGGAATGAGTAAGTGACTGTCTTTGAAGATAGGTAAATGCTAACTAACTTCCATATCTTACACTGAGCCTATATTCCTCTTCAGTTAATAAATAGTAGTATTCATTAGTATTGGTGTATTATATATAACTATGGTATCATGTATAATATTAGTATTGGTATATCAAACAATTTGTCTTATAGTGTAACCACAGAAGCTAAGATGGAAATCTATTTAGATAACTGTCTATGCAAACTGCCAGCTTGGTGTAAGGCCATTGTGGTAACTGACTATAGAGAAGCAGTAAGAACTGGGGATAAAACTTTATATTCTCGCACGGGATTTAATTGTGGGTGGAGTTGTGCAAAGGGCAAAGCAAAGGAAGTTGGTGAACAAAAGCATAAAAAGTGCTTCGGATTGGAATAAGTTTTGTAACTTTTCCAAGTCTTTTTTTATTTCAGGCTACATCATAAAAAGATTGATCTGTATTTCATACCTGTATTGCATATGCTAGGTAAAAGTCTATGCTATATAATATGATGTGCCTATAGTTGAAAATTATATGGTTGAGAAGTCCCCCTTTTACTCTAATACCTTATCGTGGAGTTTCCCCTGAAGGTTGGTATTTACAGTGAATGAGGTTTCTCCTTGTGAAAGGCCATGAGAAACAGATTTTAGTTTTATAAATATATACTTTCACCAAAACCCCTCCCCAACACCTTTAAAGCTGTTAGCAGTCAGCACAGGTTTCTGCCATCTGGATCGTAAGAATCTCTTTCTTCAACCAGATTGCTGCTTCTTTCCAACTACACACTTTCCAGTACTATCAAATATTTCACTGACCTGTTCTATCTTTTCATAGCCTAGTCTACAGAAATTTCTAGTTTCTTCCCTATGAAAAGTATATTGGTACACAAGTATTCAATTGCATGAATTAAGATAGAAGAGGTTACCCTTCTATCTTAGCTTATCCTGGTATTTTTTTTCCCTTAGTACATGGCTTCTGTCCCTGAGGACAAGTAGTTAGGCAGATTTATTTTGAATAATATTGCGTAGCCCTAGAATTCAATATTTTTTTAAAAAGTGAGTTACCACTGGTGATTCGAAATGTTAGGTAGGAACTGAGCAAGTTTATAATCATTGAGGAAGCCGAATGTCAATTTAAATACCTTTTATTCCAGTGGGCCTGAAAACATACTCTTTAATTAGAAGAATATGAACTCACCTGTCCCCAGAATATTGTTTTAAATTTAAGCAAGTTTATTAAAACCTTGTTATTTTCCTGTTTTTGTATGTTCCTGTGTATGCAGAGAACAAATAACAAAGAACTACGAGCACAAACACCAGTTTTTAGGGATTCTGAGATACCAGAATGTTTTCGTCTCTAATCTCTACTACTACGGAGGATAACTACCTCTATGTTTTTCAAAAAATAAAGTCACGTGGTAAGTTAGTAAAAAGAAATGCATAATAAAAGACTTAAGCCAAACTCACACATACAAATCTTTTTTAATCCATGTAAAGACTGACATTTCCCCCTTTACTTTTAAGAAGGTTAATTTATGGAAATCTGTGTAGGATGCTTTCAAACCTGCAGTTCTTGGAAAAGAACGACTTGTAGTCCTTTAAATATTAGAGCTATGCAAGAATGTCCATAAATAATTCTTACTCTCTCACAAGCAAGAGTGCTAGGAAATGTGCAGACATTGCAGATTTTTACTGTTTTCTCTGCTTGCATTTGTATAATAATAAATGAGAATAGATTTCTAATATCCATTTCTATTACATGCATTAGCTGAAGTTGTGGGGGTAAAATGAAAAATTTCCTGTGCTTTGAGACAGTGGGGAAAATCATATGTCTACATGTGGGCAGAACATTGAGTATTTCTGTTTTGTTTTGTTTTGTTTTTTTCCAGAGTAGCTTAAAATGTTCTAGGGATTGCTAAATGTTACAGAGCCTTTAAGCACCATTTCCACTAACATTTTGGAAGGATAAATTAGTTTCATTTAAAAAAGTCTTAATTGAGGGAAAAGTTACATCAAATCAACATGGATATGAACAGGGTTAGAATGTACACTTCTTGTCACTCTTTTCTTACCAATGTATAATTAACATGAAAACAGCACGATAAAACTGAATTATAACAAAGGTGTTATTTTCTCAGTCACTAGATATTAAAATTAAGCTGATATTTAGGACAGTATAGTTTGTTTTCTAAGTGTTGATTTCCCTGTCTCTGAGTTGATTTCTTTTCTTTGGGGCTTAAGATGCAATTTCCCATAATATATTCTTTTTTAATTCAGTGTACGCCTGTATACCCAGTCTTTGGCAATACACATTACAAATACTGGCCAAAAAGGAATTAGAAAATCAATGTCAAAGCTGGATTGTGGTCCCTGAAGACTTAGATTAATGGAATTCTGCTAGAAACATAAAAGTTGTTTCCCTGCTGTTCACATCTGTTGCATCCTGGGAAAAAACTCAAAGGAAATGTTATGTGAAGAGCTGATGCTTGCATCGCTGACTCTTCCTGATTTGTGCTGATGATAGCTGAAGCTGCAGTCTTGGCATCTTCTGCTGCACACTGTCATCAGCAAGGTAGGAACACATCCCTGAATTAAATTAGAATTCAATGAGAAAATGAGATTTATTTGACAGAAATTCACTTCTAGTCTAATCTGCAAGAATGCAACTGTTACAAAAGTTACAACAACAATATTTGAAAATATTACTAAAGATAATCTATCTATAAAGAAAATAACTTTAGAAAATCTTTATTCAAACAAAAGGAAATCATAAATATCATGTGATGAATTAAGGCCACTGTCAAGGTGAGGAGAGAAAGCTTCCTCAAGAGACATAAGCTAATGTCCTGCAGACCCTCAGTTTACAAGCAATTCTAACTCATACTCACAGCTTTCCTTCTTCGTATTCCTCTTTTTCATTTTACAAAGATCTTTGCTAGTCATCTACCTTTTATGAGTAAAATTAATGACAAGAAATGTGCTAAGAAATTTTACATATATTATTAACACTTCATTCTAGACACTACTGTTATCTCCATTTTACAGATAAGGAAACTGAGACTTAAAGAGATTAAATAATTTGTTTAAAGGATACCTCTAATTGGTGTAAAGCTGAAATACCAGTTACAAGCCTTTCTCAAGACTGATCATCAGTTGTAGAAATGGAAAAGAGTGGATATAGACAAAAGACAAGATGAAGTCTTGATAGGATGTATTAACCCTGTAATGAGGCATGTGAGAAAGAGTGAACAGACTAGAATGACTCCCAGATCCAGGGGTCTCTGTAACAGGAGAGAGAACACAGAAACAAGATGATATGGTTTGGCTGTGTCCTCACCCAAATCTCATCTTGAACTGAATCTTCCAGAATCCCCACGAATTATGGGAAGGACCCAGAAGGAAGTAATTGAATTACGGGGGCAGGTCTCTCCTGTGCTCTATTCGTGATAGTGAGTAAGTCTCACGGTATCTGATGGGTTTATCAGGGATTTCTGCTTTTGCTTCTTTCTCATTTTTCTCTTGTCACTGCCAGGTAAGAAGTGCCTTTTGCCCCCTGCCATGATTCTAAGGCCTCCTTCCCCAGCCATGTGGAACTGTAAGTCCAATTAAACCTTTTTGTTCCCATTTTCTGGTATGTCTTTATCAGCAGCATGAAAATGAACTAATGCAGAAGAGAAGTTTGGGTAAAATGATGAATGAGAAAAAAGAGTCTGTGTGACAGCCAAATCACCTAGAAGTCATAGGAGAGTCTTGATCTTGAGATACAAAGGTATAAATAAAATGGAGGTTGTAGTTAAAACTGTGAAGATAGGTGGGATTATTTAATGAAAGATAAAGGTTAATGAGTAAAGAAGAAAAATAACCAGCAACAATACCAAGAATACATAAGCATGGTGGCAGGAAAATAATCAGTGTCTTGGAAATTATGCAGTGTGAACTTAAAGAAAAAGGTAATACTTACCAGTGTTAAAAGCCATGGAGAGATTAAGCCAGGAACAGGTTAGGGTTGAAAAGTGGCTATAAGATTTAGACATTAACAACTGATTAGATAATTATTAGGGAACAAAGTGAGTTAGAACAAGATTTTTGGGGGAAAGAAAAATACATAAATATTAATTGAGCAATTTAAAAGAGTGAGAAGAGATTCAGGATATTTGGACAGAGAGGTGTAAATGTGAGGATAATTGACTGATAGAAACTCTTAATATATCATGCATGTAACTTTCGGAGAAAGACCATAGATAGACAGAGGATTTGAAATCTTGAACCCCAGGAAATGTGTTCACCAAGCTATCCATTTCAAAGACCTGAAGGATACTTGCTATGTTTTTATTACTCCTTATTATTGCTATCATTATCAATTAGGTGGACTTTGGAAGGAACTATGTCTAGATAGAAAACAAATTTACAGTGTTACAAGTAAAGTTTCTAGAATGGATACAGAAAATAATTCAGGATGAAAACTAGAAGGAATGTTATCCTAAAAATGTGCATGATAATCCTTAGCAGCATGACAGATGGAAATTTTGAGAAAGTATAAAGACTATAGCGTCAAAGAGTGGTATAGATTATTCATCACAAGCCATGGGAAGATTCCAGAATTTAAAAAAAAACAAAACAAAAAACTAGCATCTCAAGTTCTGATAGAACAATAAAAAAGTTTGTAATCATAAGAAAGCTGAAAGAATTATGTTGTTAATCTCAGGAGAAAAGATAACTAGTGGTCTTGGTTCCAAAGAAAGAGGATACAGACACTTTCTAGGGGAGGGGAAGGGGTAAAAGTTGTGGGTATGTGCAAACAAGGCCATTCATCAACCCTCTTTTATTTCATTATTAGCTTTTACTTTTATCAGTTATAGTTGCATATAGACAGAAATGTGAAATTTCTACAGGTTTATTTTGAAACATAGCACTCCACTGTAATTCTTTCTCAATGATAATTACTTGTATTTCCTCTAACTGATTATTTTCAGAATCAACTCCTTTCGGGATAATCACCTTCTATTATTAGTTCTTGTTATTTTAGTGTTGAAATATTATCTTTTGAGTTCCAACTATAAAAAATAAGAGCATAGGTCTTTTTCCTTCCCTATTTTCTATTTCATTTTTCTTTTGGAGTTTATTTTGCTTTTTTGTTTGCTCAGTTTTCATTTGTGCATGTCTAATTTAATCCTAAACTTCTGCCTACTGCTTATGTTATTTCTCAAGGCATTCTGGTGCATCAGGTATTCTACCAATTCCATCTTTATGAAAAAGTGTTTGTAGGATTCTCTCACTTATTGCAATCTAGGTGATCTGCTGCCTGTATCTGAGCACAGCTATTACACTGGAATCTCTCCTCTGCATCATCCTGATCATCTTTTAATCCCTCTCCTGTCTCGTCTTTCACTCATTCAACCATTATTTATTTTATCTAGTCATTTTTATTGTCTCTGTGTGTATATGTCTGCGCCATTCCTGATCAAAGGTATTGGTATATATCAGAGTAAGAAAAAGAAACAACTAAACTCATCAATCTCATTGGCTTACTTTCTTTCAATAGTTAAACAAATATCTTCAATAATCTTTTCCACTTCTATATAGATTACTGATATCAAGTACAAGACAAACTAAGGAAAATTCATACTCCTGGAATATTGTGGAAAATTAAGTGTTTTACTTTCCTCTTGTCTTATTATCCACTTTCTAAAATCAATTTAGTAATCCAACAGACTTTCTTTGCTTCCATTAGTCCATTCTATATTTTGCCGCACTGTCTAAACAGTGTTTGAAATGCATTCAAAGGTGAAACTTTCCTGGAAACTTTGGAACCTACTTAGTAAGATCTTGCTACAAAAACATTAATGAAAGTTTCTGTTTCTTAATACAGAGGGAGTTTTGTGAACTTTGAGGACGATAGAGATGATAATGTTGTTTAAATATGTATATATACACAGTGTATATAATACACAAACTGGAGTAAAAAAGAAAGTTTACTAATCAAGATAAATAGAAAAAATAAGATATAAATATAAAAATGAAAAATAAAATATTATCTTTACTAATAAATAAAAGTAAAAAACTCTTACCCACCAAAAAGTGTAAAGTTTCTATTAATACTGTATTATTTTCAATTTTCTTGAAATCAAAATAAAAGCTCCAAAAGTTATATATAAATTTGGCTGTAAAAGAATGGCAATATATTTACTTTTTTAAAATAAGTGTTCTGAAACATAATTTTATCATATGATTCTTTTGTTTCCCATACAATTATCTTTATGAGAAAGATATTTTTAAGACTGGGTGCCTATTAAAATCTCTTTGTGTTTCAAACATAGTTGGTAAGTTAGGTCACTATAGAGTTTCAGGTAGAGAATATTTTCTTTCAGAAATTATGTCCAGTGTTGTAGAGGAGCATTGCCCTTTGATCTTGATCTTTTCTTGACTTATTTTCCCTCCCTGGAATCTTTCAAGAACTGCTCTTTGTCAGCAGTTTTCAGAAATCACAGGATGATGTGCCTTACTGTGGGTATTTCTACGTTTAATGTGGAACTTATGCCCAAGAGTCCTGGAAAAATTTTCTTTTCAAATTTTAATGTTGTCCTTTTTTTTTTTTTCTTCGTTGTTTGGAAGTTCAACTATTTGGATTTGGATGTAGGACCTTCTAATAAGGTCATCTAATATTTTGCTCTTTTCTTCATGTACTATTCATCTGCTTGTCTCTTTGCCATAATATCTGGGAAGTATCCTTATGATTTTCTTTCAACACTTACTGAGTTTTCAGCCATGTCATCGAAATGTATGTTAATTATAAAAATACCTTTTAAAACTTTTGAATATTTCTTTGACAAGGAATCTCATTCTTGTTTCATGGTTGCTGTTTCTTCTCTTATGTATTTATGGTAGATTTTATTTGTGTTTTTATTTTCCTTTTCTCAATAGGTAGTGGCTGTTATTTCTCGAATCAATCTTTCTTTCTTTTTTTTTTTTCTTTTTTTTTGAGACGGAGTCTTACTCTGTTGCCCAGGCTGGAGTGCAGTGGCCGGATCTCAGCTCACTGCAAGCTCCGCCTCCCGGGTTTACGCCATTCTCCTGCCTCAGCCTCCCGAGTAGCTGGGACTACAGGCACCCGCCACCTCGCCTGGCTAGTTTTTTGTATTTTTTAGTAGAGACGGGGTTTCACCATGTTAGCCAGGATGGTCTTGATCTCCTGACCTCGTGATCCACCCGTCTCGGCCTCCCAAAGTGCTGGGATTACAGGCTTGAGCCACCGCATCCGGCTTCTTTCTTTCTCTCTCTTTCTCTCTCTCTCTCTCTCTCTCTCTCTCTCTCTCTTTCTTCTCTCTTTCCTTCTTGGTTTTAGTTGGAATTTTACATATTAGTAACTTTCTAATCTTTCTAGTCTTCTTTGGTTTTCTGCTTACATTTGAAACTGCAGGACTCAAGTTTGTCAAAAGCAATGAGCTGAGCATGAATGTGGAAAGAACAGGTAATGTCCTTCACTGCGGGTAAACTAACTGAATATTTTAGTTGAGGTTGCTTCATCAAAGGCTTTTTTCTTTTGTTTTCTTCTCTTTTGTTTTATTTCTTCCTTTTCTTTTACTTCTTCTTATTCTTTGCCTCTTCCTTTGGCCTACTGAGATTCCTGATGGAAGACTCTTTCTTTTTTCTTTTTTCTGTTTATTTTTTGAGAAGGAGTTTCGCTCTTGTTGCCCAGGCTGGAATGCAGTGGTGCGATGTGATCTCAGCTCACCGGCAACCTCTCCCTCCTAGGTTCAGGCGATTCTCCTGCCTCAGCCTCCCGAGTAGCAGGGATTACAGGCATGCACCACCATGCCTGGCTAATTTTGTATTTTTAGTAGAGACAGTGTTTCTCCATGTTGGTCAGACTGGACTCGAACTCCCAATCTCAGGTGATCTGCCCGCCTCGGCCTCCCAAAGTGCTGGGATTACAGGTGTGAGCCACAGTGCCCAGTCAGAAGACTCCTTAAATATGTTTCCTGGACAGTGTAAATTTAGCTTAAGTGTTTTAGTAACCTAAGAAACCCAGAGAAGGAAGAGCGCTGAGTATATCTCATATGTATTCATTTATATGTCTATATGCCCACACATTAACTAATTTTGTTTCAAATAATATGCTGAGTTGTCCCGTAAGAAAAATCTGTGATTACTTTTAATGAACTTTGTAATCCATAGAATAAGCCTCTAGTTTAAAAACACATTGGGGAGAAGAAATCACCTATTGAGCAGAACTGATGAAGGGATTTGAATACTGGTGAAATTCTTGAAAAGGTTTTCATCTAGTCCTCCTTAGATTGGCCTAAGGAGGCTAGGATGGTCTAGGATTGCCTAGTTATTTTCATGATTCACAGAAAAGAAAAAAAAAAATTGTTCTGAATTGTCCATTTGTGGACTTATGATTAAGAGTTATTGACTGTTAGCCATTTTTCCCATCTAATGCTTTCCAGCTTTCACAATTGTGATGATACTGTCTTTTTCTTTTAACGTTTGTGTGTTAATTAATTAAAAAAATCATATTGCTGTTTGTTTGATCAGAGTTCAGTAGATAATAAAATAGATGTGTATTCAATCAACTATTCGCACCTCACTTTCTACTCTCCTATTTTTAAAAAAATATGTTGGGGAGAATTAAACTAACACCGTTATAATGTGTGGCACAAGGTTAATGCTAAATGCACATTTGCTACATTAACTAATTCATACAAAATAAATAAAGAAAACTTGACTACTTTCTAGTGATATTGATTAGCAAATTAGTCAATGGAATAGTAGCTGCAAGTATTTAGGAACATATGTGGAATATTCACCACTTCCAATTGAAAGTTAAAATCTGAAAGAACACATATCTGTGAGAAGTGAACAGATGGCTGTGGAAAAGTTAAAAATAGGATTTTAAAATTCTCATTGCCAAAGACATTAGATCTTGCAGTACTCAGAATAATGCAGTCAACAAAACATTCTTATATGAGCAAAATAATTTTAAACTGGATTATCAGAGACAAGAATTCTCAAACAAAACACAAACTAGATTTTGTAAAAGACAGAGGTATGTCATGTAAAGATTTATTGTGGAAAAAATGCACCCAAAGTGCATATAGAGATATAGACATGTTGGCATATAGAACTTTAGTCACTATATACCAAATTATGCAAATGAACTAAGGACCTGGTATTTTAACAAAAATAGGTATTTTCTCATTATTATTACTGGAAATTCAATGGAATAGTACTTATAATTGGAATATGGCTGTTGCTTTTAAGTAACAATTCTCGTCAAAGGGGTCGGCTGTAAGCATATAGATGCAAACTAATCCACAAACGAGGCAGAGACAATGTTGCTCATCAAATACCCCATTTGTATTTCAAGTCTTGCAATTAGGCAGGGGTATGTGACTGGTTCTGGACTATGGACCATGGGCAGAATGATGTGTAGCACCTCTGAGACAGAGCATAGAAAAG
The DNA here is from genome assembly GCF_001698545.2 of Rhinopithecus bieti. Classification (NCBI taxonomy): domain Eukaryota; kingdom Metazoa; phylum Chordata; class Mammalia; order Primates; family Cercopithecidae; genus Rhinopithecus; species Rhinopithecus bieti. The sequence continues at coordinate 7,531,800 of NW_016812332.1, read as the reverse complement.
ATCCACATGATTTTCTAGCTGGCACACAGTGAGCTGTGACATTCCAGGTAATAGAGTTTCTATCAGCAAAGGTCCTTGGAAACCAGGTTTAGCAGCAGACTCTTACCACTATCAAGCCTAGATGAATATATGTCATGAGCAGTGTGCTGTTGCTTTTAAGCAATTTAGATATTATGGTTAATGTATTACTGTAGCACAACCATCCAATCAAGATAAATACCTAAGTGAACTCAGCGATGATTATTAGGATGACAGTAAACACCATCCAGCTAAATTGTGTCAGTGAAAGAACACATACATGTGAAATGAAAAAAATCTAAGCCATGCTTTGCCTGGAAATTTTATCAAATTAAAACAGAAAGAATTGATCTTTTTAGTATCTCTCGCTGAAAAGTCAAAAGGTTACAGATCTAATCTGGCTTATTCCTGAAAAATTACTAAAAGATACTAAAAGGTAGCTAGTAAAAAATTACTAAATGATATAAAGTGATCATGATTAACAACAGAAAAATAGGATATTAATCTCCACCATCAGATATGTGGACTTCAGTGTCACCAGTGGAGGGTTTGCATGTTCTTGGCATCGTGAACAAAAATTGGACAAAATGTGCAAGCAAAGCAAGGAAGGGATGAAGAGATTTATGGAAAATTCAAGTACACTCCACAGTGTGGGAGGGGCCTGAGCATAGGGCTCAAGGGCACAGTTACAGAATTTTAGGGAGTTTAAATACCCTCTAGAGGATTCCATTCATAGGGCATGGAGGAAGTAAAGTTGCAAAGTCATTTACTCAGCAAACGCCCTATGGAGAGGATATTTCCTGTCATAGTTGAATTATGTATTGGCCTTAAGTTCCTTGCCTCCAGACCCTATTCTCCTGCCTCATTCCCTGCTGAGAGATGTGATTCCCATAAATCTTTATGGGAGGCAGAGGGACCGATAGTCTTTTTTCTGTAACTGCTTCATGCTGGCTTCGGATGTAGTCCCTTCCTATTAGGGATCACGAAACTCTCACCCTGCTCTGTCTGGTGGAGACAGGTTAGCTTCTTGATGGCCAGGGATGGTGTCTTCACTTGGAACTGGCTGGAACCTTTGTTGCATGATCATCTGAAGCTTGATGGTCTCTAGGCAAGAGGAAATAAATTTGGTTAAAGATGTAATGGAAACTTCAGTGAGTGAATACCTATGCTGTCAGGAATGTTCATTCATTATGGAGATTTACAGGAGAAAAAACAAAACCCGGTCTGTTCTAAACAAAACCTGGTCTGTTTCCTTAAAGTCTTAGCACAAACGACTCCATTTTGATTTGGTTTGGTTTGTTGGGTCCTAGTACATGAGCTTGGTCCAAAACAGTGGCCTCTCAGAATTTTGTTAAAAAAAAAAAAAAAAATCCCCGTTTTTGGTCAGGTTCTCACTAAGGTGAGAGTGTGAACCAAAACTTAGGGCCTTAGCGTCACTCTCAGTTATCATCATTTTGGGTTTCCAGTTTCAGTACCTCATTTATAGGTTATGGTATCCTTATGGTTGCACATTTCTTTCAGCTCATTATTCCAGTTGAAGAGAGACCATATGACATTCTAGAAATGGTTGCATGCAAGCATTCAAAACCTCTGAGAGGCAGGGCGCCATGGCTCACGCCTGTAATCCCAGCACTTTGGGAGGCCGAGGCAGGTAGAACACTAGGTCAGGAGATCGAGACCATGCTGACTAATGCAGTGAAACCCTATCTCTACTAAAAATACAAAAAATTAGCCGGGCGTAGTGGTAGGCGCCTGTAGTCCCAGCTACTGGGGAGGCTGAGGCAGGAGAATGGTGTGAACCCGGGAGGCGGCGCTTGCAGTGAGGCAAGATTGTGCCACTGCACGCCAGCCTGGGCGACAGAGTGAGACTCTGTCTCAAAAACAAACAAACAAACAAACAAAAACATTTGAGAGAATACAGCATATCAGGGAGACTATTATTATGACTATTAGGAGGATAATACCAAGAGTTTGGAGTATGCCTCTTACACAAGGTCTCCATAAGCCAAACCTCCTAAAATAAAATAGATCAAAGAATAAGTTGGATAAAGAGTCTACTCACTTAAGTAAGCAGTCTCATTGTTGATCCCCTCCCACTGGATTTCTATAATCTTTATTTGATGTATTTTTCCATAGGCCACAAGTGCCAGCAGCTTCACAGATACTTCTTTATTCAGTCAATTCTATCATAACTTTCACAAGAGAATTTAAAATCTGTTGTGTAACTGTAGACTTTACAGCAGAATTTTCTACAGAGCCTATCATGGAAGATACATTTCTATTCATTGCTTCTTTACTTTAAGCCATGAGAAAAGGACTTAACAAATGATGCCCTTCTAAAAGAGTGAATCCACCTGGCAGTGTTTTATTTAACTCATGGTGTGGGTTAAGAGGAGTGAACCAGCATTTTGTTTTTGACTGAATATGAGGCAATGTATGTACCATTAAAGTTTCTTACCTACATTGGTCGTTTGTGTTTTATCTATCAAAGTGTAAGCTTATCCATGTATAAGGCTGACTGCAAAGTTCTTCACAAATAAAAGTACACCCCATAAGTGCACATAACAGACCTCTTTTCCACTTTTTTTTTTTGGTCATACAGGCATAAGCAAGAGAAAATATTCAGAGTTTCATGATAGTAGAAGTCTTAATCTGTGAACTTTGGAAAAGCTGTTCGCATTAAGGATGCCATCTTCTTCTTGGGGGAGTTTTCTCTTGTCAGTTTTACCTTAAGAGTTCCAATGGGTGTACAGTTCCAAGAGCATAGAGGGACTCTTCTCAGTTGTGAGATTATGAACTCAAAGTTCAAGGTCCTGAAGTTTTGTTGTAGTGTGGATGGCAAAAATGGTCTTTCTCTGATGTTTTCCCAAGATTCAAAATATAAAAAGCTTATTTACTTCGTGAAAATACACTGTAGCATAACCATCTACTGTGATAGCATCAGCCCTCTTGCATGGGAAAGCTTTCATACAACCAGAATACATGCACTGAAAATAACAATTGAATGAAATCCCTTTACAAAATGTTTAAATGGCCCACCAGGTGACCAAATATACCTGAAGCTTTAATTGTTTTCCCAGGAATATGGGATTAAGGATTGGTTATAAACTATATTAGTAATTTGTAAGTCATCACACTAATGTATTCAATTTGGATTATTTTATCTTTTCCATGATGAGTCATGAAATGCAAAATTTTTAATAATAAAACCTTTAAGTCTCAGGAAAGAAAAGGTGGCCATCCTGGTTCTCCATGAGTCCATGTTTAATTAACACTACCCTTATATCCTGTTGCATACCACTTGTTTTTTCAAATTAGGTGCATAGCACTGATTACTGATGAGTTATCTGACAAAGTATTTTCTTGGTATTTAATGAATTTTTGTTCTACTTGTGTTAGTAGCTTTATACAATGAAAGTCAGTTATTTCTGGAGTTTACAATAACAGCATAATAACCATAATTATAATTGTTAGCATATACTTAGACATTCAAGTTTTAAAAATCCCATATGATTTTGGAACATATATTAGTATTATTCATGAAAATATAACGTAAAGAAGATTGAACATCATTTTGGCAATCCCACATACCTAAATATGTCAAATAATTCTGTTTTCCTTTTTTCTGGATGGTTTCAGGGGTGCTCTGATTTACCCAAAAAGTCAGGCATTAGGAAGGACACTTTATAAACTAAAGTGTGATTTTGAAAATCCAGATTACCATAAATTATTTATTTTGTCAAAGTAACAAGTCAGAAATTTTAAAGAAGCAAAACATTCGATAACCTTTACAAAACACACACACACACACACACACACACACACACACACACACACACAAATTCTACTTTTCTTACACACCTTGCATGTAAAACTGTTTCTAGTAGCTTTAGTTGCATGTTATAATGGCAGCTCTTAGTAATTTTAATTTTAACTTAAAACCTGGTAAGTTATGTTCTGATAAGATTTGACTATTTCCAGCATAGCTAGGGTGGTGACCACCTCCATATGTCCGCAGGCCTTACGTATCTGGAAAGTAGGCAAGTTAAATAATTTTCAAAAGCCAAAGAAGCAGTTTATGACCTTATAAACATTTAGAAAAAACATAATATTTGCAAACACAATTTAGGCCAGTTTATATTGTTGAAAGACAAATTGTATTTTAACAATAAACCTTTAAAACTGTTTATTTCCCAAAGGCTACTAAAGTCACATGAACTAAAAGGCATTGCACTTGTTACTTTTCTGACAAAATATTTCCTTTAAGCTTTTATTATTATTTAACTAATTAATTTAAAACTTTACAGAGGAGATAAACAGTGACTTTTACTTTTCATTTAATCAGTTCACATAGAAAGAGGACAAAGACTGACTAGTAAGAAATTCTTACCCTTTTGCCAGCATGCCAGGTTTCTGGGTTCTCTCTCCCTGAGCAGTCCTAATGACCCTACTTGACTGTATGCAAACAAACACATTGTCATAAATTAAGAATATTCACAAATAGTTTACAAATTTTGGAGAAATTAGGCAGAGACAGAAATATGACACAAATTCTATTTATAAGGGTATACTCAACACACTTAAAATATCATAAAGCCTAAAATCCAAAAAGTTAGTTTAAGGATAGAAAGCTGATGTACTTCATTAATTCCTCCCAGCCCAACAAAGGTAGCTTAGGAATTCTAGATAAATGGGATGAATGCTTAATTGTCAGAAATGCATAGCATACAAAATATTCACAGAACCAACTAAAAGCCTTCCACTAGGAACCAGAAAACATCATGGTTTTATATATACGCATACACAAGCAAAGCTAGAAGAGAATAAACAACAAACATATGAAAACTTGAAGCAAAAACAAAACAAAAAAATAATAAATAGAAAGCCAACCCTAAATTTTTCTACTCAATTTACCCTGGAGGCTACAGTGTTACCTAGGACCCAAAAAACCCACATAGTGAATATTTTGCTCCTGTTACACAATTAATAGCCTTAAGTTCACCAGTATCATCATGCATCCTGTGCAATCAAGAAATTCACTTTAGGCAAATGACCAATAAGGACTCTAGCACTGTCCACACAAAACAGTAAACATAGTGTGCAGCAACGCAAACATGTATGTGAAGTTTTGCTCCACATTAAATCCAGCTTCATTCTTAACTATGTTTAAAACAAAGAATTATCAAACTACTGATGCATTTATTTGCAATACTTTTGTTTTAATTTTACTTTAATCAAGTGTAAGGGCTTTAACTACAAAATTTTAATTAGCCAAATGTCTCCAATTCTCTATCAGGTTTTAAAGAATATCTTGTTATTTAAACTCTTTCCACATATTTCTTTCCTACTTAATGATTTCTTACTACATTGTTTCATAAGTAACCTTTTCAAATCTGTAATTGGGTAACTCCACAATTAGACAAAATTATTCTTTTTTTCACTATTATCATAACCCTTTCTGGCATATTTTATATACAGAATTATGTGTTAACTAGAATTTTTGTTCTTAGAAACATAAAACGGTAGTGAAACCCTAAAAAGCAAGAAATGCTCAACTATCAGATATGGACATTTATATAAAAGAACAATTCCACAATTTTAGAAAAATATTTCCCTATGTCACACCCTTTCTTAATTGGAAATGACCCAATTATTAAATGAGCATCAAAAATAACTTTAATATTTTAATTTACACAAAAATTTTACTGATAACATTTATATTCTTTTCTTTCACTTTTAATAAGGGAAATATGAGACATCAATTAACATATATAAAATGAACCTTGGTTCAGTCTGAAAAGGCAGGACAGCTTGAAGTGGGGAGGAAGTTTGGGGCTTCTAGGTCACAGGTAGGTGTGAGAAAGTTGCATTCTTTTGATTTACTGATTAGCCTTTCCAAAGATAATAATTAGATATCCATTCATCTCATGGACCAGAGGGACGACTTTGAATAGAATGGGAGGCAGGTTTTTCCCAAGCATTCCCAGCTTGAATTTTCTCTTCATCTTAGTGATTTTCGGGGCCAAAAATATTTTCATTTCATAACTTCTATAGTTTCATTATTTGTCAAAAGAAAGCATGCAAACCAAGATTATTTTGTCTTGGCTGGGTTTATAGTTTTATAACCTTCCAAACACTGACATCTCAAAAAATATTTAGCAAAGACAAACATAAAATCCAGACAAAATGTATGCTGACAATTCTGAAAGCATTTCTATTTTTATTCCACCAGTAATTTTAAAGCTAGCTTGTTTAGCAAAGTTTTACTTAAGTCACGTGACCTTGAAAATTGCTTAGACTTATTTACTTAATTTATGAGTGTTCTTTTACTTATAAGCCAATTTGGTAGATACAACATATAACAATAAGTGTACATACAAATAAATACATCTGGAAATGTATACACACATAAACAAAGATCCAATAGCGTGCAACCTTAGCCATGAGATAGCAATACAAGCTTGTCGATTTTACTTTTTTTGCCCCAGTAGATAATCCAGTGAAGGCTGTGAAACAAAATTTCAGGTAAAGCAGTCTCCATGGCAGTTTGATTTTTAAAGACCAAACCTCCCCAGACTCCAATAAGCACTGGGGCCAAACAGCACCAAAGGAGAGTGACACACGCTAACTGGGCACCCTGCTTAGAACCATAGCACAAAAGCCTGGATACATGCAACACCATTCCACTTTCCCATTAGTCAGTAAACTCCAGATTCCAAACAATGTTGGGGCCAAACAGTATTGCAACTCCGAGAGAAAATTCTAAGGAGGGCCTAATATAAGACCTCAGTACTTGTGCCAAGAGTGTCCTCTTTGGAGAGGCTGAGGTCTGGCGCATCACCCGGAGCCTTGTTAAATAACAGTGGGTTCTAAGTTTCTCTTCAAAGAATCAGTATGTCAGTATGTTCAGCTCTTTGTTCTCCAGTTTAAAGTTTAACTTCCTTGTTCTCCTCAGTAAACAGCCTTGCCACCAGTTCTTTCTTTCTTTTTTTTTTTTTTTCTTTTTTTCTGAGACAGTCTCTGTCACCCAGGCTGGAGTGCAGTGGCGCAGTCTCAGCTCACTGCAAGCTCCACCTCCCAGGTTCAAGCCATTCTCCTGCCTCAGCTTCTCGAGTAGCAGGGACTACAGGCACCCACAACCACGCCCAGCTAATTTTTTGTATTTTTAGTGGAGACAAGGTTTCACTGTGTTAGCCAGGATGGTCTCAATCTCCTGACCTTGTGATCTGCCTGCCTCAGCCTCCCAAAGTGCTGGGATTTCAGGCCTGAGCCACCGCACTCGACCTCCCACCCATTCTAATTAGTAGTTCGCATCTGTTTCCCTGGTCACCTGCTCTGTCCTGAGTCACTCCTGGTCACCTGTTCTGTCCTGAGTCACCTGGTCACCTGCTCTGACCTGAGTCACCTTTAGTCACCTGTTCCATAACCATTGTTCCTGCAGAAACAGTTCACTACCCCTGCTCTCTTTAAAATAGCCATTCGGAATTAGCTTAGACTGTGCAGTTCAACCCTAGCCAATAGGGGAATGACACATCAGTAGGGGCTACCTGCCTCAGGGAAGAGAACCCCTTCCCCTGCCTTGTTCAGGTGTGCTCTCAGCATTGCACCATCTGTAAAATGCACCATTCTACAGAATTAAAATTGCCTTGCTGAGAAAATTTATGTTCAAGTGCTATTTCTTTTGCAGCACTGAAAATTTATTTCTAACAATGTCTTCCTGTGGGGACTAATCTTAGAGTGTCAGACATCTCTGACCTGAGGTGGGCACCAGTACCACATGCAGGTTTCACTCCAGAGCCTACTATGAGCTGTGTAAGAATAGCCATGAACTGTAATGAGAAGAACTGGAAGTCAGGTGGGCTTTTTTGTCCTTAGCCAGTTGAGTATAAGAGAAGAATTTAGCATAAGAAAAGAAGGTTTAAGTTACCTGAAACGTGTGGATTTGCTCTGAGCTGCCCTGCAGGTAGGGATCAGGGATCATGCAGAAAAGGTTTTTTTAGAAAGTCCTTCCCCTTTCTGGTCCGGGCAATTATTCCCATTCATTCCTACACCTTCATGCAATACCGGGAGTGACCCCAGGTAATTGTCCTCAACTTCCGATGAGCTACCAGGAAATAGCCTCTGAGAGACTGAAATACAAACGGGAAAATAAAATGAACAAGACGCAGGTCCCTTAAGCAAGTCGGGCAGTGGCGGTCAGGCTTCTTCACGTGAAAACCCCTTAGTTTCACTGGCCATGACCAGAAACCTGCAGTTGTCTCCATGTTTAGGAGCTGCCCAACAAGAGTCCGGAGTTGGAATGGATGAGAGGGACAGAGATTCCCTGTATGGAGCAGAAAGGAAAAGGAGAAAGTAGAAAAATAAATCGCAAACTTTGGAATTACCTCTTCCTTCTGGCCGGCTCGCGAAAATATGTCTCCTGTGGAGGGTGTCCAGGTTCTTGTTGTTTTGGACAAAGAATTGGACAAAATGCACAAGCAAAGCTAGGAAGGAAAGAAGAGATTTATTGAAAATGAAAGTACACTTCACAATGTGGGAGCAGGCCCAAGTATCGGGGCTCAAGGGTCCCACTACAGAAATTTTGGGAGTTTAAATACCCTCTAGAGGATTCCATTGGTTGCTTGGGGTATACCCTGTGTAAGTGAAGAGGATGAAGTGAAGTTATAAAGTCACTTATTCAGCATATGCCCTATGGAGAGAATATTTCCTGTCATAGCTGAAGTGTTAATCGACCTTAAGTTCCCTGCCTCCAGACCCTATTTTCCCGCCTTGGTCAGGAAATGTGTTAAGCACTTTGCAGAAAAAAATAGGCATCACACCATAGACTGAAATAATAATAGAGAAACAGACTGAAGATAGGCAATTCTTTGCATAAGTCAGTCAAAAATATAAAAGTATCAGAAGATCTCAGATATATTAAAACAAAAAGACAGCTAAAAATTACATTAACCTTGTAGACTGCTATTTCATCTGTTAAGATTTTAAAAGGAGGAACAGGCCGGGTGTGGTGGCTCACACCTATAATCCCAGCACTTTGGGAAGCTGAGGCAGGTGGATTACCTCGGCAGGTGGCACAATCTTGGCTCACTGCAGCCTCTACCTCCCAGGTTCAAGCGATGCTCCTGCCTCAGCCTCCTGAGTAGCTGGGATAACAAGCCCCCTGCTCCCAGGCCCAGATAATTTTTGTATTTTTAGTATACCTGGGGTTCCACTATGTTGGCCAGGCTGGTCTCAAACTCCTGATGTGTATATATATAATATAGAAGGAGATATATATATATATATATATATAAAAATCAATAGAAGGATATATATATTATAAAGAGGTTACAATGAAAGAGAAGAAAACAACTTTGACAAATAGGTAAATTCAAGTGATTCAAGTAGATTCTGAGCTCTTTGACAAATACTACTGAGAAGATAACGAACAGATATTTATTGCTTCATTGTTCTACAGTTGGCCCCTTCAACATTTTTGTTGTGATTTTGAAGGAGCATGGAAAGCGTGTTTATAGAATTTGATAATGATACATCTCAAAAATCATGCTAATGCACTGAAATACTGAATTCTTCAAATAAATAAATTTTGAATGGCTGCAGTGAAATCAAGCAAGGATAAATCCAAGTTTTATTTTTTTTCAGATAACTCTAAATTCAAACTATATAATAGAAGTATATTGAGCATACAAAAGGGATATTTAGTTCTACTCTGCATGATCTAGGCCATAGCTGAAGAAGGTGTCACTTATCCAGCAAATATTTGTTAAGTGCCTACTATGCACCAGGAACTTTGTTTACTAAGAATCTGTAAAAAAAAAAAAAAAAAAAAAAAAAAAAAAAAAAAAAAAAAAAAAAAAAAAAAAATAATAAGTCTACAGAAGGAAGAAATCTATACAAAATTTCAAATATTTTAGTAACTTTCATTCAGAAGAGAGATTAAACTATTCTCTTTACTGCTACAAGAGCCAGTGGGTGAAGGCACAAAAAGTATTCAATATCAAGATATACTTTCTATTCATTAAGACTGCTCATCAACAGAGTGGATACTTAGTGAGGTTTCAGCCCCACCTCTTCCTCATCAAAGAGATCAGATTCTTATCCGGTGTGGATGTTGATTTGGTGTGGATAATGATCTAGTGTGGAAGATACTGCTTGAGATTTTGACAAGATGCTCTTTATTATTCCTTTCTAGATTCTATAGTTTCATTATTCTTAACAGGCGTGTACCAAAATGTATAGCATGAATGTTTTCACTGCTTTAAAAATATTGGCTCAAGTCTAGTAGAAAATTGGAGACACAGTGTAACTTAGATTAATATAGCAAGTTTAAGGAACTTGGGTTTCAATTTTTTTAAAAAAGGAGTTGTGAGAAATAAAGCAAGCAGTTGCATAAGAGTATTAAAATTGGCATAGCATTATACAACACTGAAGTGTCATTGTCATGTTTTCTTTTTGCTTCAAGATGTGCATTTAAAGAATGATACATATTAGACTAGGCTCAAGGTACAAAATTTTCAATTTATACATTTTCTCAAGAAAATACTGTATGCCTGTGTGAGAGTCTATAGTGACATGAATACGTTGCTTTAGTTAAGAAAGAAATCTACCATAGGAATGGAGTTAGATGTATGATTTTGATTCCCTGCAGGATAGAAAAGTTGGTATCATTAGTATTAAAAACCCATCAACACCCAGCATGTTGCTGAGGCTGTGGTTGGAAATGCTAAGCGATACTGGCACACAAATATTTTCAGGGTCATTTGCAGAAAGATTGTAGTCAGAACTAGATAGTTTTAGACTTACTAAACAGAAAAGAATTAAGAAAACAAAATAGTTCAGTTTACATGTGTTTACAGAGGTATAGTCCCATTTGAAGGTCATAGTTAGTTACAGAATTAACACACACTCTACACTTGCACCCCCTGCCCTGTCATCCCACACACAAACAGTGCAGAAGAAACATAACGTATGTTAGCTGTTTATTCTTCTAAAAGTTTAGCGAATTGATTCCATAGAGATTTTGGCTCAAAGGGTTAGGTAAACTTTACTTCTCTAATTCTTATCTCTCGAAGTGACCTAATCTGGAAAACTAGCATAAAAGAAAGCAATATTGGAAGAGAGAGCATAGAAAAATTGAGCAATAATTCCACTTTAATTATACAAGTTTATATTTGAAACAGAAAATCCAATGTGAGAATGCAATTCAGTCTATAACAGCTTATATTATTTTTAAGATCATACATTTTAATTGTAACTCTTTTATAAAACATACCAATAGTGACTTAATTAATTTAATCCTAGATCTTTTAAAGGCAAGATTCTTAGAACAATATTTTGGATATTTTAACATAATTTGTTAACATCTTATCTCTATACTTTCCTTCCCAGTTTTCTAGATCCCAAACTGCCTGTATCTCTCCTTGTTATGCCTCATTCATAAAAAGATTAGGGGAGCTAAAGAGAGCACATTTTTGAAATCGCTAACTGCCAACAGCAATAAATAGTATTTATTACCCAAAAATGCAGAATAACAACTTCCTTACTTGTGTTCATTTATTTGGAGACAAGAATAGCAAGTACTTGCCAAGCAACTTAATGTCTTTAAAGTTTGCAATCGAGGATTTATGACTGTACTTCTTAAGTTTCAAGCCATAAATACTATTTATTTTGACAATCAGAAACTTTACAAATAAAAGGCATAAAGAAAAGCTCTAAATAGCTTAGCAGTAAATTCATCAGCTTAGCTTCTCCTTTCTTGTCCATTCTAAGCTAAGCCAATAGCACCACAGTTGCCACATTCTCAATGAAGAGAATAAAAAGACAAGCTAAAATGAATATATATAAGATATATACATATATTCTAATTTCTGTCTTCTGTTTCTTCTGTTATCTAAAGGAGTGTTTTTTCTCAGTCATTAATGTGCATAGGAATCACCTGGGGATTCTGTTAAAAGATAGATTCCGATTCAGTAAATCTAGGTGGAGGCCTGGGAATTGCATTTCTAATTAACTCCCATGTTATGCGGATGTTGCTGGGCCCAGGCTACACTTTTAATTATAAGAATCTGCAAACTCAATTTCTTTATTTTTCTTTTGATATCTTTCTAACATCATAGTTTAAGTTGTTTTCATTTGAGACTCCCACAATTGGACAGTTTATCTTGCTAATTCCACATTAGGTAGATTTAGATACATTTATTTATTGTAAAAAGTGATCCAAAATTAAAATTTTTGATGTTCTTATTATAGTATTGATTGGGTGGGGTGGAGAGTATGATAGAAGATGATAGCTATTGCGAGTAAAACCTGTAAGTGGATGGATCATAAAGACTGAAGGAAGTTCTACAGTCGACTGTGAAAGTGAGGGCTGCTGATGAGTTTCAGTTCTTTTCCTCTTTTGGGTATCAGTTCAATATAAATAGCTCTGGATTATGTTTGTTGAGCAATTACTCTTCTCCAGCTTCTAGAATAACACTTTTAAGAATATTTGCTTGTAAATATTTTTATTAATAGAAAAGTTTATGATAGTCATTGTACAGATGAAAAAAATAAAAGATCATTAACCCCATTTAAAAGATGAGTATTAAATGAGTCTGTAAAAGGTTAAATACTTTGCAACTCAATTTTTGAGCCTGGCCTTATTCTAATAATAAAACCAGATAAAAGAGAGCAGAAAAACATAAGGCCAATGTCTTTCATAAACCTAGATACAAAAATGATCAACAAGCATTAGCAAATCAAATCCAGTAGTATATAGAAGAAATAATACACTGGAATGGAGTGAAAGTTATTCCAGGTATGCAAGACTGGCATAACATGTGAAAATCAATAAATATAGTCAACAATATCAATGAGATAAAGAAGAAAATTGCATAACTACATCAACTGATTAAGAAAAGGCATTTGACACAAACCAATACTGTTAATATAAAAACTAGCAGCAAACCAGGAACAGAGGGAAACTTTTTGAACGTGATAAAGACATCTACAAACAAAGCCTACAGCTCACACCTTACTTAATGGTGAAAGACTGAATGGCTTCTCTAATATTGTGAAAACTACAAGGATGGCCATGCTCACTATTCTTATTCATCACAGTACTGAAAGTTCTAGCATGTACAATAAGCCAAGGAAATTAAATAAAACTATACAGATCGGAAAGAAAAAAATATAACTGTTCCTATTTGCAGATGACATGATTTTCTATGTTGAAATTCTCAAGGAATATACTCTTCTGAAACACTTATAAAAGACCAACACTTCTTTTCTAACTCTGATTTTATGCCATTAATATTGTAAAGGCCTTTCTCTGGCTTAATATCAGTTATTTTCCATTTGAGAATGCTAAAGTTGGTTCTTCCTCACCAAGTAATTTTTTCCCCCAAATTACTAGTTATGTGGGTTTTTCCTCTTATTTTCTCTGTTTTAGGCATATAGAATCACATCTGCTTAACTCAGGGATTGCTAAAATTTCATGGGGATTTGGGGAGTAGGAGGCATCTTGGCATGGAGATCATTATTACTTTTTGATCCACCTCCGGTAAGCATTTTGACAATTCCTCCCACACCTTCTACTAAAATTTTTCTCCTCAGGCTAATTGACTGTTAATGGAAGATAACTAAGGCATTTAAACATCCACATCTTCTCAGTATACATGATTTATATCACCCTCTTAAAAAACAGAATTTAAGCAGCAGTTGCCCTGTTTTTTTCCTCTGTCACATCTGAAAGTGGGTTTGTAGAGTGGATTGGGAAACAGATGCAATTTTTTACTTGAATTCTTTGAGACTCAGTAGTAAACTGCTAAAGTTGAAGATATGGAAATAGAAGGAAGGCCAGTTTTATACGTAACTAATGTATACTTGATTTTATTTGAAAACATATTACATTTTTATTTTAAAACAGAGTATTAACAGCATAAATATTATTTTTCTGTAAATTTTACTTGTGGATTAAGAGCTTGGTAGATTAGGAGTCTGTAGGCAAAACATCTAATCTCTGAACCAGCTTTTGAGACGCCTTCAACACAACAATTTTAAGGTCATAAATTACACCCTTTAGATTTCCTTGCTGAATAAATAAATGAATTATGGTAAGTTCATCTAATTAGATTTCTTCCACATTTGCTCTAGAAATAGCTAGTCATTATTTAGAAATGAAGTAGAATCTGTAGTGTAGAATGTGTTATGTCTGTATTGTTTTACACGGCTCTGTCCCATGGTGATTGTTACAAGATGAATCAAAAAGTGAGTGAGTGGCTCCCAGAAGGAAAAGCATTCTGTGCTCATAGCTATCTGAGCCAGTTGTTTGAAAATAAACATTTTATGAATATAAATAATTCAGTTAATTCCAGGGAACACCCATTATCCCGTAAAGTCTCTCAAAGATGTTCTTTCTGTTAAATTACATTAACTACTGTTACTGTGTAAACATCAGTGGTCTTTTACAATGACATTCAACATACTTTTCCTAATTTCTCAAAATGCAGGTTATAGTCTTCATCATCCCAAGAGTTAACTTTCTCAAACACAGACCTGAGTCTGTAACCCCCTTTAAAGATGACTCATTATGTATCAGCATCAGTGACTGTGCCATGGATTGCATTTGCACTTTGGATTGCTCACTTATTCAGCAACATATGAAGTGTGTATCAAACCAGAGCAATTGTACCTATTCCAAAAATGGCAATTTTACTTAAGGATTTGGTAAACTTTTTAAATAAAATACTGATTTATAATAGAACAGCATAGAATGCCACATGAGTTTTATAATAAAACATGAAACCTCAAAGCAATCTCATGCTTATAAAATCAATCATCTTTGGATTTTGAATTCAAACACCTTACCCTACCGTATAATTATCTTCACAACTGGACAACAGCTAACATGATATCCTGTAACTCCTTGGTACTTACATTCTTATGAGATATCTCTCATGGACTACTAGCAGCATTTCCCAAACAGTCATGATTTTCACGCATCTCTAACTTCTCTCATGTTGTTCTCTCTGACTAGAATATCATTTCCCAAGTTTTCTGACTTATGAATTGCTATACACTCTTAAAGTTTACAAATTCATCCAAATCGCATACAAGTATTATTTCTTCCTCTGTATCTAAAAATATTTAATACAATCTGAGTTATTTTATATTGTATTAGGCTTATTTATGTATTTACTTTTTACTAGTTATGAAATCCTGGAAGTAAAATCATGTGTCCTATTCATGTTTTGTCCCTCCAGTGTTATATAATATGGCCACAAGTCAAATACTTTGACAATTCTCCCTCCAAAGAGTGAGCTTAGATCCCCTTCCCTCGAGTATGGGCTGTGCTTTATGAGTGTCTTCTAACAAATAGAAAGTTGTGAAAATGACAGATGTAAATTCCAATAATCAGTCATAATACAAATTTTAGTACCTGGATGTGTTTTGCTGTGTTGCCATGACAGAAATGTAAAATCTGGAGCCATTTGGGATTAAACAATGGACAAAAACTGGTAGTCTTTGAAAAGAAAATTAATAAAGATTTTAAGAACCTTAAGGAAACTCTATGTACAGACTGATGGAAATTTAGAAGGCTATGCATGAGGACTGAAAATAAAATTAACAAAATCTTATGGGATCAGGGAAGTAAGGGATTCTTTGATGTAGCAGCAAAAAGTTTACTAACAATGATACATGCAAAAATTAAGAAGTAGAAATTATACCTAGTTAACTGAGATATATAGCCATGGAGCTTTCCAGACCAAATGGTGAATATGCCACCTGGTTTCTTCTTGATGCTTATATTAAAATGTGAGAAAACAACAACAATGAAGTCAGTACCCTTAAACACAAAGGACCAATGACTTAATTGCTTTGAAAATTCTCAACCTTTACAGATGGCAAACATTGCCAGGAAAACATGCCGTAAGGATGAAATCAAAGTTGTGACTGTAAAATCTTTGCCACCACCTCATAAAGATCTACGGTGGTGTCTCAAAGCACCATCCAGTAGGAAAACAAACAAAAATAAAAATTTTCTAAAGATTTCAAGAGTGTTTCTCATAATTCTCCTAAATAAAATAATAGAGTTACTAACAAGTTTAAGGAAATTACCTCCTAACAAAAGTCTAAGGTACCAAAGGGCTTATATTAAAGAGATTTGTTGGTGTAACTTTTAGCACATAAAAGTTAACAGGAAAGCCAGATTAAAAACATTTATATTAATGGAGACAATGTCAGCTTGAACTGAAAGGGGCAATCTAAATGACAGTATTTTTGCTAGTGTAATTTTCTCCCCCGAAGTTCTTGCTTGCTTTGGATAAGCTACTAGCATGTTGTAAAGACATTCCCATTACTATATTAAGTTCACGTTTTGAGGAATCAAGATTGCCTAAAAATAACCACTGAGGAATGGAAGCCTCCAGCCACCAACTATGTGACTGAGCCAATCTGGTAATCCAGATAAGCTTCAATGTTATTACTGAAGCTCCAGTTAGCATCCTGACTTCATGAAAGACTTAAACCAGAACCACTCAGTTATCAGTTATCAGAAAATATCATTTATCAGCAAATATAAGTTGCTTTGATATTTATGACTATGAGAAACAGTGACATAAAAAAACGTTATTTTAAGCCATTCAGTTTGAGTTAATTTGTTACCCAGCAAGAGATAACAAATACAATTCCTCTTGTCATCTACTATGCTGTTTGGTACATAGTTATCACTTACTAAATATTTGTTGGCAGAAAAAAGATGAAGAGACAGTAGGTGGGGCAGAAATGAAAGCACTATTCACAATAGCAAAAACTTGAAATCAACTCAATGTCTGTCAGTGACAGACTGGATTAAGAAAATGTGGCACATATACACCATGGAATACTATGCAGCAATAAAAAAGGATGAGTTCATGTCCTTTGTAGGCACTTGGATGCAGCTGGAAACCATCATTCTCAGCAAACTATTGCAAGAACAGAAAAGCAAACACCGCATGTTCTCACTCATAAGTGGGAATTGAACAATGAGATCACTTGGACACAGGAAGGGGAACATCACACACTGGGTCCTATTGTGGGGAGGGGAAAAAGGGGTAGGGATAGCATTAGGAGATACACCTAATGTAAATTATGAATTAATGTGTGCAGCTCACCAACATGGCACATGTATACATATGTAACAAACCTGCATGTTGTGCACATGTACCCTAGAACTTAAAGTATAATAATAATTTTAAAAAAGAAATTGCATTTTAACTACTTCAAAATTTTCTTGATGAAAAAGCATCAATCCTATTTTAAAATTCACTTGGTTTTAAATGTAAAAACGTTTGAATTTACATGACATATTAAGACAAAGGTGATGGGCAGTAACATTTATTGGCTATTTCTTCATATCACATAGATACTCTACTATGACCTTCTCAAATTGTTATTTAATCTTAACAAAAATTCTGAAAGTTTGATATCATCCCCAATTTACATATAAGAAAACAGCTTTAATGATATAAAATAACTTGCCAACATTTACTTATCCAGCGTGCATGGCAGAGTCAGAATCTTATTCCACATCTCTCTGATTCTAATGTTTCTGTGCTTGGGGCTCACCATCCCACGTGTTCTAAGCCACAGTTCAGTAGGCTTAGAACTCAATACTATGAAAATCTTTATCATAAACAGCATAGTAAATCATTGTCCCCGATACTAAAACCAGGCAATTCTAACTTTCCCTATCTTCAAACTTAAGATGGCTTTTCAACTTTGCTTTTTTCTTTTTTTTTACAAAATGTAAATTAATTGTCTCTAGAATATTTTATACTTCAGTAATATATTCTGTATACAACTAATAAGTGGAAAAAGCAGGTCATTTATTGACTAGAATTTGAAGATTCTTTATTGAAAATAACACTATTTGACATGGTTTGGCTGTGTCCCCACCCAAATCTCATCTTGAATTGTAGCTCCCGTAATTCCCATATGTTGTGGGAGGGACCTGGTGGGAGATAACTGAATCATGGGGGTGGGTCTTTCCCATGCTAGTCCCATGATAGTGAATAAGTCTCATGAGATCTGATGGTTTTATAAAGGGGAGTTTCTCTGCACAAGCTCTCTTCTCTCATTTGTTGCCATGTGAGACGTGTCTTTCACCTTCTGCCATGATTATGAGGCCTCCTCAGTCAGGTGGAACTGTGATTCCTTTAAACCTCTTTCTTTTGTAAATTGCTCGGTCTTAGCTATGTCATTTTCAGCAGTGTGAAAACAGACTAATACACTGCTGTTTACGATGTTGGTACTGAGAATAAATGTGTTGAATTTGTTGTAATGCACATAGGAAGCAATCTGAGAATAATTCAAAGTAGCGTAGAAGACAGAGGAAATCAGAATAAATAGGTTATCTATCACTGTGGGTGTGCTGGACAGTTTATGAAGATCATAAAGTACATATATTCAAACTGAAAAATAGAACTTCATTCTGAAATGGGGAAGGAATGAAAAACAAAAGTCAGGAAAGGGCAGTTAGCAGGGTTGTTAACTACAAGAGAACATCATGTTGAAGGGATATGAGGTAAAAGGGATGCAGTAACCAAGATTCTTTAAAGCCAGGTTAATTAGGTCCAAAGATTAAGTCAGTACTACCTATGATTTGCAAAAGGCAGACTGTAAACAGGCTTCACTTAGGATCTCGTGGCAGTATTCCAGAAAAGGAGACTAAGAACCCAAATTAGGGAGATTTTGTTGGGAAACCGAAGAAATGATGAATCTCACCAATATTGGGAAAGTAACAATAGAGAACCTATATAAATAAATACAGAAACAAAAATATAACATGAAAATATATAGCTTAAGTAGATTACTAAATCCAATCACTCCTAACAATATTTGGCAAGTGGGATGAGAAATTGTTTTAGCAGTAATATTAGTATTATATAAAACAGACTGTCATCAAAATTCAAAAAATCTCAGTGTCTTTTAAAGAAGCTTATTTTACAGATCTACAGTGTAATGTGAATGTTCCTAGTCTGCATCTCTCTGGAGCTGCTGTGCTTTATGTGGTGTCTCAGGAATCCAAGTTTCTTTACTATCTAGCTACACTGAGTCTCAGTAGTCTGGGTATTTTGTCATGTGACTACTCCATATGGTAAAGTCTTGAGGTCTTTTCCTTCCAGCTGCATGGGTGGGTAAAAAGAAAGGACATGAGCGTTTCTTTGAGAAAGTTTAGGGCCAGATCCCATATGGCATAAATCACTTTCACTCCTATTGCACTGGCCAATCAGGAGACCATAAAATAGGAAGTGAATTAGAAAATTCCAACTTCATAACCACATGCACAGGAACTGGGAAATGTAGTTGTGCCCAGGAAGAAGAGGAAACAAGATACTGATGAATATGAGCAGTCTTCGTCAGAGATACCAAATACAAAACTTTAAGAGGGATACAGATAAGAATAAAGTCTGTAATTCAGAGACTGCGAGCAAATTAGCCACATTAAAACATTTCTTCTTTGTCATAGATTATATTTGCAAATATTTGTACTTGTAGGACTCCTTAGAACTCAATGAACATAAACAGGTGCTGTGGCTCACGCCTGTAATCCCAGCACTTTGGGAGGCTAAGGTGGGCTGATCACCTGAGGTCAGGAGTTTGAGACCAGTCTGACCAATATGATGAAACCCACCCCTATTGAAAATACAAAAATTAGCCAGGCATGTTGGTGCGCACCTGTAATCCCAGCTACTTGGGACAGGAGGATCACTCCAACCTGGGAGGCGGAGGGTGCAGTGAGCCAAGATGGTGCCATTGCACTCCAGCCTGGGCAACTGAGCGAGACTCCATCTCAAAAAAACAAAACAAGAAAAAAACAAACAACAACAACAACAACAAAGAACTTAATGAACATGCTATGCACTGAAGCTAATATAGAGAATCACTCAATTTGTGACCACACATCATTAACAATGATAGTTCCGGCCCAGTTGCTAAGCCATTGTTAATCCATTTATTACTTTGCCCTGATATTATTCACTAAATTAAATATTGGAAGTGTTTTGGATTTATTATTTTCTTCTTACTTGATTAGAGTTTCTCCTATGTTTAGTCCTTCATTGTATAGCACAAAATTTGTATCAGGTGAAATTATTTTTTCTATATTTGTGTATACTTTCAGAGTCTCTAAACAATTATGGAGTTTATCTCCTGCATTTATAATTTTGTTCTTTAAATGTCAGCCTCAGGAACATTGTACACATTTGCTCATTCAGTGAAAAGCATAATCATTTTACTTTTTGAATCTGTATTAAGGTCACAGTTGTGGGATTTTGTGTGTGTATGTGGTTTTTATGGGGTTTTAATAAATATGTTTCCTAAGTTTGAAAAGTTATCTTAGGTCTCCCAAGTGAATTCTGATTATGTGATTCCGATTACGTGATTCTGGCCAGTGAAATTGTGAAAGCATGTTGATGATGCTGAAACAGGAAAAGTAATCACTTCTATTCCTAAAGCCCTGAGATTGTTACTTTGTCTTTCTCCTGACTGTTATGACTCCATGATTTGCACTTGAGCACTTGAGCTGTTCTCACTGTGGAGAGAGTTCTGGATTCCCGTAAGTCTAATAAAGTCCAATTAAGGACTGCTAGTTCCTGAGCTGCATACCCTAAGGACACGTGTTAATGATGAGTTTCAAATGGTGTCCTATTACAGGCTTATAGAGGGCCAGCCACCTTAGCACTTCATTTTAAAAATGAGTGACAATTGGTAAAACTTTAGTTTGTCTATCTAAAAGGTAAGGCAGTACAGATTCAGGGAACTTCAGGAACTTCATCAAGGTTACGAAGACAAGCCATACTTAGAACTTCTTAGATTCTGAACAGGTTAAATCATTGAAAAAAGAGCTAGAACCCATTTCAGCATGGCCCACTTTATTTGGAGATATATAGATATATATACACACACATACACATATATAAGATATATATATATCATATATATATATATATATTTGGATTTGGATTTAGGGAATTATACTTCAAGTTTTAGCTTCATTAATAAGGACTAAAGCTTGTTCAGATTTTTATGGACTGAAGGTTACAAAAATACTGACAGAAATTAACTTTATAGTTAATTTAGTGTTAACTTATAGTTAATTTATAGTTAACTAACTATATATAGTTAACTATATTAACTATATATAGTTAATATAGTTTATATAGTGGAAGAATGCATCAAAATTTGGGGCCTGGTGCTATGATTTGTAGTGATCATTCTTGTTTTTTAAAGAATCTTAAATTGTAAGGTTCTCCAGGAGAAAGAGTAAAACTATGTGGTCACCATCATCCCATTCTTGGAAATGAAATTTGCAGCTTGTACATCTGACACCTCACACCCTTCTACCACACCCTGCCTCTAAGGGTCTTTTTTCATGTGTGCAATAACACATGAATGTGCCCAACATTACAACAGCCAACCTCTTCTATGTCCCAAGTGACTAAATCCTTGTTTAGCACAATTCTTTTCTCAGCGTAGGAGTAAAATGTCCTGGTGATTGCTTTTTTCTTATACAGTCTAAAGCTGCTTATCACTTATATAGCCATCATAAGTTTATACAGAAAAAAATGGAAATATTACAGGAAGATTTTCATAGACTCAAAATACCCAGAGATAGAAAAGGGCCTTAAAATATATCCCACAAAATGACTAACATATGTACATAGTTTTTATGTAAAATAGAGTTAGCTAGATGCCTATCTTTTGAAAAGAGAAACTTCTAAAAAACACAATATATTTAAATAAAAACATCATAAGGAATAGTATAATTTTTATGTGGAAAAGTTGGAAGGAGTGTATGTCTGATGATAATATGGTAATTAGAAGAGGAACTCTCCAAAGAAGCTAACCCATGGATAGTGCAGAAACACTGACATAATGAGAAATGAAACAGTACAGCAAAGATTAGACACAGCTATTAACTCCTACACACACACACACACACACACACACACACACACACACCACATGCATGCATACACAGACAGTAATGGAGCTTAGTCAAGAATCATCAACGTGAAAGTACCTACTGGTGATCTCATAAGTATATTATTTATGCACAAATTTTAGTTTTTTTCTCTGGGATGGTAACTGTGTGTTATCTGCATCCTACAAGTCATACAGTGCCAAATCCAGCTGTGTTTAGGAAGTAAAATAGACACTGAGGCACTTCCTGATGAGCCTTCCCTGGTAGACTAAGCTCCATCAGCTTTTTTTGAAGTTTCAGAACAGTAATGGTAGACCTTCAGAATCATACCTCTGCTACATCAAGATAAATAATAGATGATGCAAATTAAAAGTTTAAAGAATGAATTTGCCCTACTATACAATTTTAGGAACATCTTAAGGTGGTTTGGAACTCTTAATTATTTCTGTGATAATTCAACTTTTCCAGCTGGCATTTTCCATATACAACTGGAGTAGATGCATTTTAACAGAAGCTAAATGGATAAGACATTAAATAAATTTTTATATTTTTTTCACATCAGAATTTCAATTAATCTTAAGTGTATAGTTTGTGGAGGTTTTTTCTTTCTATTCAATCAATCCTTTTAAGCAATATTTCCTAATATAGCAAAGTTTTAAAGATATTTATTTTGCTATTTTATGTTACTTTATATAAGATAAATATTTGTTAAAATAGAAAATTTGAATTATTTTAGGATTTCACCCTGGAAAGTATTTTGTGAGATATTAATAATTTAAATTATAAAATTCTATTTTCAGAATGAGTGTTCTTTATGGTTCATTTACATGGTACTGGAAGAAAAAGTATCCTCTGCTAGACAAAATATATATGACTTACTCCAATTTAGAAACTTTAGAACCTTCTACAATTTATTGACTACAGTGAATTCATAATGATCAGTGTACAGAGGACATCAGTACTAAAATTAAGCAATGTATTAATAAAAGTTAAGGAAAAATGACACTTAGGATGACTCTAAGGTGGTATGAGTACTGCTTGAATCTTTGAAAATTAAGCAATACTGAGAAAGTAGATATAAATAGGCGATTAAATGAGAAATTTTAAAATATAAAAAAAACAGGGGTGTGAAAAACTGTTCTTTGCCTTACTCTATTGTTGGCTCTTAAACTTTGGTTCCTGTTTTATGCTGTGCAGTTTACCACAGCATTCAGTGAACAGGATTCATGAATTTTAAATTTTTCTGCTTGTATTCAACAGAACTGTGAAGTCCTTCAGGAAGTGGATGAATATGATTTTATCTAGGTGAATGCTATTGTACTAACACAAGGTCTAGTCATGGCAAAGCATGTTTATCAAGATGTACTTCAATGCCCATAATTAAATTCATGCCAGGGAGAAGCAAATTTGTTTATCCTGAAATTTATTTGCTCATGTCAAATTTCTCTACATCTTTTCCAGTTTGGTCCTGGATGTTTTTTTTTTTTTTTTTTTTTTTTTTTTTTTTTTTTTTTTTTTTTTTTTTCTTTGCTACAGGGAAGTCAGTTTCAATAGCTGACATGAAGTAAACAGAGTTTGAACATTTAGTAATTATGAGAATTCCCAAAAGATCTTTCTCTGCTTACTTCACCTCTTTGTCTTAGGTTTTTGTTTGTTGCCTAAATTCTTTGCATGGCATTTTTTCCAATTGACAATGTCAGAACAGAATCCTTCCTTGCTTGCTCTTAGTCTCCTGAGTGTGAGTCACAGTATAACAGAACTAGTAATCCATTACCTTGTATTAAACAATTAAAAAAAACCAAAACTCTATTAAGTCTCCATCCTTCTGTGCCCCACTCCCTCCCTTCCTCACCAAAGATATATTACAGCAATTGTAAGGAACAGTTTGTCTCCTTGAAAGCAGAGGACAAACAAGGATACTAGCTCTCATGTTCCTTTCAGCTTACAACTGGATGGGTATGAAGTAATAAAGATGAGCAAAAGCAATGAACATGTGTGTACAGCCTAATATAAAAATAATATTTTACCAAATTATAAAAGTTCCTTTTTTTCTGAATAGGTCAATTTGTTTTTAT
>NW_016812332.1:7502093-7507484 GCF_001698545.2 Rhinopithecus bieti | reverse complement strand
ATTTATAGTTACATCAGCCTTTAGAGGAAACAACAGATGACATTTGCACTCCTTTGCTAAAAGGAGGAAACAAAGGCACCGACTGATAAGGAATTCCCTCAGGATTATGCCCCATGATAGTCACAAAAGAGAAGTTTAAACCATTGGACTTCCAACCTGGTTGGCTGAACAGTAAACCACTTTGTTTCCTAGTATATATTTTTTCTCAACCAGAAAAACAAACAATGCCTTCAGTGAGCTGGGACCTTAAGAAGGTAATAAAGGTCTAAAGGGGCTAAACTTCAATAGAGGCACAGAACAGAATATCTAATTTAACTTTTTGTTGGTATATTTCCAAAGGCAGAGAAATGCTTTATAAACTAAAACAACTGTGCATTCAAGGAAATGACTTTGTCTCTGCTATTCCCTTATCTGCATTTTCTCCTTAGTTACAAACTTAGCTTTAAAATCATATTATAGTTACATATTAAAATATATCAAGAATATATGAGATGCTTATATTTGACTATCAGTGAAATGGTCATCATTTAAGTGGTGGAATTAATGCACATGAATCTCTTCTAAGAAAAGCATAAGGATATATTTACAGCTATTTAATATAAAATTGTGCACCTGGAAGCAAACTTAGAGATCTGCTTCAAATAGTTAATATTACAGGTGAAAATAACAAGGTCCTGAAAGCTGAAGGGAATTTCCCAAGGTTATATCACATTCTCATATCTATCAATCATAAAATAATTCATAATAAAATTAGTTGTCTTGCCCCTGTATTATAAAGTTAAGTTTGAACATAAGATAATATTATATTTTTAATTCTATGGGCTTCTGAGAGGACCTGATAAACAGTGGTGTGACAATTTTCCATTTAACACTGTGTTTTGGAGGAAAATTCTTTTACAAAATACTTTCCTTTATTAGTAGCAGGGAAACCAGGGCTTTTAATCTCTCTTTTTCTTTGTAAGGATAAGTGTATATGTGTGTGTGTACATATATATAGCACATATTTTAGAATCTTAGAGATCATATGTATATTGTCTTAAAGAAAAAAATTTAATTAAGTATTGAGGAATTAACAAATTATTCATAGAGTATTGAGGAATAAATAAATTGTTGTACTCCAGGTATAATAATGAAGAGAAGAAATATGAACATGAAACAGTAACATAGGCAAAGACACAATCATATAAAAACACCAGTTCAGTCATTGTATTCAAAACAAAAGGTTATTGTTTGCATAGGTATAACTAAGAGACAATCAAGTTGAAGATGTTTAAAGAGAGATAAGGAAAGGTCATTTTTTGAGAAGCAGTAGATTTGAAAATATAGCTAGCAGTGTCTTTGCAACTATAAATTTAGTGTCTTTAAGCAGAGGAGAGAGGTAGATACTTTTTTTTTTTTGTAATTGTTCTGGCAACGGATAGGGGCAGATAGGGGAAAGTCCGGAAAAGAGAAATATTGACAACAGGTCGTCTGAAATGTAAATTGTAATGATTCAAGCAAGAAATGATGAAAATCTGAACAAAGATTGTAGTGGTGGGAATAGAGGGAAGAAATATGAAATAACATAAGTTTTAGTGGGTAAATATATAAGAATTTTTGAAGCTGAAATATGGTCTGTGAAGAACACAGAGGCATCAGGAATGAAACGGACATGTCTAGCTGAATGGATACTAACATTGAGATAATGCAGGAGAGATACATTGGAATGAATACACACACACACACACACACACACACATATATATATATAAAATGAGTAAAATATTTGATATATTCAGTTTTGGTTGCAAGTGGTTTATTGAATCAGAAATATCCAAATGGTGGCTGGTTTGGAACTCGGGAGAGAGAACAAAAGAAGAGAAAAATATTTGAGGATCACCAGTTATTAGTTGGTAGAAGCAACTCTTATGAAATTATTTACATGAGTGTGAATAAAGAAATGCAAGAGGGGCAAGGACAAAACCTCAGCGAATATTAAAATGTGTTAATACACGTTGAAAGTGGCATCAATACATGAGACAAAAACAGTATTTTCAGGTAGATTGTAGGTAAACTAAACAAACATGATTTCTCTGGAATTCATGGCATGAAAGTTTTAAAAAGTTAGAATAGTAAACAAGAACAATGTGTTAACAGGAATCAAAAGATTGATGATTAAATAGAGAGCATTAAAACTGGTGATTTGGAGAACATTATAAATTTAATAAAAGCATTTCTAGAGGGATGAAGGATGGAAAACAGTTATTATCTTAATCTGTTTTCTGTTGCTATAAAAAGCACTTGAGACTGGTTAATTTATAAAGAAAATAAATTTATATCTTACAGTTCTAGAGGCTGAAAAGTCCAATGTCAAGGTACTGGCATCTGGTGAAGGCCTTCTTGCTGTGACATCCCATGGCAAAACAGAGCATGCCAGTTCAGGCCTCTCTTCCTCTCCTTTGAGAGTCATGCAGTTTGAAGGCAAGTAGCCTACCTTTTATACCTTTAAACCCCAGGCTAGATTTGGTACATTGCTATGAATATACCATGCAAGAAATACCATGTTTCTTGTGCATCAAGATAGAGATCATCACATGGGATAGAAGAAAAGCGTCCTAGCTCAAGTCTTTCTCTTCTTTTAAAACTACCAGTCTTATGATGGGGGCCTCATCCTGATGACTTTATCTAACCCTAATTACTTCTCAAAGCCCCGACCTCCAAATTCCATCAATATATGAATTTGGGCATTAAATTTCCAAAACATGAAATCTGGGAGACACCTTCAAACTATAGCAGTTATTTTAAAAATGTATTTTCACAAATTATTTTTATATGCAGTTATCTATACCAAGTTAGAAAGAATTAGCTGACAATATTATTGATGAAATGAAAACTGAATAATATGTCAAAATAGAGTATAGCATCAAAGTTATAAAAAAAAGTCAGCAAAGAGTTATCTTTAGGAAGAAGGTGATAATTGTTTCTAATGGTCTGTAAATGAAGTGACATTTCTTTAGAAAGAACATGAAAGCAATCTTCTCAATTCACTCAGTCATTTTGCTTCACTTGTATTTTTTGAGTTCTGTGTGTTTCTTTTGCACTATAAGAAAAATAAAGATCTAGATTTATGTGAATGAGATGGAGAGACCTGGGTGCTTTATCCTAGATTTATGTGAATGAGATGGAGAGACTTAGGTGCTTTATCCTGAATGAACCTTGGTACAGGAGCACAGGTCAGACAGCTGGCTCTGTAGACAATTAATGCTGCACACTTGATGTGGAATTGATGTTTTTCTGTCGTATTTTCCTTTGCACCTGTGTTTAGGTTTTCCACTTTCAGAAGGCCTTTAGCAGATTTGAATCTGTATTTGTATACATCCAGTTTATGAGGGAATGTACTGAAGAGCCTACAGTAGATGGTATATAAAATCACATGACTGAATAAAACTGAAGTCCGTAGTTACTGGCTTTTTTCCTTTCCCAATTTCCTCTTCTTACATCTTCATTCATACACCAGGTTTTCACCGGGCAACTGGTATACACATAGCACTGTACAAAATCTAGTTAGAGGCAGGCTGCTGGCCTTCAAACTGCAGGCAATCTAGGTGGGATAATGAGGTACCCTCAGGCTAAATAAGACAACACAGAATATGATTTTGTGCAAATGAGTGTGGCAGGTGATGAATATTATGATGAAATATAGGTTAGTCTCACTTACTCTGCTTATTATTTCTTAAACTAAGGAGATTGACCAAACCACAATGAGCCATATTATTTTCAATTTAGGAACCTTTGTCACAGTAGGACGTTGATAACAAAGCATTCCATGTCCTTAAGAGTGCTAATTTGTTGGAAGGCTATATCATATCATTGAGGACAGTAGATAATGATTAAGGAATATGGACTCTAGTCTGAGCTATGTTAAAAATTCAGAAAAGCCAGGTGATTCCTTAATATATTAAGGATTTAGTTGTCTTTTCATTTGAAGTTTATGATTCAATCATATGTAAGAATCTCGCCAAGTCGAAGTTTATGCAAATTACAAAAGCTAGGCCAGAGGTTATTATTTTCTAAAGGAAATAGTATTAGACTAGGTTAATTAGTTGTTGCTGTTGTTAATGAAATTTCCTGGAATATAACGTAAAATAAAATTGTCATGTTTTAAATATTCAGTTTGGTGAGTTTTTGCAAATGTTTATATGCACGTAGCCAGCACTGAGTCAAGCTATAAAACATTTCCAGCACTCCAGAAAGCTTCTTTTCCCTCTTTACAATAAAAATTTCCTGCCTACCTTACACCCTGCTGCAGCTATCATGAATCTGATGTATATCTAATCATTATCTAAACATAAAAAGTTAAAAAATAAATGAACCTACCATTATGTCCAAAAACAATAAAATATTACTAAAGTTTCTCTACCCTGTCTGAGTCAGAATTCCATCTCCCAGCAATGCTTGACCTCTAGTATATTTGTTTTGTTCTCAACCCTGTAGCAACCACTTTCCAGTAACTATTTTGTAGTCTCACTCTGTGTGTTCATAGCTCAGTACACAGCCAAGCATTCCCAGGAGACCTATGCACATGAATTTCTGGACTCCAACACTGTAACTCCCTTCTTACCCAGAAAGAAAGCCTGAGCTACTGTGATGCTCACTTGACTCTCCTTTCAGGGATCAGAGTGTTCCTTGGCTTGCAATCCAATGTCTAAAATGATGGGCTCTTTTATATATATTCTTCACCAGCTTTATGTTTGTTTACTGTAAAACTAGCAGTCCAATACCAGTTATCAATTACAGGTTGCAGCAGAAAATTCTGAGTTAGTTTTTAAAGGATTTGCTAGCATCAGTTAATGCCATGAACTTGAACACATCACCTGAAACTCAGTTTCCTAATTTATAAAATGACACACAATTATCCATTCTATTATCTAAATGAGCTACCTTTTCTACCAAATATTACCCTTTCAACATACATCTGTGAGATCAACATTTGATAGAAGATGTATCAACTATGTTTAGGATTTAATTGTGCAATTGAAAACTGAGGTTGAACTAGAGTATACGTCAGTTATAATACATCCATATTTTCAAAATGTGTCATGAACTTGTCTAATGCATCGATTTATTCTCTTAATAGCAATAATGTTTCACAAAGTTATACTGTCATTGAGGAAACTTAAAACATCACCACATATTACAACATTATGCTTTAACAAAAAGAACGATAAAGTCCTACATTATCCTGACACATCTGACAGAAGCTGCAGTTTGATATGAATCATCCCACCAACACAAAAGAAATACTATAAACAAAAATTAACTCGCTTGTTCTTCTGTGAAATTAATACAAATATGAAAGAAAATTATTAGTTTGCTCTGACAATCTAAATACATATTTCTCCAGCAAAAAAA